>NC_046154.1:79802689-80117239 GCF_011064425.1 Rattus rattus
CTCTCTCTCTCTCTCTCTCTCTCTGTCTCTCTCTCTCTCTCCCTCCCTCTCCCAAACTCATTCATCATCATCATATCATCATCATCGTCGTCGTCGTCGTCGTCGTCGTCATCATCATTGTCATCACCAATCAACTCTCTGTCCAATGTACAATATATTCTTCATTTAATATCTTATATATTTTACTGTAACATGTTACAGTGCTTTACACATACTTGGCCCAGGGGGTGGCACTATTAAGAGGTGTGACCTTGTTGGAGGAAGTGTGTCATTGTGAGTATATTCTTTGAGAAACCATCCTTGGTTTCTAGCTGCCTAGAAGCCAGTCTTATCCTGTTTTCCTTCTCAACAAGGTATAGAACTCTCAGTTCCTTCAGCGTCATCCCTGCCTATATGCTGCCATGCTTCTGTCTCGATGATAATGGACTAAACCTCTGAACCTGTTACCAGCCCCAATTAAATGATGTCTTATGAGTTGCCTTGATCATGGTGTTTCTTCCCAGTAATGGAAACATTAAACATTAAAACATTTGTATTTTGCCTTATCATTGCCTTTTTACTTTGGATATAGCTGGTGTGTAGAGATTTCTGAAATTTCAGATATATTTCAGATATATAATACTTTTAGTATTATATATCTTCAATACTTTTAGTTTTTGCTTTGCTTTATTTTCTATTATTTTCTGTTCTTAAAAGACAATTAAATCAATTTTGTTTTTAATATCTTAGTTTTCAAAGCTTGGCACTTTTATGTTCCAGAACAGCATAATGTTTTGAGTCTGGTTCTGGGAGCTAATGACAGCCATTTGATATCATTTTCTCACTATTCTGAGTTTGTTGTTGTAGGGAGGATCTGACACTAGAGACACAGTAAAGAGATGCTCTCCGCCTTGTCTTGCTCCTTCCATTCCATCTGATACTGGGAAATGCTCATTTAAATGCCTTTACGATTCCCCAAGGAGATGTTCAGCACAATTTCTCATCAAGGGCTCCTTCTTCAGTGTTTTCCTTCTGTGTATGTGAACTTAAAAACAGTTCAGACTTTTGATGTCTTTTCCTTAGATCTGCCTTCTATTTCCCAAGAGTCAGCATCTTCATAGGCCTTGATAGACACGCAAAATGAGCAATGGCCATTATTGAGGTGTTTTCCACACTTTCCAAAGAGTAGTGAAAGCTGAATCTGGAGAACCTCTCTTGATTCCCTCATCCCCCATTTTTGGTACCCCATACCTTTCCAGCTTTGTTGAACTACCTATGCTCCAAGACTCCTATCCTGCAGAAATGTATGAACTGGATGGAGAAATGTGTTATACCCACCTGTGCCACCAGTTTCTTAGAGATTATGTCAAGCCCTTCAATAAACTTGTCTCTTAGCACCAGATGGTGCTCTTGCCCTTTGGTCAGGGAAGCAGAAATCTTACTGCTTCTTTTAGAACATCCTGCAGCTCTTAAAATATTTCTGGTGGAGTTTTATTGCTTGGAATAGAGAAGGAAGAAGTATACCACAGGAGGGAAATAAAAATACTCTACTATGGTATCAGCGGGTCTAGAAAGGCCTAGGTTGACTTCTGTCCTCTCATGTACCGGAAAAGAGAAGGTGGTGGGATCAGGACTCATTTCACTGTCCTCAGACAGAGACCCTGGCATCTGACTGTATGTAACTGCTTTGTGTTTCTCCTTATAATCTTCTTGGCTTGTTTCTCTGAATTTCAACTTTCCTCTTACCTTTAAATGCTTCCTGCAGAAGAGGGGAAGGCTCAAGAGCTTCTAGGGGAAAATAGATATAAATAGGTCACATGTTTGAGAAAAGAAACAAATGAATAATTTTGAGGGCCCTTGCTTAACAGTATAAAGGCAAGTACATAGTTAATGAGGGATTGTTGTTGGTAGAGACAGTAGGAGACTCTAAGCAGCCAGGCTTCAAAAAGATATTTGAAACTGAAGGAAGACATTTGAATTGAGATCTGCAGGTAAGCTGCATAGAGAACTCTAGGATAGCAGGTATTTTGGAGCTCTCATGTTGCGGGGCGGGGAGGGTGGAGATGCTTTCTGGTGAGAAGTTGATTTTGAGTTATCCCTGCTCCTTGAAACAACACCTTTCATAAACTACAATAGAAAGAAAACAGAGAAACAAACAAGAAGACCCTCATTGATTCACCAAATTAGACATTGGTAGAATTGTTATTTTATTCTATATAGTGCTCCCTTTCTGGGGTGAAGAGATGTGTATATTGCTTCTCCCCAGGAAACATGATATACTGAATGCACTGTTTCATGGTGATGATGCTGTCACATGTACATTCATTTTAATGATTTCATACTAATTCATGCATGTAACTAATTTCATGTTTTTAGCTTTCCAAAATCAAACCTGAGGCAAAGACTTTGGGGCATATAGTTTATTTAGAGGTGATTCTAGCAACCACAACTGACAAATGAGGAACTGCTTAAAGAAAAGTATACAACATGATTAGACATGCTCCTTTGAGCACCTAGGTAGAGTCTTGGTGGAGAGTCAATTGAAAGGCCTCTACATGCCTTTCTCAAGGTTGTTCCTTCACCCAATATTTGGTTTCTTACCCTTCTTTAAGCCAGAGATTTTTCTTAGATGAAGAGATATAAATACAGAAGTCCTATGTAGAAAGCTGTCAGCAATCTAAAAACCATTACAACAGTGATTTTAGAAATCCCAGAAATCCTAGAAACACAGATTACTGTCTTGCTCCTTATGACTTGCTCAGCCTACTTTCTTATACACCCTTGACCTTCCTATCTAGAAGTACTACCTACCCACATCGATCATTAGGCAAACTGATGGAGGCAATTCCTCAACTAAATCAGGGCACTGGGATACACATTTGCCTGTTACTTGTGTCATAACTTTTTGATTTTGCTGTTATGAATTATGCTATAGTGAGTATATTTAATTTATATATGCTTTACCATTTAATTCTATTTACTTAGAATAAGTTCTTAGATATTGGATTGCTTTGTCTAAGGGCATTTTGAGTTTATTGACATGCTTGCTGGTAACTTGTTTTCTTAGTTAGCTTTCTATTACTATGATAAACTTCATGACCAAAAGCAACCTGTAGAAGAAAGGTTTTGCTTCATTTGCAACTCTCAGATCACAGTCCTTCAATGATGGAAGTCAGTGCAGCAACATGAAGCAGACTCTAGAGAATGAAATGGAATTAAAAGTCATGGAGAAACACTGATTACTATCTTGCTCCTGATGGCTTGTTCAGTGTGTTTTCTTACATATCCTTGAACTTCTGCCTAGATGTAGTACCACTTACCCACATCAATTATTAGGCATTCTGATGGAGGCAATTCCTCAGCTAATGCACCCTTCCCCAAAACTGTTCCTGTCTAGGGGTCTGGACCTATTTTATTTCCACTGCCAATTAGAAAGGCAAGACAAACCACAAGCACAACCGGTACTAGTGGGTTAACTTTGAAATATAGAAGACAGAAGTAGGCAGAACCAGCCAGTAAACAGAGTCTTTTATTAGGAGTGAAGATATACCACTTACAACAGTTCACACAGAAAGACCCTATGCAAAGCAGAGGAAGAGCTTATGATGCCAGGGCCAGCTCCTGGGGTTTTAAGGGTCTTTGTGGGTAGTCTTGATCAACAAATTTAGGGTTAGATGGTTTGAACAAAGATAGAAAGGCTGATAGGTCCACAAATTTGTGGTAAACAGATCCTAGTCTGGCCTTTAACTTGTCAAAGCAGTTCACATAGAAAAGGATCCCTACTAATATGGGAAAATTCTACCAGGCCTTTGCTTAAAGTAGGGATTCTTTTGTCACTTAGTGCTACCTCTGTGCAAGGAGCTCTTTGTGGTTGTTCTAGCAGAATCAAGGTTGAAGATTTTGTAATTAATTCTTTTAAAAGCATCCAATTTCCAAGTCCACTGAAGCAATCTCTAAATTGTCCTTGATAAGAAGGCATCTGTAATAGCTACTTTTCTATTGCTGTAAAAAACAGCATGAATAAGACAACTTATAAAAGAAAGCATTTAATTAGGCTCATTGTGCCAAAGTGTTAAGAGACTATGATGGTGACATGAAGACACAGTGACATGAATTACTAGGAACTCACATCTCCAATCTCAGGTAGAAAACAGAGATGGCACATAGGGAAGGACCTGATGATTTGAAACCTCAAAACTTGCCTCTATTGACACACCACCTCTAGCAAGGTCTCACCTCCTAATCCTTCCCAAATAGTTCCACCAACTAGAGACCAAGTATTCAAAGATATGAGCCTATAAGAGCATCCTTATTTATGTCAACACTGCATATGAGTTAGAGACCATCTGACTAGTGTATCTACATGCTTTGTAGAAGGCCACCAGCAGTTAATGTAGGTCTCTCAAGATTCATCAGTTATAAACATCAAAGAAATCTTTAGAAAAAGTAGCAAAAATTCTGCTGGATCTATTTTGAGAGTCTCTTATGTATGAGGGAGGTTATGAACTAAATCACTTAACTGCAGTTCTACCTCCACATGATCTAGTGTTTCTGATTGTAGGAAACGAACTGGGTTGGAATTATGGCCTAGATGCATGATACATTTTTAAATAGATTCAAATTGTAATTAGGATATGCATACATGTTGGCATTAGAGAAAATGTGAGCCTTTCAGTTTTGAATTAGCTTATTTTAGGTGAAATGAAAACTGGAATTTCCCAGGCACCTAGTTTAACTCACTCTCCCACAGTGTCATAGATCTGATGGCTGCACTAGGTGTCACTATAGGAACTTCCACTGAGTGAGAGACAGCATTAAGGGAAAAAATGAGTCCATTTTAATTGTCTGACAGGGTCTTACATTGAGAATCTTTTTCTTCATGTATTTTCTCTAGAACTAACCGTATATTTTTAAGATTCTGAGTCAAAAATGAACATTACTAAAGGACTAGACTCTCCAAATAAGAGTATTTTGATTCGAGGGAATTACGACTTTTCAGAATAACCAGAAGGAACTCTTGCATATGAGCATGAGATGTAAGTAGAAATATGTGTAAGGTTTTAGTTTGACAAAGTTAAGGCTGAAATGCACTGCTTTGGCTAATTTAAATATGATTTATCTAAAGAGCATTTCCCCTTCTAGAGAAAAGGAATGATAAATAACGATGCTATGCATAAGAGTATTTTTAATTTGAAATCGCAGAAGTACTACTTTAAATGTTTTCTGTACTTTCATTGAACATTTTCTCTTCATCTAGCCCATCCCATGCTAACACCTTAGAAAATTTGATAGTTCTCAAAGCTGTAATCTAACAAGAGATCATTACTTTAAGCAATGATATGGTTAGCATAATTTGAAAATGTGTTTGGATCACCATAACACACATGGTTATATGCTTTATATAAAGACTGGATATGAACCTGCAAAATGGCTCAGTAAGTAAAGGTGTTTGCTGCTAAGCTTGATGACCTGAGTTTTGTACTTAACACTCAAACTATGGAAGCAGAGAAAAACTCCCACATATTTTCCTCTGACCTCCATATGTACCATGGCATGCATAGAACAGTACAGTAATGAGTGAACGAATGAACTAGCTAGTTAACACATATCAAAACACTAAATAGACTAAACTGTTTCCATTCCTTAAGTGTACATGATGTCTTTCTGCCTAAAGCCGGGAATCTTACATTCTGTGTCGAGTAACTCATCAGCTTTTTCTCTTAAAAAATATAGTTCATAATCCATTAGGGCGACTCTGAGCTACTGTTATTCTACTGTTTTTCAGTGCCTGCCATACTTGTTAGTGCACAATAGATATTTTATAATAATAACTCCATTCTGGCTATGTTGTATGTGTCGCACAGAATCTTTATTTTCGGGTAAGTGCAAAAAAATTGTATCCTAGGCTACTAATAGCTTTGGCTTGTTTATTAATCTCCATAAAATTGATGAGACCTGGGTGCCTGCAATATTTTTTTAAAGTCAAAAGGCAGCTAAAGGCTAAGAGCAGGTCAAGTGTGACATAAATCTACAAAGTTAGAAGGCAGCTATATAAATATTTCAGAGCTAGGAAGTATTTAATTTGGAAAATGCTCCTAGAAACCTATTTAATCATTATGAGCACAATAGTAATTATTATAAGAATACTACTGAGATTGTTTTAAATTGTAATAATTATAGAAAATGTTTATAGTATTAATAGTTTTCATTTTATTTTCCAGATTTCGGTATTCATAAAAAAAGTTGGGTTGAAGTAGAGACTGAAGAATTGTTCCCTTGCCTGGCAGTATTAAGAATTTATACTATTTGTTGATATGGGGCAGAGCTGGAGGCTCCATGTCCCTGCTTATTTAGAACTGTTGAACTAGATCATTTCTAAAATCTTATCACCAATCTTGGCCATTGCCAGTAGTTCCTTCAGTGCCTCCTTGTTTTTAATATCTGCCCTCAGGTAGTTAGAAGGATTGGCCTTATAAGTGAGATTGCCTATTAGACCTTGCCGTCTCCAGTGGCCTTAGTGTCTTTAAACATAGTGCTTCTTTTATGAAGTCTCTGTAGACTCCAGTTGTGGACTGAAATACATGGGATAAGTGGGAAATCAGGTGAGAGATATCTGAGATACTCTTCTGGATACCAACATGTTTAGTAAAACTATAATAGGAAGCAGGCAAGCTATCATCTGGCAATGCTGCATTAGAATTTTTTTGTTTACTTGGCCATGGCAGTAAGATATTTCAGCCACAGGTGTCTAATACCCAGAATAGCATTTCTCAAACATTGCCTTATAGATCTCAGACATCAGAATCATTTGGATCAGTGGCACTTCCTGAATATCTCTGGAGAAGAGTCAGGGATTCAGAGAGCTAAGAAATCGGAAGCTCTACGACGCTATTCAAGGATATTATACAGAGACCACTGGCTTGAGAAGCATAGGTTGATGGATCAAGAGATTTAAATTTTCAGAGATGGGAGAGAATAAATAGAGAAGTGTGAGCTCCAAACTCACCCTGGCAAGTAAGCTAGCAAGAAGGTTTGGGAAAAAAAAGGGAATTCTAAAAAAAAAAAAAAAAAAAAAAAAAAAAAACAGGGCCAGGAGTGTATATAAATGGAATACAGAAGAAATGTCACTCAACCGTGTGACCATAAAGCCATTTGTTTCTGATAAATTTACACATAAGATAGAGATAGATTAAGACTGTACACACACAAAGAGAAACATACATGAACACATAGACTCAATCACATATGCACACAGATGCACAGACATACGCATTCAGACACAGACACAGAAATAAACACAGGAAAACAGAAACACATCTGCAAATACACACACACACACACACACACACACACACACACACACACACACACACACACTTGACTACAGTTCTACAAGGTTTTGCTACAAACTTTTGACCTTAGAATTGACAGATATTCTTTTAAATATCCAGGAATACAGCAGCTTGGTACAGCAGTCATAGGAAGATAAGGTGACATTCTTTTTTTTTTTTTTTTACTATTTTTTTTTTTTTATTAACTTGGGTATTTCTTATTTACATTTCGAGTGTTATTCCCTTTCCCGGTTTCCGGGCAAACATCCCACTAATCCCTCCCCCTCCCCTTCTTTATGGGTGTTCCCCTCCCCATCCTCCCCCCATTGCCGCCCTCTCCCCAACAATCTAGTTCACTGGGGGTTCAGTCTTAGCAGGACCCAGGGCTTCCCCTTCCACTGGTGCTCTTACTAGGATATTCATTGCTACCTATGAGGTCAGAGTCCAGGGTCAGTCCATGTATAGTCTTTAGGTAGTGGCTTAGTCCCTGGAAGCTCTGGTTGCTTGGCATTGTTGTTCTTACTGAGACTGGCTGAGACAGAGATGGTGTCACAGTATATGTGGGTGGGTTATCATTCACAACCCTGATGAGGCACTTATAGTAGCTGCATTCTTGCCTATCCTTTTAGACAATTTGTAAGGACTAAAGCACTTTTTCCTCCATATGACTAATGGTTGTTACTGAGTGATTACAGCAATGTTATACTTCATTTACTTACTTGATAAATTATGGAACTTATTACTGTAATACTTGAAAATTTTATATCTTTAGCTCATACTCTTTATATTCTCTTCTCTTGAAGTTACACATACTGTATAATACAACTAAAATGCCTTCATGGAATGGGTAATATCTACTTCATTCTATTCTATTCTTTAAATTCAGCACTCTACCTCGCCTTCTGACAAGAGTAAGTCATTTCACACTTAGGATAATGGCCATTTGTCCACATTTTATTGTCTATATTATATTTAGTTCATTTTAATAGAATGCATCGCAGTTAGATTCCATGGCCTTTGTTAATACAAATAACCTTTACATTCAAGTAAAAATTCAAAGTTGAATTTAAATGCATTTTTCCTTTTTTGGAAACTTTCAGAAAGAAGCATAAAAATATGAATGTACATGTTTCCATGCAGAAGATAGAGGCCATACATACACACATACAGAAGCCATATATATCAGAAAACAAAAGCTGACAAATGATATTCAAACTTTACTCTTGAGGCTGCTGCTAAGTGGTGAACACACTACTTTTGTAGTGTAATTTGTACTGATTGCAAAATTGTTCAAAAGTTTAAGCAGACATTTAAACAGATTGATACTTCTCATTATATTTTCCCTGTAATATTTTAATTAATAATAACATTGAATGAGAAAACAAATAAATAACTTAGGGTATACACGGAAGAGCAATATTTTATTTAATAAATAGTCTGACAATAAACTTTCCTGTTACTTATTTGGGATTAATATCTGTATTAAGAATTAACCGAGGATCTTAACTTACTCTTGGCATTTTCTTTTGTCTTGATCTTTTGTTTTATTATGCTGTTCGTGAGATACACGGCCTAAAGCAAATAGCACTGAAATCACAACTACATATTATGTAAGTCAGCCATCTGATGTTAGTGGTTAGGAAGGCTGGAATTATGAATTAGGAAGAAAAATCTGACTGTCTGGCTATTCAGACCTGAACCGTTTTAAATTTACTCATCACCATTCAGGAAGCATAATTCATGTCTCCATCAAGAAGCAATTGGTAGGATCAATTTTCCAAAATGTGAGTGGAGAAGAAACCTAAAATGGATATGTGCCTCAGGACTGCATATGCTTAAATCACCAGAGAATCTTGTCTCTGAATTACCTTTATATCCCTAAAGTCCAAGTAACTCACTGAGTGAAAATGGTCTTTAAGATTTCTGAGTCTGATTCTGGTAGATTTTTTTTCATTTTTTCTTTTTAAATAATTCCTCCATATATGCCTTCTTACAAACTTCTAACTTTTTCTGTCTTCCTAATCTGTGTTGAGAGTAGGTCTGTACATGCTGATGACTGACACTGGTTTTGATAAACTGAAGGCAGCTCTTTGATCATAATTTCAGGCTCTCAATTGAAAAATTTTTATATGTGGTTTTATATTTTCTATATAAACTTAATAAGAATAATTACTAGAGAAATAAGGAGAGGGCCTTGCATTCCCCCATGTATTTTGAAGTTAAAACTGAAGTTAAATTAATTAAAATTAATTTTATAGCCAGTAACAGATGATTCAAATAAGAGAATGATGATCACTAAGAGCAATATTGCACAATGAGCATATTTTTTCACCTATTGTGCTTGGCAAAACTACCATACTTGTCTGAACTGACTATTTCACAGGAAATCTCATCAGATCTGGACAACTGTAGGGTCTAGAACAAAAAGGTACATGGGTGAGGCTACAATCATAGGTTGTATTATCTTACTTTTGGCTAGTTTGGAGACCTTCAAGGCCCTTTCATGAATACCTATGGAAGGTCGTACTGTAGTTGTCAAACTCCTATCATATTCTGTCACCTTACCCAACAGCCAGTTTTGGGTTAGCAACCATATGCATCAGTGTATTGTCACAAACAGAAACATAAAAACTGTCCTTATACACCATATAGATAAATAAGAACATGACTTCTGGAAGGAGAAGGGAACTGGTTTTAGGCTGTTAACCTTTTAGGCCCCCACATTTGGTCTGTCATAGGGAAGCAAGGGTATCCAGGGAGTCAAGCCATGGCCTTGCACATATCCAGGACTTAGGACAGGTCTCCATTTTCCTGGGTGACAGTATAGAAATAAATTTTCTACATTCAATTAGGGTTAATCTAGTTCTCAAGGCAATCTTCTCATCTCTTTTCACCATTTCTCCTCTTTCCTCTCCTCTCCTCTCCCCTCCCCTCTCCTCTCCCCTCTCCCCTCCCCTCTCCCCTCCCCTACTATCTTTCCCCTTCCATCCTCCTTCCCTCTCCTCTCAGTTCCTGTCTTTCCCCTCTGGGAGTCTTTCTTTCCTATTTTAGTTCCTCTCTTCAGTTCATTGTTGTCATCATTTTCATTTCTCCTTTGTCTTCTTTTCAGTAGTATCTTCCCCAGACTCCTGCAGCTTTCATGGACATAGACAGTTTATCTTTAGCTCTTTCTCATGCGCACCTCTTTCACCTTCCATTCAGTCAATGGTACAGGTAATGCATCTAGAATGTAGGCGGCTATTTGGAGACATTTCTGCATGCCTTGCAAGACATGCATTTTGATCTTTAATTTTCAAGTCAGATGAATCTAGGTGTTACCATCTACCATGTTTCCTTTTGTTAGTGGTAAATTTCCTTTGTATTGGTTCTCTCTCAGTCTACATGGCAATACATGAACACAAGAACTCTAATTGAAGATGCATGGCAGTAGAAGAGCAAAGCGTTTGGTTTTATAGAAATGATAAAAAGTGATAAGGAAGAGGCATTGTTTTGTATGACAACATAAGAAACAGTAATTTCAAAATAATCTCATTAAAATATTAAATATACTACACAACATAAGGCCAGAACAAATTGGAAGGAACAAAAATATCTATGAAGAGTTCATAAAAATGACATTTAGTTTCATTTTCTAAGAAAATGCAACATAAAACCCCACTGTCAACTCAAACTTCCCAGACAGGGACAGCAGTCAAAAGTGGCTGTTGTGTTCCTCAATTGTAACTACTTTGAGATGAGATATTCAGAAATTATAAAACTAATAATGATTTGGAAGATGTGAAAAATATAAAATAGCTCTTTAATGTTTTGGTTATTAAATATTGAAATATAACTATTATAGGTACCCTGGATTAAATAAAATGTGTTACTAACATCAGATTCACCACATTCATTTGAAATATTTTGAAGTCTGTGCAAACTTTGAAATCATGCATATAGCTTATAATTTCTTTCTATTCAGTGTTCCATTGAGATTGAGGCATTATCACAGTGTTTATATGTGTATATGTACATAGTGCCTTCATCTGTCTTGTCATCTTTAACAAAATACAAGAGTACTGAGTAAGTATAACAGCAGAAATTTATTCCTCATAGTTCTGGAAACTGAAATGTTTAAGATCAAATAACCAATAGTATGATCTCTTCTTTTATTGGGTTTTTTATTTACATTTCAAATGTTATCCCCTTTTCCAGTTTCCCATCCATAAACCCTCTATGAAGGAATTAATGGTAATTCCTTCCCCCTGCTTCTATGAGGGTGTTCCCCGACCAACTTACTAACCTACTCACACCTTTTTGCCTCCCTATCCTGACATTCCCCTACACTGGTGCATCAAGCCTTGGCAGGACCAAGGGTTTCTACTCCCACTGATCCCCAACAAAGCTATTCTTGGCTACCTATGCAGCTAGAGCCCTAGGTCTGTCCATGTGTACTTTTTGGATGGTGGTTTAGTCTGTGCAAATTCTAGTTTGTTGGTATTGTTGGTATTCTTATGGAGTTGCAGACCCCTTCAACTCTTTCAATCCTTTCTCTAACTCCTCCATTGGTGACCCCATTCTCAATTGAAGGGTTGTCTGCAAGCATCCACCTCAGTATTTGTCATGCTCTGTCAGAGCCTTTAAGGAGACAGCTATATCAGGCTCTTGGCATCAGCAATACTGTATAGCTCTTGTGGTTGTATATGGGCTGGATCCCTACTTGGAGTAGTTTCTCAATGGCCTTTCCTTCAGTCTCTGCTCCAAACTTTGTCTCCCTAATTCCTTCTGTCAGGATTTTTGTTCTCCCTTCTAAGAAGGACTAAAGCATCTGTACTTTAGTCATTCTTCTTGAGATTAATGTGGTCTGTGGATTGTATCTTGAGTAATCACAGCTTTTGGGCTAATATCCACTTATCAGTGCATGCATATCACATGTGTTTTTGTTGTGTGTGTGTTTGGGTTACCTAATTCAGGATAATATTTTCTAGTTCCATCCATTTGCCTATGAATTTCATGAAGTCATTTTTTAAATAGCTGAATAGTACTACATTGTGTAAATGTACCACATTTTCTGTGTCTATTCTTCTATTGAGGGACATCTGGGTTCTTTCCATCTTCTGGCTATTATTAATAAAGCTGCTATGAACATAGTGAAGCATGTGTCCTTGTTATTTGTTGGAGCATCTTTGGGTATATGCCCAGGAGTGGTATAGCTGGGTCTTCAGGTAGTGCTATGTCCAATTTTCTGAAGAACAGCCAGACTGATTTTCAGAGGGATTGTACTAGCTTGCAATCCCACCAAAAATGGAGGAGTGTTCGTCTTTCTCCACCTCCTTGTCAGCATCAGTTGTCATCTGAGTTTTTTAACTTAGTCATTCTGACTGGTATGAAGAGAAATCTCAGTGTTGTTATGATTTATATTTCCCTGATAAGTAAGGATGTTGAACGTTTCTTTAGGTACTTCTCAGGCATTGGATATTTATCAGCTGAGAATTCTTTGTTCTACCCCATTTTTAATAGGGTTATTTGATTCTCTGTAGTCCAACTTCTTGAGTTGTTTGTATATGGTGGATATTAGCCCTCAATAAGATGTAGGATTGGTAAAGATCTTTTTCCCAATCGTTGGTGGTTGTTTTGTGCTAATGACAGTATCTTTTACTTTGTAGAAGCTTTGCAATTTTATGAAATCCCATTTGTCAATTCTTGATCTAAGAGAATAAACCATTGATGTTCTGTTCAGGAAACCTTTCCCAGTGCCCATGTGTTTGGGGCTCTTCCCTACTTTTTCTTCTATTAGTTTCAGTGTATCTGGTTGGATGTGGAGTTCCTTGATCCACTTGGACTTAAGCTTTGTACGGGGCCATAAGAATATATTGATTTCCATTCTTCTGACCTCCAGTAGAACCAGCAATCTTTTTCCACAGGATGGTTTTAGTTTCTTTGTCAAAGATCAAGTGACCATAGGTATGTGGGTTCATTTCTGGGTCTTTAATTCTAATTCCATTGATCTATCTGCCTGTCTCCTTACCAATACCAAATAGTTTTTATCACTATTGCCCTGTAATACTGCTGGAAGTCAGGGATGGTGATTCCTTCAGAAGTTCTTTTACTGCTGAGAATAGTTTTCATTATCCTGGGTTTTTTGTTATTCCAAAATGTATTTGCAAATTTCTCTTTCCAACCCTGTGAGGAATTGGGTTGGAATTTGAATGGGGATTACATTGAATCTGTAGATTGCTTTTGGCAAATTGGCCATTTTTACTTTATTAATCCTGCCAATCCATGAGCATTGGACGTCTTTCCATATCCTGAGTTCTTCTTCAATTTCTCTCTTCAGAGACATGAAGTTTTTGTGATACAGATTTTTCACTTGCTTGGTTAGAGTCACACCAAAGTATTTTATGATATTTTTGACTATTGTGAACATTTCCCTAATTTCTTTCTCAGCCTATTTATCCTTTGAGTAGAAGAAGGCTATTGATTTATTTGAGTTAATTCTATATCTAGCCACTTTGCTAAAGTTGTTTATCAGGCTTAGTGGTTCTCTGGTGGAACTTTTGGAGTTACTTAAGTATATTATCATATCATCTGCAAATAGTGATTTTTTTACTTCTTCCTTTCCAATTTGTATTCCTTTCACTTCCTTTTGTTGTCTGATTGCTCTGGCTAGGGCTTCAAGTACTGAATAGGTAGGGATAGACTGGGTAACCTTGTCTAGTCCCTGATTTTACTGGGATTGCTTCAAGTTTCTCTCCATTTAGTTTCATGTTGGCTATTGATTCTCTGCATATTGCTTTTACTATATTTAGCTATAGACCCTGATATTCCTGATATTTCCAAGTCTTTTAAACATGAAAGGATGTTGAATTTTGTCAAATGCTTTCTCAACATCTTGTAAGTTGATCATGTGTTGTTTTTTCTTTGAGTTTCTTTATATATTTGGGCTATTTTATATATTTGATGGGTTATTTATATTAAACCATCTCTGCATCCCTGGAATGAAACCTACTTGATCATGATGGATGATCACTTTTATGTGTTCTTGGATTCGGTTGGTGAGAATTTTATTGAGTATTTTTGCATTCATATTCATAGGGAAAATTGGTCTGAAGTTCTCTTTCTTTGTTGGGTCTTTGTGTGATGTAGGTATAAGCATAATAGTGGCTTCATAGAAGGAATTAGGTAGTGTTCCTTCTGTTTCTGTTTTGTGGAATAGTTTGGAGATTATTGGTATGAGGTCTTCTACAATGATCTCATAGAATTCTGCACTAGTCCTGGAAAGATCAGGAATTCAAGGCCCATATCTAAACATAGTAAAAAGCAAAGTAGAGCAAACCAGTAGCTAATATCAAACTAAATGGAGAGAAACTGGAAGCAATGCCACTAGAGTTGGGGACTAGACACAGCTGCTCACTCTCTCCACACTTATTCAATATAGTACTCTAAGTACTAGCCAGAGCAATCAGACAATGAAAGGAGGTCAAAGGGATACAAATTGGAAGGGTAGAAATCAAATTATCACTATTTGTAGATGATATGACAGTATACTTAAGTGACCCCAACAGTTCTACCAGAAAACGACTTAACCTGATAAACACCTTCAGCAAAGTGTCAGGGTAAAAAATTAACTCAAATAAATCAGTAGCCTTCCTCTACTCAAAGGATAAACAGGCTGAGAAAGAAATTAGGGAAATGACACCCTTCACAATAGTTGCAAATAGTATAAAATATCTTGGTGTGACTTTAAGCAAGCCAGTGAATCTGTATGACAAGAACTTCAAGTCTCTGAAGAAAGAAATTGAGGAAGATCTCAGAAGATGGAAAGATCTTCCATTCTCATGGATTGGCAGAACTAATATAATACAATCGGTCATTTTGTCAAATGCAATCTGCAGATTCAATGCAATCCCCATCAAAATTCCTACTCAATTCTTTATAGAGATAGATAGAGCAATTTGCAAATTCATTTGGAATAACAAAAATCCCAGGATAGTGAAAACTATACTCAACAATAAAAGAACTTCTGTCCTGCATTTCTTTAAGTGAGTTATTTATGTTGGTTTTAAAGTCTTCTAAAATCATTATAAGTTGTGATTTTAAATTATAACCTTGCTTTTCTGTGTGTTGGAGTATCCAGGGTTTGCTCTGTTTGGGGAACTGGGTTCTGATGACGCTAAGTGGCCTAGGTTTCTGTTGCTTAGGTTCTTGTCCTTGCCTCTTGCCATCTGATTATCTCGGTGTTAACTGGTCTTGCTATCTCTGACAGTGGCTTTTCCATCCTGTAAGCCTGTGTGTCAGAATTTCTCAGAGACCAGCCCTCTTGGGATCTGGGTACAGATAACTGTGGCACAGGGTCAGCTCAGGGCAGAGGCATAAACCAGAAGGATCTTGTCATACATTGGTCCTTAGTTCCTGTATCCTGAGAGTTCTGGGTAGGTTCCTCTTGGGTCATGAATGTGAGCAGAAATGGTGGTCCCATCTATACTCTCAGGTGTGTCAGTGCTTCTGAAAAACCAGATTTCTCCCAGAAGGATTTGGGTACAGAGAGCTGTGGCATAGGTCAGCTCTGGACGCCAGTGTGATTTCTTCTAATAGAGCACTATCTTTTGAGATACACTCTAGAGAAAATGGATTTAATGTCTTCATATAGTAAGAATATCTGATGGTGGAATTTCAAATTCTATTTTATTGTACTATTCATTCATTCATTCATTCATTCATTCATTCACTCATTTGTGTGTATGAGAGGAAACATATAAAAAGGAGACTTGACTTTTTCCAATTTATATATGAGGCAATTCTGTAGTGAATGGATTTCCTCTTCACTCATCTTGTTTACCTTCTATTCTATTATGTCACTGTAATTTTAATTTGTCTTATTAAATAGAGCAACTGAGGAATTAGTTTGAACAAAGACTGAATAAGAAATGCCAGAAAATACACCAGAGACCTTTAAGAATAGAGAATTAGAACTTAGATAGGGAAAAATTAGTCACTAACTCTAAGTAGAGAGTTGTGATAAATGTCTGTGACACCAGGCAAAGTGAATGCAGACATATATTATAGAAGTTATTAAGGTTAAAGAAAAATCTGTGGCTCTGGGTAGAGAGAGCTTAACAGATAGATATATTTTGGGTTAAAGTCCTGAGTTTTAAGTTGCTTATAGGTATTAGAATTGACAGAAGGTGTTTAGGTTTGTTTTAAGGAGAGTACAGAGATTACCTGAATCATGTGGGGATTTTCATCCATGGTTCGGAACTTAGGGAAAAATTAGTCACTGACTCCAAGTAGAGTATTGTGATATTTACAAGTTATTAAGGTTAAGTAAAAATCTGTGTCTCCGGGAAGAAAGCTTAACAAAAGGGTATATATATATATGTTATTAAGGTTAAAGAAAAATCTGTGGCTCCGGGTAGAGAGATTGACAGATTGAGATATTTTGGGCTAAAGTCCTGGTTTGATACATTGCTTATTGATATTAGAATTGATAAAAGGTGTTTAGTTTGTTTTATGAATTATCCCGCTAAAGGCCATATGAATCATTGATGCTGGCTAGTGAGGGTTTGTGGTTACTTTTGATATTTACCACAACAGGAAGCTCGAATTCTCGTAACGTGGACTCCATGGGAATTTGGGTTCATTTCCTGATATCATAGAGGACAAAAGCCCATCAGGCTCATTGTTTAGCTTGCTTCCTTTTTAAAAAAATTGTTCAATCTTCATAATGGGTGTGACTTTGAGTTTTATGGTTATATTATTACTCTGGGAGAGAGTACAAGATACAAGCTCTTCTGGTTACAGACTAAGGAACACAGTATTTTGGAAGAAAGATTTTGTCTTTGTGTTTTTAAAAATGTGATTAGGCGCTAGAAACCTTTTTTGGTTCCCTCTTCTAAGTGGGATTTAAGCATCCTTGTCTGGGCCTTCTGTCTTGTTTAACCACTTAAGGTCTATGGGGTGTATCATAGGAATTCTGGACTTTTTGGCTACTATTCACTTATCAGTGAGTACATGCTCCAGTCTAAAAGAAATGCAGGGACAAAAATGGAACAGAGACCAAAGGAATGACTGACTAGAGACAGGCCCAACTTAGGATCCACTCTATGGGCAGGCAACAATCTCTGTTGCTATTACTGATGCTATGTTATACTTGCACACAGGAGCCTAGCATGCCTATCCTCTGAAAGACTTTATGAGCAGCTGACTGAAACAGATGTAGATATTCACAGCCAAACATTGGACTGATGTTGGGGACCCCTATGGAAGAGTTAGGGAAGGGCTTGAAGGAGTTGAAGGGGATGGCAACCCTATAGGAAGGTCAACAATGTCAACTAACCTGGACTACCGGGAGCTCCCAGAGACTGAGCACTAATCAGAAAGCACACACACTGGCTGGTCTAAGGCCCCTAGCAGTTATGTACCAAAGTTGTCTAGCCTCAGTCCAAGATAATTCAACTAATCTTGCTGAGATTGATGCCTCAGGGTAGGTGATACACAAGGTGGCACCCTCTCAGAGACAAAATGAGGAGGGGGATTGGGGGGAAGAACTCCGTGAATGGGGATGGAGAGGTTGGCAACATTTGGGATGCAAATAATAGAAAACAATTTAAAGGAATTGGGTTGGATATTTAGAGTACAATTCATCCTTTTCTGCAAAGAATGATTTATCTTCATATGCCAGGATAAAAACCATCATAGGGCTCAGAGTTGGACATCAGGTGGTCTTCCATTTCAATCCATTTTTATGGCTATTTCCTGATGAAGTCCTCTTTCCTTCATTGCTTATAATGGGGTATCCAACTATCCCAATGCACAGAGACTAGGAATCTGAGTATAAAACACTCTTACCAACACTTTCACAAACTCTTTTGATGGGAGACAGAGCCACTTTATAGAGTGCAAGGGTGTACTTGATTTGAAGGAGATGGAATAGGGTGACAAGTATTGCCTCTATTTGATGTAGTAGCAGAGAGGGGTATAAGTAGCTAGTAAGGAAAAAGAAAACATTTCAGTACTTCCATTTATCTTATTTTCCAGCATTTGAGTTCTTGAAGAGTTCAGGTATACTCATAGCCTTCTGTTACAACAGAAAGCACCATCTGCCAAACATTCTGTACTCAATATAATATCTCTCCAGAGAGAGTTTAGCATTCAATTCACAAAGAAGGATGGCAGGGATTTATAAACAAAAGGAAACAACTTATGGAGGATGGTTGGTACTCTAAACATCCAACCTGCTTCTTGATCCTCAAGAGCTGAAAACTCCAGAATCCCTCTCCAGTTCTATTCTCATTCTTCCTTCTCTTTCCCAGTCTTTGCCTCAATCCATCTCTCCCACCCTCTCTATATGTCTGAAACTATGCATTGCATCTTCTCTTTTCTTTCATGATAAGCTCCTTCCAAGGCTCACATAAAATACTTTGAAATAATTTAAAACAATGTACTAAAAATATACTTTAAATATAGAATTGTATCACTGGGACACAAAGCCAATAATGGATCAAAGACTGGGAAAGGCAGATGCTACAATGCAAAATGAGCTTTAGTAGAACTTTTCTCTTTGAAGCTCTGCTGTTTGGTCATAGGGGAAATAACCAACAGTCCCACAATTTATGTAGAGTTCAAATTATTTAAAACACTTGATTGTACCCTGAAGGAGAATTTAGGAAGTAAATCTACATTATGGCAATGTCAGAAACATTAGAAAAATCATCTCAGTTTTTCTGTAGCTCAAAGGATTCCTAGTAAAAACACATATGGGGAAACACTTTTACGTAAGAAGACATCAATCTGCTGACTTAATTCATTCTTTAGGCAGTGTAGATGTTCAAAGAATGTAAGGGAATGAATAATTCTGAGGAAAATTTATATTAATTAAAGCTTCCAGCTCTTTCCTTCATTAGATACACATTTAAGGAGATTCCTTTTCAGCTGCATATTTTGTAAAATATTCTGTGACTAGATGGTTTTTGTGTGCTAGAAAAATAGAGAACCCCAGCCATAATCTAAGCCCAGCCCAAACACATACTCCACAAATTATAAAATTATAAGAAATGTACACAAATTTCAGCATAACTGCAATCGAAAGACAAGTATTCCACATTCTCTTCTGTGTTTATTATACTGTACATGTGTACAGATTCACAAAAGAGTATATTTCTATCATTGTGTCCTTTAATGGTCCTTATTGCCTTATCAGAATTATGCTATCATAATTGAAAATGTTGCATTGTTTTTGACGTTTACATTTATAAGCAGATTGCTATCATTTTAGCAATGATCCATTTAAGCATTAGAAATTGCATTGATTTACCCTAGATTTTTTGGCTGACTAGGATTAAAAGAATTATTCTTCAGTTTTATAGCTTTGCTTCTAACTGCTAAAGTCCACTAGGGAAGGATACTTTCTTGCCCCCCCCTTTTTTAGAATTAAAAACTTTCTTGGGGAATATCTGCAAACTCAATATTCATCTTGAAACTGAGAAAGGTAATTATACAATACTGCTTATGCTACCAGAGCTGGTCTATGGACACTTCCAGGCATTAGCACTGTTTTACATGCTTATGCAACTTCTCAACAACCTTATGAAGTAAATAATCCTAGATTTCAGCTTGATCAGGTTGAAAAATTGTCCTCTGCTGACTTCATTCAATCAGGATGACATGGGCTGTGTCTGTTGATCCTCTATCACCACACAAATACAAATATATACAAATATATTGCCTTGTGGTATAAGTGAAGATGTAAATATAGAGCATTCTTTTTATATAACACATCTCATCTACTATTCTACATTATAAATTATGTTTCTAGATGAAATACCACACCTTGTGAAATTATCAAAGAAACTGTCCCAGAACTGCATTTCTTTTATTACTCACTTATCCTCTTCTGTGTGCTCACTGAACTCTACTTGGGGTAACACATTCAGGTACCTTCACAACCTTACAGAATGTCATTTATTTTATATCACTTTATAGATTCCCTTAACCAAATAAACATTATAACAATGACATGGAATGACCATCAACTAATATTATCTCCCTTACTTATCTTGACTAGTAAAACTTTTTTAGGAGTTGCTGTATATTTAACTAGGTTATTCTTATGGAATAGCTTGGTATGTATCTCTAAAACTAATGATTTGCTTTATATCAACAAAGACTAATTTCTTTAAATGCCTGTAAGGATCCCTTGCTTTACTTTGACATATTAAGATTCTAAACATCTTGAATGTTACTACAAAAAAAGGAGGTCACTTGGTGTAGTCTTAAATTTTCAAAACCTATCTTAATAGGGTTTCAAATGTTTCAACCTCCCTTCTAGCCCACCATTTAAAGGTAGGGGAGAAATGATGGAAAATAGACAATGGGAATATAGACCTGCTTAGGAGAAGTTCTCCGTTGTTAGGATCCCATCTGTCCAGTTCAGTGGTGTCAGGATAACAACAGTTCAGTTCAAAAAGTGTCATCAAACATTAATCACCAGTGGCAACATGATCCAGCAGAAACAGCCAGTCCTCTGCCAAATTGGTAGGGGTCAGTGGGATCCATAAGAGCAAGCCAGAATGCCCAAGTTCTCTGCAATTCCTACCTCAACCATGTCAAGATTAGTGAAAAGTGAGATAATATGAAGTGTTACATGGCTAGCAATGCAAGTGCACCATCACTGTCTGTTGGGTCCAACTTAAAGTCTCTCCAAACATCCTTTAATGGGTCTGCTTCAGCAAAAGGAAAAGCATCGTATGACACAACCAGAAATTTCCACTTCAACTTGGTCTTTTAGAATCTCCTTGCTTCAGAGACTCATATTCTACTGGTAGTTTGGCTTGGTCTTCTGATACCGTCATTGAAAAAGCACTAATTATCTGTAATATAAAGTACTATTGGTATTGTAAAATAATTGAACCCCCAAGATGACCATGTTATAATCTTCTGAACCTATGAAGATGTCAGCTTATTCAGTGAAGCAAAATTTGCATAAAAAAGATACTTCTCATTTGTGTTGACATAAGAATATGCATAAATAATTTCTCATTGTAAATAATTTCTCATTGCTCCAGAAGGCATAGGTATTTGCAGCCTTGAACCAGTGAGATGGCTCAGTGGATAAAGGGTATTTGCTACTAAGCCTGTCAACCTGAGTTGTCTCCCTGGATCCAATTGGTAGAAAGACAAACACAATTTGTCTTCTGATATCCACCCATCTGAGTTCTGTAGTACACACACACACACACACACACACACACACACACACACACACACACACACAGAAAGAGAGAGACAGAGAGAGAGAGAGAGACAGAGAGACAGAGAGAGACAAAGAGACAGAGAGAGACAGAGAGATGGAGAGACAGAGAAATGGAGAGACAGAGAGAGACAGAGAAATGCACAAGTGGTACATAAAGATTATGAAAAAAGGAAGTTGAAGGCCTTGAAATAAAATTGCTCTCCCTGGTATTCTTGCTCAAGTGAGAATTGTCACTTTTCAAAGACATAATCTAAAACTTACCACAGCATTAGTATCTATTTATATAATGAGTCTTGTTTAATTCTTGGGCCTTTGAATCCAGAGATAGTATAGCATATCAGCTATGCTAAATATAAAGAATATGTATTATGTGTGGTAAAGATATAAATAATTTTGTTATACTAAAATTCCATAGGGAAATTTTATATCATTTCACTTAAATTTATTACCAACTTTATAACCGAGCATTAAACTAATACATGAGTTGCTTGCCATAGTGAATAAGCTTGGTGATTTCTCCTTTCTCCTACTTTAATTGCTTATTTACTCTAATAAAACGCCAAAGGTAATTAACCTTAAAAAGAAGAGCTTTGTTTTGGATTGGGATCATGAAGATTTTAAAAGTAAGATTGAAGAAGGCGTGTCAATTGCCTCATGATTTTGAGGTTGAAACATGTCTTAACTGAACCACATAGTGAGACAAAACATTGATCACTCAATCAGTCATCAAGCAAAGAGGAATTTTGGTTAAGTGTCAGATTCTGCTTCAGGAATTCATTCTCAGTGATAAAAAGTCTTCCCATGGGTATGGCTCCTCAAAGTCCTCAGTGTCCACCATCATCCACCAAGAGCATCTCAGATCAAGACTTCATGCTTTTGGAGGATGTAAGCAAACCAAAGCTCCTCTTCAATACCTATTTTCCACACTTTTTCCATTACTCTGTGTTCTTGGTGTTGACATTGACTGGTTTACTGATCTCCTTGAATGTTCTGGGTTTGATTTAACTTGCCCTTTGGATAAAGATTATCAAGACACTGTTTCTATTGCCTTCTTTCTTGCTGGCTATGTCCCTTAATGTTGTTCTCACTTTTGTAAATATTCCTTGATTATACTTTTCTCAATTTCTGGTTTCATTGAAACCCAGAGAGCAAGCTAAAATAGAGACCCTAGAAACATCTTTCATGGCTTTACCATCAAGGATAGTGTGTTCACTAGACTCTAGAACTATCAATCTCACAGTTAAAGCCACTTCCATTCTGTTCACACTATCAAATTAAATATAGAAACTATTAATTATTTTGTCTTCTTTCCTATGAGATAAATGTCTTCTATATGAGATCACTTTCATCCAGAGGGCAGCCTATCATTCTTGGATCTGTAAGACACTTTTAAAGACACTATAAACGGGAATATAAGTAGCACTATACAGACTGAGCAGAGCAAATTTAGGAGTATATGTGGACACATGTATATGCATGCAATAACAATGAAGAAAGACAATTTGAAAGAGAGGTGTGGAGATAAATCTAGGGGAAGAAAAGGGAATGAAAAATGTAATTATAATCTCAATTTTTTAAAAAAACAAAAGAACCCTTAAGCAATCAATGTCTATTCTTCTAGAGTAGAAATGGTATTTTGGGGTAGCATAGCTATTGGTTGATTAATAAGTGAGGGAATTATATAAATATTAGTCTTGTAGGCTTCATGCTTTCATTTCATATGAAAGATTCGAAAAGGGGATTTGGGGAGTCTCAGTCATACCTATCATATGAAATTATGATGAGAGCATATAATGAAGAGAAGATGGAGATGCTACTAGGACAAACCATGTGTCCAGACTAAATATAATAAGGAGTTATTGATTCCACTTGAAATTGATTTCACTGACATGTTTTTTTTTTTTTTTTGGTTCTTTTTTTTCGGAGCTGGGGTCACTGACATGTTTTTGTGAGCTTCCTAGTGACATTTAATTAGATGATGAGAATTTGGATGTTCTTGAATTTGGTGAAAATAACAAGTGGCCAAGCTAAGATTCTTTCCAGAGAGTTCCAGGATAGGCAGTGACTGCTAGAGCACAGAACATGTTGACAAAATCATTTCTTCTTGAGCAGTATCAGGAGTATGCATTTACTGTCCTCTATTTTTTTAAAAAACACACTTATATGGAAGAGACCTTTTGTGGTGAGGCAAGGGGGTGCCTTATTTTGTTCTAAAGTCAAGCACATTATTAACAGATTTTCAGTAGTTAGATGTGTTTCCCCCCACTGTCAATGTTTTGAATTCAGGTTAACCTTAACCACTTTATTGCTGTCACATGTTCCCACCATGGGAATAGGACAGTACTGTTGGCTATGGAGCCAATGGACCTGCATTCTGCACTGGATTACTTTAGTATCAGATCAACACTGTCACTAATGCAAATCTATGCCCCACACATGGAGGCACATTAATTTTATGTTGTTTATGTACTCCTGCCATAAGGTTAAACAGCCCCTACTATTAAGCTTGATGGAATTGCATTACCCTAATGAAATGCACTTTACTGATAAAGAAGAGTGTCACTTTCACAAGTGGAAGCACTGTTAGCAAATTTTTATGAGAGAATTCCCAAAATCATATCTTAATTGCTTAGACAGCTGTGTAGTTTACATAATGAGCAAACAATGCCAAGGTTTTCTATTTCTTTTGTCAGCTGTACTGAATGTTAGTATGCATGCTGGACCCTTTCTGGGTCTTTTATTACTTGATTGCAAATCATTCTTCATTGTTGCCCAAATTTATGGAAGGACATTGCTCCCTGTGGAACCATTTCCTTTCAGGCCTGTAACTGAACATGACTGATGGCGCCAGAGTAACAGTTGCTCATTACTGCGTTCACTGAGCTGTGATTGCTCCAATACTTTATGTTGGCAGATGTGTTTCCCTAGGAACAGCATCTCTGAGATAGAGGTCATTGATCAACCCCCTCTGGCTGTTCCATTATGTGCAAATTATTGCTAAAAGCAGAGAGGCTGCAAAGGAGGTAGTACTGCTCAAGGCAGATATCAGGAGGGAAGTCCAAAGGGGTTGGGAGGGAGGCAAGTGTAACGAAGTGGAGAAGAATTACACCTAAACTACAGCAATGTTTTTATGTGAGTTAATAGGGATAAAGGGACAACTAAGTGATTTTTGAAAGACATGTAACATGAGCAAAGTATGGTTTTATCGTTCTGGGGTAAGCTTTACAATTTTGTAGGCTGACAGCATTCTTGGCTGCTGCTATTAAAGCTAGAGCAGGGATGTGTAAGGGATATACCAGGCGTCCTGCTGCCCCAATCAGGAAAGATTAAGGCACTTAAGTGGCCAATATTTTGCATTACCTTTGGTATATTTCTAGACACATATTTAGGAAATGGCAGGGACATATAAGGGACAGATGTAGACTTGCTCTCCCTCCCTCAGTTTCTCAGGATAGTGATGGAAAATGCTGCTGGATAGACTGATAATTAGGGACACTTACACTTCAGTGGTTCTGCACTCAGGCTTCACAGAATGGTACTTTGTTCCCTGCTTAGCTCCAGCAGTATCTCTTTGCAGCAAATTTCTTCAGGGAGATAGATGATCTTTCAAATAGAGATCTATGGCACTTACTAGTTTAGTGATACTACAATGGGTCAGATCGACTATGTAGCCTGCAAATCGGTGTTGTGCCTTGCCATAGGACACCATCCCATTTTTTTAATGAACTTGCTTGTTCAGTACTACAGGAGTTCTCCTTGTTATTGGAATTTTTACCACCAAGACATTTATCACATGGATCAATTTTTCTTAGGGTTTACACTCCTACCTTAAAACACAGGAGATCACATTTGCTAATTCTTGGGACATTGGACAGCCTTCCTAATTTCTAAAGCTATTTCAAAATAGTATATTTATCCCTAGAGTGATTTTATATAACCACCAATTTTTTTCCTTTTTTTAAAGTTTTTTTATTAGATATATTTCTTTACTTACATTTCAAATGTTGTTCTCCTTCCTGGTTTCCTGTCCATAAGCCCCCATCTCCTCCCATCCCTCTCCCCCCTATGAGTATTCCCCCCATACATCCCCCTTAGTGCCCCCATTTTTCCCTTCACTGGGGGGTCTAACCTTGGCAGGACCAAGGGCTTCCCCTTCAACTGGTGCCCCAACAAGGCTATTCTCTGCTACATATGCAGTTGGAGCCCTGGGTCAGCCATGTATAGTCTTTCACCACCAAAATTCCTAAGTGTGGAGACCTGTATGAGACTGTCCCCCAGAAACTCCAATGCTCAAAGGCTTAGTATCCAGCTGGTGGCACTGATTGGGTAGATTTAAGAGGTGTGGCATTGCAGAAGAAAGTATGTTAGTTTGAGTATATTAGTTAGTATGTGAGTTTGAGGTTTTAAGACCATGCATCATTCTTAAATGACATGCTCCTCTTTCTGCTTGCAGTTTGGAATGTGCACTCTCTGCTGTTCATGTCGCCATACCTTCTGCTTACTGCCAAGATGGGTTCACATTCCGTTAGAATCATAAGCCCAAATAAACATTATTTTTTCTGTACGTTTACTTGATCATGGTGCCTTATCGGAGCAGCAGAAAAGTAGCTTCTGTAGAATTTTGTAGCAGCACTTTTGTTTGTTTGTTTGTTTGCTTTTTCTTTGGAATCTGTAAAGATTTGTGACTTCGGAATAGAAGATCAGTTGAGCACTATAGTGAAGCTCAATGAGGCATCATAAAAAGAGTTTAGGAGACAGAAGTACTAAATGTCATGTGGACTGTGTAGTTTTCATATGGAAATATTAACAACTGGTCTAGAGGCCATTCTTGTGATATTTTAGCAATAGATGCATTTGAATTTTATTCTAAAGACTTTTCCAAGGCTAAACTTAAAAGTAATGGTTAAATTTCTTTTAGTAGATATAATTTCAAGATAGCCTGTCATGTGGTTCTTAGTCATCACTCCTATGCAGGCCTAAGTAAAAAGTACCAAATGGGACAGAAAGAAATACAAAATATGCCCTTAAAGAGAAAAAGCACCAGGAAATTTAATGTTGCAATAAAAGCTTGTGCTGAAAAAGATGAGATTAAAGAGAGGCATTTTATACCCTAGAATGAAGTTAAGCGTATCCTCTTGGTAATATCCCCACCACCTAAATTTCCTAATTGGAAAAGAGAGGCTAAGGACTTTTCTGTTCCTGTAAAGCAACAAGATGCTGTTATTGTGGTTTAAGGAGTAGGGTCTATACCAAGATGGCCAGTGAACACGTGGTGCTGGCTTTAAAGACATGGGAGATAATGGGTTATAGAATCCACAGTTTGGAGAACTTCTGAGACCAGACAACATGTGATTGGCGAATTTTTGCACAAAGATCCCAGGAAGCTCTGAAAGTAATAAGTGGCCTGCATTGTAGACCCTAAGGTGTTGAATATTCCAGAACCATGAGGTACCTACCAAGAAAAGCTGTAGAGATAAAGGAGCCACTTTTGACATTTGACTCTGAGGTATAGTGTTTAGCATTTGCACTCCTGGGTTTCTATTTGCTTTGGTCCAGTATTTTTTCATTATGCCTTCATTCTTCTTCTTTGAAATGGTAAAACATATTCTAAGTCATTTTATGTTGGAAGTACACAATTTTCTTTTTCCTTGTCTAGGGGCTTTATAATTAAGAGATTGCCTCAGGTCTCAGATGAGACTTTAGGACATTTGACCAATGCCAAAACTAAAAGACTATGGGGCATTGAGCAGTTGGACTAAATACATTTTGCAGTATTTATCATATGGCCACAAGCCTATATGTGCCAGAGAATGAAAAGTGGGGATGTGAGGGAACATGGTCCCTATAGGCTCAGATGTTTGAATATCTTTTTCCAGTTAGGCTTAGGAGGTTTGGCATTGCTAGGGATGGAAGGCTTTAAGTTTTTATTGTCAGGGTTTTAAGGCTTCAAGACCACATCCCATTTCCAGTTTACCTCCCATAATTCCTGATTATAGTTTAAGATGTGAATGCTCAGCTCTTTCTCCTGCCATGCCTGCTTTCTGATGCCAAGATTCCCTACCAAGATGGACTTACCCTTCTGTAAGCAGAAGTCCAAATAAGCTTTCTTCTGTGTTTGTTGCCTTTGACATGGTGTTTTATCACAACATCAGAAGAGTAATCATATACCAAGAAAAGATAAAAAGGACAGACTTTACTTTCACATGTCATGGTCACTGGGACATGAGACCAGGTATTATGCCTATATTGACAACAGGCATATTTAATATTTTTGGTCAAATTTTTTGTTTACATGGTAAAAGGACATTGTTTAAAGAAGAAATAATGTACAGTAAGCATGATCACTATATATAAACAAGATTATTAAACATTTATTTATCAGTGATATCACTGAGATGAATTTCCAATACACTGAAGATTAAATTCATTTATATATTATTGACAACAATCATCTTCATTGAGTCTGCAAATGTCAGTCTTGATTTCTACAGAGTTAAGAAGAAAATTGTCAAAATCAAAGGCATATACTCTAAAGGTAGTGGTAGTCTCTGGAATTCCTAACATTTCTATTCCACGGATGCCTACTTGTTTTGATATTATGTGCTTTAAATACTGGGGTCAGACAACATTCAGTTCCACCATTGCTAGTCCAGTCAGCTCCTTGAAAGGCTGACTCTGAGTCCAAAATCTATTCTCTTCTGTTTCAAGCAAAGCTGCCTTGGACCACTGTGACTGCAGATTCCTCTTCACAAACAATGCTTATTTCCTCTTTTAAAATAAGATGGTTTCACACACTAACACACTAATACCCTTTTAGAAAAATCTCTGGCTAATTTTTCTTCTAAGTGTGTATCATCAGTTTCCTCCTTTTATGATTTATTTAACATGGAACCTATTAGCAATGTAGACCTTTATTTTAGCCCCATGTTTCTGTAAAATAGAAGTGGCTAAGAAATCTCTGTCTGTCTCTATTTTGCTCCAAAAAATATTTCTGTTCAAGGAGTCACTCTTCCCTGTATGAATTAGATTGGAGTGTTAAAGGATCTCCTCATCAGCCTGGGACAAGGCTAGGCAGAGACCATTCAAATCCCTTTTTTTGCCTTATAAATGGTTAGCTGAACTTTGTTCTTACTGGGAAGTCTGGACAGAATTACATGCTAATGTTACTGGGATAAATTTTAGTGAAGTTCCTCCTCTTTCCCAGGTCCTTGAACATTTATTCACTCATTAGCATGCAATGCAGAACAACTACTTCATAAAAAATGATCTTAGAAATTGTCCTTATCTAAAAATCATTCCCCTATAATCTGTCTGAGAATGTCCCCTTCTCACCTACATTGACAAATAGTTCCTGTCAATGCTGCTTCTTCTTCCCAGTGCACAGCCTTCCTCACTTAACAGCGTGCTTGTACATTTCACTATAGCAGTATTCTGTATCTGTAAGGAACATTGGTTATAGGCAACCCATATTTGCATTAATTCTTCGCTGGGATCTGTAGAAACAAAATCTACATAGAACAGGTTAAAAGAGTACTAATAATTTGTAGTTGTATATTGAAGCTTTCACAAAAAAAGAAGATACAAATAAATACTCTGAATAGGAAGGTTCTGTACTTCATAGACAAAGCACAAGTGGCATGAAGAAGACTGCTGATGCCAGCACCATGAGATGAACATAGGACTGTAAATAAGCTAGAGCAGGAAAATGCCTTTGCAGTATTAGCCCACAGTCCCGGACTGCTTGTCTTAGTTTATTCCCTTGGCAAAACGTAGACATATTTCTCAGATAGATTTTTTTTGGGCTCAGTATTGGTAAAAATGGACAGTTTGGATAGCCCTTTTGCTAACTACCACCTTTCAAAGTCTTCAGCTCACAGACACCTGTAGCATGACTATCATCCTAATAAGTCCCCTTTGCCTACTGAAATTATCAGTTTGAATAAAATTTCTACCTACTTTGTTCATCATAATCATAACATGGTTGAATTATTTTATCAATATTTGATGTATTAAGGTCATACCTTTTTCTAAAGAATTGATGATGGCAACTTTATAAAAGTAAATAAATACATTATTATATTATAATAAATACATATTTATAAATTAAGAATAAGAGAGAGAACTTTATAGACAAATAAGAATGAATAAATATATATACTGATGTAGATCACACATTTAGATGAGTTTCTTCTAGTTAACTTAAGGGGGAAATCTTTTTTTTGAAAAATGAATAGCCTATGGAAAAAAGAACAGTTGTACAGAGTTCACACATATGAACCTTTGTGACATAATCAGATAGTAATTTATTTAAATGTATGTAATTGGAACTCTGTGTTGTTAAAATTTATGATAAATAAGGGACATAATCTCAATAGTGCTATGTTTGAGTTGCTTTAAACCCATTGCATTTCATATGTGCTGCATGATTATTCTTAGTGCCATTTAGATATAGTGTTAGCTTTGTAAAAAGTATTTTTAGCCTCTGTTGTCTAGCCATAGAAGATAAATCATAAAGAGTAAAAGGAAAATAGATAATTTAAGTACATAAACATCCAAGTAAGTACCTTTAAATGCTGAACTTTGATTTAAAATGTATGTGAATATATGAAAACATTAAGGTATTGCTCTTAAATGCCAGGATAAGAATTTTTAGGTAACATGCATTTTAGGGCACATTTGGATATTTTGAGAAATGGTTGTGCTTAAGGTGGTTCAACAGATGTAGATTTTATTTGAAAATAAAAGCATATTTGAAAGCAATGCGTAGCTACTTAGGTCTAAACTCAGATGGCAAGGGTGGCCACAGAGTTCCTGTGTTGTAGACTACTTAAACACACTGGCTGTAAGACATAATATACCTTTAAGCAAAGGTTGGTACATAGTATAAGAACTACCTTGAGGCTTTTCTAGTATAATGTAAAGAATAATATTGAATTGTTAAGAAATACAACTAATTCAGGAGAAAGTGTACACAGGGTAAAAAAACATTTGACTTTGTAACTTCTGATTTTGAGATGTAAACAAGACACCCAAATGAAGAGGCTTAAGGCTATTGAGAAAAGGTAAGGCATCTAGAAGTGGAGAATTTAGAAGGAATAGGTCTAAGGATTATTGTGGTGGACATCTGGCCATGTAAGTGGTGTTTGCTAAAGTCAAGTGAGGCTATGCCTTGAAAGATACATGGCAGGTGGTGTTTGAAGCCATAATATTCCATGATACTTTGCAGGCAAAAGGGTAATGGCAGAGTATGAGACTGGCACTTAATACAAAGGTCTGAGAACAATGCTGAATAACACTACTGGGGATGAGGAATGAAGCATGTTGTATAAAGATAAAGAACTGAGAAGTGGTTCTAGGTTTCTGAGAAAATTTGAGTGCAGCTGAATAAAGTTTTAGAAGACAAAGACAATTCTCCCTCCCTGACTCTCTGAGCATTTTTTGTGTAGGTATATGTATGCAAATGAAAATTTACTTGTGTACTTATATCATATGAATGCACATTTTGTACATGAACATGTGTATGCATATATGCATGTATGTGCACACACACAAATTGACATGGGAAATGGATGTTAGATAATTTTCTATTGATCTCCATCTTATGTTTTATGCAGAGTATCTCATTCAACATGAAGCTCTGTGATGGGCTAGACCAACTGGATTACAGATTTCATGACCTCTTGAAAAAGAATACCTTGCTTATGAGCATCCCCTGTACCCTGAGGGTATCCACACAGAGATATCTTCAGTGAGATTGCCTCTACAGACCAGTATCTACTCTAATGTCCTACATATATCAGACCTATTATTTTATTTATGAATCACTAATGGGATCCATTGGCCTTTGTATAGTCACATGGAAGCCTCTTTGTAATCCGAAGATTTCAAATGTTCTGTTATTACTGACTAGTACTTGATCTTTTAAATTTCATCCTCGTTTAATATTTTACAACCTGGACATCTTTATGGGTGTGAAGTTTCTCTGTAGGTATATAGCTCTTCTCAATATAATCTGACACATGGAACTTAACTACCTTCTGACTTACTGTTTCACTAAACAATGAATGTTTCCATGAAACTTAAATTAACTTTATGTAGGATGTTGTCTTTGTAGTTGATGCATAGCATATCTCTCAAATGTCAAAAATTTCCCCTTTCCTCTATCATTCTTTTCCAGCTCATCAACTCTGTTTCCTTTTGTGCCAAAAAATTTAAATGTGTACTTTTAAACTTTACTGCCAATTTTATTATTTATATTACCAACTTTACGAACTAAATGACTTTGAATAGAAGATTTGCTTACTTAGATAATCTGGTTTATTATTGTTTTTTCTTCCAATGTCTAGTCAGGAAAGATCACATCTCCTCTGGCTTTGTCTTGTGCTGAGGTCAGAGTGACATGATTCCTGACACTGGGACAAGGCCCCTGTATGAGCCTCAATGAGTGTCTATGGCTACTGTGGTCATAAGACTAGTTTGTTTAATAATGTACATATTTTCTGGAACCAGTATTAACAACTGTGGATTCTTTCCTTCTGAGCAATGTCCTTCCATTTAACGTTTTAAAGACTCCATGATAATTAGAAACAGCAGAAGCTCAGGAGTCAAGGGTGTGGCTATATGTCAGCAAAATGGTAAACACTAGAACCTAAAATATATAATAAATAATTTCTCAACAAAACAAAATATAAGGATACAATATGAATTATATGTACGGTTTCATGAATCTAAAAGAACAAAGCAGCTATGCTGTAAGCCAACTTGCAAGAAACTTACTAAGGAAGGAGATAAAGAGATTTAGGGAGTGGTGGTCCCAGAAGATTCAACCCAGCTAAGTTTTCCTTCATGCTTACAACATGCAGATAGATTCCTGAGTTCAGGGTCAGCCAAGGAAAGAACTAAGTCGGGCACAGGCATGGTAGAAATGCTAACTTCAAGGCGGGGTCCAAGGCAAGTAGCTTATTGTTTGTGCTTAACAACAGCAGATAAATCTTTGAATTCTTTTCCAATATTAAGAAGAAAAAATGGATGCTGTCTCTTAAACTAAGCGCTGAATTCAATGCCACTTCATGATAAAAGTATTAGAAAGATCAGGAATCCAAGGCCTATACCTAAACATAGTAAAATCAATATACAGCAAACCAGAAGCCAATATCAAACTAAATGGAAAGAAACTTGAAGAAATTCCACTAAAATCAGGGACAAGACAAGACTGCTCACTTTCTCCCTACTTATTCAATATAGTACTCAAATTCTAGCCAGAGCAATCAGACAACAAAAGGAGGTCAAAGGGATACAAATTGGAAAGGAAGAAGTAAAAAAGCTCACAATTTGCAGATAATATGATAGTATATTTAAGTGACCGCAAAAGTTCCACCTGAGAAACAATAAGCCTGATAAACAACTTCATTAAAGTGGCTGGATATAAAATTAACTCAGACCAGTATGCTTCCTCTGCTCAAAGGATAAACAGGCTGATAAAGGAATTAGAGAATCAACACCCTTCACAATAGTAGCAAATAATATAAAATACCTCAGTGTGACTTTAAACAAGCAAGTGAAAGATCTGTGTGATAAGAACTTCAAGCCTCTGAAGAAAGAAATTGAAGAAGATCTCAGAAGATGGAAAGATCTCTCATGCTCATGGATTGGCAGGATTAATATAGTAAAAATGGCCATTTTACCAAAAGCAATCTACAGATTCAATGCAATCCCCATCAAATTCCAACTCAATTCTTTATAGAGTTAAAAAGAACAATTTGCAAATTCATTTGGAATAAGAAAAAAACCCAGGACAAGGAAAACTATACTCAACAATAAAAGAACTTCTGGGGAAGATCACCATCCCTGACCTCAAGCTGTATCAGACAATTGTGATAAAAACTGCATGGTATTGGTACAGAGACAGGCAGGTTGATCAGTGGAATAGAATTGAAGACTCAGAAATGAACCAACACATCTATGTACACTTGATCATTGACAACGGAGCTAAAACCATCCAGTGGAAAAAGATAGCATTTTCAACAAATGGTGCTGGTTTAACTGGAGATCAGCATGTAGAAGAATGCAACTCAACCCATTCTTATCACCCTGCACATAGCTCAAGTCCAAGTGGATCAAGGACCTCCTCATCAAACTAGATACACTCAAACTAATAGAAGGGAAAGTAGGTAAGAGTCTTGAACACATCATCAATGGGGAAAATTTCCTGAACAGAACACCAATGGCTTATGCTCTAAGATCAAGAATCGACAAATAGGACTTCTTAAAATGGCAAAGTTTTGGTAAGGCAAAGGACAATGTAATTAAGACAAAACAACAACCAACAGATTGGGATACGATCTTTTCCAATCCTACATCTGATAGAAGGCTAATATACAACATGTACAAAGAACTCAAGAAGTTAGACTCCAGAGAGTCAAATAACCCTATTTTAAAAAGGGGTACAGAGCAAAACAAAGAATTCTCAGCTGAGGAATGAATATTGAATGGCTGAGAAGCACCTAAAGAAACATTCAACATCCTTAGTCAGCAGGGAAATGCAAATCAAAACAACCCTGAGATTTCACCTCACACCAGTCAGAATGGCTCCGTAAAAAACTCAGGTTGTAACAACTGGTGTTGACCAGGATGTGGAGAAAGAGGAACATTCCTCCATTTTTGGTGGGATTATAAACTGGTACAACTGCTCTTGAAATCAGTCTGGAGGTTCCTGAGGACCCAGCTATATACATTCCTGGGCATATACCCAAAAAATGTTATATCATATAGCAAGGACACATGCTCCACTATGTTCATAGTAGCCTTATTTATAATAGCCAGAATCTGGAAAGAACCCAGATTTCCCTCAACAGAAGAATGGACACAGAACATGTGGTACATCTACACAATGGACTACTACTCAGCTTTAAAAAACAATGACTTTATGAAATTCATAGGCAAATGGATGGAACTGGAAAATATCATCCTGAGTGAGGTAACCCAAACACACACACACACACACACACTCACACACACACACACACACACACACACACAGAAAAACCACACACGGTATGCACTCACTGATAAGTGGGTATTAGTCTAAAAGCTTGGATTACCCAAGATACAATGCAGAGACCATATGAAGCTCAAGAAGAAGGATGACCAAAGTGCAGATGCTTTAGTCCTTCTAAGAAGAGGGAACAAAAATATTGGTAGGATAAAATAGGGATACAATGTTTGGAGCAGAGACTGAAGGAAAGGCCATCCATGGATTGCCTCACTTGGGGATCCAGCCCATATTCAGCCACCAAACCCAGAGCATATTGCTGATGCCAAGAAGTGCATGCTGACTGGAGCCTGATCTAGCTGTCTCCTGAGAGACTCTGCCAGAGCATGAGCAGAGCAATAAAAAGGTGGACTCTTACAGCCAACCACTGAACTAAGAACCAGGTCCCTAATGGAACAGTTAGAGAAAGGATTGAAGGAGCTGAAGGGGTTTGCAACCAACCAACAATACCAACCAACAACAGCTCCCAGGGCTTAAGCCACCATCCAAAGAGTACACATGGACAAACCCATGTTTCCTGCTGCATATGTAGCAGAGTATAACCTTATTGGGCATTAATGGGAGGAGATGCCCTTGGTCTTGCCAAGGTTTGATGCTCCCCTATAGGGGAATATCAGGGTGGAGAAGTGGGAAGGTTTGGGTGGGTTGGTGGGAGTAAACCCTCATAGAAGCAGGGGGAGGGGAGATGGCATAGAGGTTTTATGGATGGGAAACTGGGAAAGGGGATTACATTTGAAATGTTTAAAAACAAAAATCCAATTTTTTTAAATCATCAATTGCACTGAAAGAAAAAAAAAGAAAAAAGAAAACCAAGAAGAAAAAAGGAAACGTAGAAAGCAACCTTCCCATTTATCTTATGGTGATTCACAGAAGAAAAGAGGCAGTGAGCATTGAATGTTATGTATGGAAAAATTATGTTTCTAAACAATGTGAGAAGTGGTGGTTCAGAAAAATAACACATTATACATCTTATTTTATATTAACTGATTTTAAAACATAGAAATGATAGTGAAAAGAACAAAATTATTGAAGCAGAAAGAGTCATGCTTCCAAATTGCTTTTCTTTAATGGTTAGCCAAAAAGTATATGTGGCTAAAATAAATGTGACACCAACTAACTAGAAGACATGAATCTAACCGTTCTTGAAGAACACAGCATATATGAATGTTAAGGCTGTTGCACTTACCATGGTGCCTCCCAGCATACCATACAGCGTGGCCTCTTACAGCATACCTTGTTCTTTTCAGCTGCCTGGGCTTTCTTTTCTAACGTGCATTCAAATTCTTAGTCCCCTAGTGTTTGTTCTATGGAATTATCAAATTTTACACACCAAGTGTATTTTGACATAAGGCTGAAATTAGGACAATTTCACGTCAGTGCAATAAAGCTGATCTTCAACAGGGTTTAGAGGAATGACACCAAACTAAAATGAATAAAGAAGCAGATAAATGGGTCAAAAAGATATCCAGACCATAACAACAGATAATACAACAAAACCACATTCAAAGCAGTTCTACATAAAAAAAAGCTGTTTAGAGCTCTGAAGTACCCATTGAAATTCAAAAGGAGCACAAATAAATGACATAATAATGTAACTCAATAATTGGGGAAAACCAGAGTACACCAAACTTATGCCCAGTTGTTTGAAAGAAGTTTGAAATAAAACCAAACAGTAATAATATAGAAATAAAACAACATAAAATATCAACAATCCCAGTTATATTTCTTTGAAAAGATAAAAAAAAAAAATAGACAGAGCATGATCCAATTAACCAGAGAAAAGAGAGGAACAGAATGATCAGGATTAGAGATGAATACAGACATATTATAACAGAAACAATATATTTTCAGAATTTTATACAATAATATTTATAGACATCAATTTAGAAAACATAAAACAAATGGACAATTTTCTTGATAAACCAAAACCATAAAAGTTAAACCAGGAAGATGTCAACAACTTAAAATGACCTGTAACAAATCATGAGATTGAAATAGTCATGAAATGTCTGATAACCTAGAAAGTGCAGGCACAAAATGTTTCAGAGAAGAGCTCTACTAGACTTCCAACAAAAAACTACAACAAATACCCCTTAAAAACAAATAATAAACAAAATCAACAACAAAGCTGAAGGAGCGTTTTCAAACTCATTCAATGATGTCAGCATTATTCTAATATCAAAACCAAGCAAAGACACAACAAACAAAGATAACTATAGGCCAATACCCCCAATGAACATAGATGCACAAATAGGAGCAAACTGGCTTTTTGCTAGGGATGTAGGGAGAGTTCAATCTATTTTAGTCAATAATGTATTAAATTATAAAAACTAAAACACAAAAAATCACATGCTCATTTCAAAGCATTCAGAAAAGGCTTCCCAATAAAAGTTCTAGAGAGATGACTACTATAGATAACATATGTGAAGATATATAAAAACTATATGTGAGAAACCTATATTCAGCATAAACCTAAATGAAAAAACAAACAAAGAAGCAGGACAATCTCAAGAATGAAACTGAGTTGTTCACTATCTCTGCTGTTTTTTATAATATAACCCTTTAAGCACCAGTTAAAGCTGTAAGGCCAGAAAAGAACTTTTAATGGGTACAAATATGACAATAATTTGAACAAATCCTATTTCAGATGATGTGAGATCTCAAAAATTCCACTGGAAACCTGGTAGATACAATCATTGATTTTAACAAAATGATGGTATAAATTATCAATTTATAAAAATCAATAGGATTACAACAAGAACAAACAGTGAGAAAGGGATCACAGACACACAACCATTCACACTACCATAAAATAATTGAAGAATATACTTAACGAAGAAGATTAAGGACTACTACCATGCGAAAATGAAAAATTTAAATCTCCAAAGAGACTGTGACACTACAAGATAGAAAGATTTCCTTGAAAGAAATAGAAATGTCTGAAAATTCACATGGAAATACAAACAATCCAGAAGAGTAAAAACTGTCTTGAGTTTATCAGTGCTGGAGGGAGTTACCCTTCCAGATATCTAGATATTAAACAGAGATAGTAATAATAACATCATGACATTGGTTACAAAAATACATATTGACCAACAGTACAAAATAAAACACACAAACGTGTGTGTGAATGTAAATAAGCCATCTGATAATTGACACTGCTTTGATAGAAGACAGCATTTTCTCCAATAGTTGTGGTAAAAAACAACAATAATAACAAAAACAAAACAAAAAAGCTTACATTTTAGATACATGGACTGACCCTGGACTCTGACCTCATAGGTAGCAATGAATATCCTAGTAAGAGCACCAGTGGAAGGGGAAGCCCTGGGTCCTGCTAAGACTGAACCCCCAGTGAACTAGACTGTTGGGGGGAGGGCGGCAATGGGGGGAGGGTGGGGGGGGGAACACCTATAAGGAAGGGGAGGAGGGAGGGGGATATTTGCCCGGAAACCGGGAAAGGGAATAACACTAGAAATGTATATAAGAAATATTCAAGTTAATAAAAAAAAAAAAAAAAGAATGAAGAATGGAATTAGAACTTTATTTTTCTTTCTGAAAAACTTTAGCTCCAAATGGATGAAAGGCCTAAATGTAAGTCCTGAACCACCAAACTGCTAGAAGAAAATGTAAAAAATATCCTTCAAGATATAAATATATGAAAAGACATTTTGAACAATTTTCCAGGAATTAAGGCAAATAGTACATAGGAGGTATCTCATAAAACTGAAATTATCCTGTTTAGTAATGGAAACAATCAGTTTAAGACAAAGTCATAGAGTGGGATAGATTTTTTGCTAGCTATACATCTGATAAAAGATTAATACCCAGAAATACAAAAAATTAAATTATAAAGAGTGAAGAAAACAAGTGATGCCATTTTCCTTATGAAGGGGGAGGGAAAGGAACACTAAGAAAGAGGAATGGAAAGTGCAATAATGTAACACCTGACCAAAAAGTCAATTGGGAGAAAAAGGAATTATTTGTTTTACTCTTCCATATTGTAACCCATCATTGAAGGAAGGCAGGACAGGAATGCAAACAAAGCAGGAACCTGGAGACAGGAGCTGATGCTGAGGCATTGGAGACGTTCTGATCAAGGGTTTGTTCACATGGCATTAGTCAGTCTGTTTCTTATAGAAGTTAGAACCACCAGCCCAGGGATGATACCACTCACAGTGGGCTGGATCTTTCCCAGCAGTCATTATATTAAGAAAATGATTTACAGCTGGATCTTATGGAGGCATTTTATTAACTGGTCTTCCCTCTAGTTTGTGTCTAGTTGACATAAAACTATTCAGAACTGTAATTATACATTCACAAAACTATATCTCTGTATCTATATGTAGCAATATCATCATGTAACTAAATAGTTTAAATGATGTTACCCTACTTGGGGTAGAAGTTCTCTTACCGCAATACCATAGACTAGATGACAAATTACCCAGTGTTAGGCTAGTGAAATTCGATCAAGTTGTGGCTCTGGAGAATTAAAAGGACTCCACAAACAATACAGGCTGTGCCATTGCATTTTCTTACCTAATTATTTGGAATAATTGATCTGGGCCTAATCTGGAATGTTTCTTTGTAAGGATTATCTCTCAGAGTACTGGAAGGAATTATTCCAGATGTCAAAAGAAAAAGCAATTGATAGTTCTGCATGAAATGACTATGAACCAATAATGCCTGAAACAAGATACTATGAAAGATGTAATAGTGATACTTACATCTGGGAGTAACTGACTGCTTTTTAATTAGACTTAAGGCCTACTCAATAACAGGAAATTCATGCCTGTCATGGAAGATCTATCCCTCTACTCATGGATGGGAAGGATAAGCACTCTAGAGGAGAACCAATTGCTGCTTTTTCCCTAAACGAATATAATTCCTAATTCCTTTCTAAATACTTACCATTATATTTAAAGATAAGTATAGTTCCTACTGATCATCAAGGAAGCTTCTTTTTGTAGCAGGCAGAAAGCATTATACAAAGGCACAAGGGGTCAAAATGTAAAAAATAACTGATCATAGGTTGCCTGTAAAGGTAACTCTTATTCCTCAGATATAATCATTGTCCTGCAGGCTTACTGTTGAATAAGCTTATCCTTTATAGAACTTTCTGAACTCTCACTGGCCGTTTCAACTGAGAAGTACTGGTCCAAACTCTTTTCCTAACTCTCTGATTCAAAGCTGCTCTCAGCTTCTGACTGAATTGTTTTGTTTGTCCTCAAACACTGCCAATTTATTCTAATCTTCTGGTGCCTTATTCTCTGGCTCATTCTCTCTGACACCTGTTTCTGTAGAATTGTCACAGTAAAACTGCTACACTCACCACTCTCCCTGTACTGGTCTCTTAAATTACTCATCTTGTGCTAGTCTCTTGAGTAGCCTCTCTTTCTGGTGCTGTTCTAATGAGAGTCGCATGTACCCTATCTCCTACACATTCTGTCAAATCTTTCTCAGATTAGTCACTTTGTTTACCCCTCAATTAGACATCACTACAAACATGGCTGATTTCTTCTACTAACTAAGGTTACTTTCAGTGTTTGGGATTAAGGGTGTGTTCAAGGGCATGTCTGCCTTCCAGCCAGATTGTTCTGTAACCCCAGGCATGCCTGCATCTCATGCTGATCAGATAGAACTAGAAGGTATTTGTGACCCCTTGCCAGAGCAGCCATATTGATAGATAAATACTCCTCTGCATGTTTATCCTTAAACTAAGAATTGTACACAGTTTAATTAATATTAACTTAATAATATAAATGTTACTATGATACTCAGTCATTAATGTGATCATTTGCATTTTTCAGACTAGACTTGGGAATGTGGACTTTTTAGCTGATTTTATGTCGAAATTGAGATTATGTTGAATGGAGACTGTTTTTTTATTTTTATTTTTGTTGTTGTTGTTGTTGTTTTATTTTTACTTTTCTGTAGGCCAAACTTGGTTGACTTCAGTTGACATACTGGGAGTGATAGAGTCAGTTTTTCAGAGCGGTGCATATTGATTATTGATGAAAAGATTCAGTGGAAATGGATATAAAATGGGTATATTTGTAAGTATTGGGAAATTTCTTACATGGACTCCATGAAAGTTCTCTGTCAGGGCTTTCAGCACGGGCTTGAGCATGGGAAGAGTGCTCAGGTCAAGGGACCAAAAAGACTTTCTAAAAATCATGTGAATGTAGCACAAAGCTGGTGCTGGCCCTGGAAGACAGTGCATGTGTAGTGATTTAGGTTAGACTTAAGATAGCACACAAATGGTGATTCAGACTGGCTTTGGACCAAGAAAACTTTCAGTAGAAATTCTTGCATGGCCTTGTTGGGGAAGCATTGAGGCATGAAGGTTCTGGGTCAGTCTTAGAAGGAGAGAATGTGGATTCAGTTCTCATCTGGTTTGCTGCTATGAAGAGTGATGCAGTGGAGATTTTGCAGCTCAGAGTGAAGGTTCTGAGTCAGACTCCTTGTCTTCGCCTGCATTGGGGTTTGGGGTGTTTTTGTTGTTGGATAGCTTAGGATGTCTCTATGATTTACCTTTTGTGGCTAGTGCTGCAATAGAAAATTATGTGTAAATGTTTCTGTGATATATTGACATGGAGACCTTTAGCTAAATAACGGGGGGTAGACCTATGACTAGCTTTGTAAAAATCAAAACAAAACAAAAAATATACTTATTTCCAAAAGCATCTGGGATAGTTTACATTCCATGCATCAGTTAAAATGGTTCCTTTATATCCACATCAACACCAGTATTTGTTGTTGATTTTTTTGAAAAATATTATTTTAATAATGTATGTGCATATTTGTGTATCTGACTATATATATATATATATATATATATGTGTGTGTGTGTGTGTGTGTGTGTGTGTGTGTGTTTATTATTTCTTTATAGAAAATCTGCTAATTCTGTATTCTCATTTTGCCGAAAGTGTTTATCGGGTCTAAGATTATTCTGATGGAGTGTTTAGGATCTTTTAAATAAAGGATCATATTGTATTCAAATAGGGATAATTTAAATTCTTCCTTTTCCATTTCTAACACTTTTATTTCTTCTTCTTCTTTTTTTATTAGTGTTGTAGCCAAGAAGTTGGTAAACACATTGAATGCAAATAGTCAGAATTGTTCCAGATTTTATGGGAAATTGTCTATTTTTCTGTGTTTATAAAAATGTTAACTATAGATTTGTCACATAAGTACAGTTTTGACAGAGTAAGGTGGGCTCTTAATGTATTATGTATTACTGTGATGGATACTGAATTTGAATTTTCTCGTGTATTAATGGGCCGTTTGAATTTCATCTTTTGTGATGTCTAGTCATTTAATTAGCTTCTTTTTTATGTATTAATGGGCCATTTGAATTTCATATACATCTGTTCATTTGATTAACTTCTTTGTTCATTGGTTGTTTGGTTTCTTAATTTATTTATTTATTTTTAATTCCTCCTAGTATGTATAAATTACATGTCAATTGTGTAGCTAACAAACTTTCCTTCTATGCGACAGGATGTGTTTTCACTTAATACCTATTTCCTTTGTTTTTTCTTTTCTGTGCTTTTCTAATTTGTGAGATCTCATTTATAGATTCTTGTCATTCTTTTAAAAAAATTTTTGTTCAATATATTTTGATCCTATTCTTTCTGAACTACCAGCTTCTTCCAGATCATCCCCATTTAGTTAATTTCATATTCTTGTTCTCTCTCCTCTCTCTCTCTGTGTGTGTGTGTGTGTGTGTGTGTGTGTGTGTGTGTGTGTGTGTCTCCCACTCCATCCTTCCTGTCTCCCCCTCTCAAAAGTCAAGGGAAGCAAGACAAAATAAAAAAAAAAAAAATCCAAGAACCAACCCCCAAAACCAAAAATCAGAATAAGCTAAAACAAAGAAAACGAAACTACATACAAAACAAACAAACAAATAAACAAACAAACAAATAAGCAAACATCAAACACTGAGGTCGTTTTGGATTGATCAACCACTCTGGGGCATGGAACTAGGTTTGTGGCGTAAGTGATATATGCAGGGACACTACATTGAAGGAAATTGATTTTTTTCCCTTTGTGTGTTTTATGAAAAAGAGATAAAGAAGGCCAGGGATATGTTTGGTAGAAGTGAGGTATGGTACAGGGGGTGGTGGATGGGTGATGGGGGTAGGGATGTTTCTGTGGGCCCATGATGAGGAATCTCTTCCCCCTGAGGTAACACCTGAGGTAATCCTGAAGTAATCCTTTCCCTTGATGTTAGAGTATAGAATAGAGTTTATTTAGAGCATGGGGAGGAGAGTTGAAAGGACAGTAAAAATGTAGAACTGGGGAAGGGGGGGAGAGAGAGAGAGAGAGAGAGAGAGAGAGAGAGAGAGAGAGAGAGAGAGAGAGAGAGGAGGGAAGGAGGGAGGGAGAAAGGGAGAGAGAGAGGAGAGAGGGAGAGGGGGGAGAGGGGTTGAGGCTGGCCATAACAACAAGGAGAGAGGCGGGAGAGGAATTGGTAGGGAAGGGGCAAAGAGAGAATAGAGGAAGATAGGAAGACAGCAAGTGCAAGAGAGTGAGGAGGGAGCACACCTGGAAATTGCCTGGTAACTAGGGCAGGGCCTAGAAGAAATGCTAACACTTTTACCAGCAGTTGTCAATTGCAAATAGCTTCTTAGTTAGGACTAGGACTTTCTTGATCTGCTCCCTCTCTCTGTACTGGCATTTGCTTGAACCTGTGTACATCCTTTACATGTGCACATAGCCTCTGTAAATTCATTTCGTAGACATTATTTCTTCAGTAGCTGGACTCCTGTTCAGACCATCTTTGTTTATGCTTTTCTTTGAGGTGTGTTTCTGCTCATTCTTTTAGTAGTGTCAGAGTTTTAAATATTTTGTAACGGATATTGTTCTGCTTGGAGTTGAATATTGTACAGAATAACAAAAAAATCTATTTTAACTCTTCTTGTGAATCAAAGTTTCCACAATACAATTTGTTGAAGATGATGTGGTTTCCTCAGTGTATATTGTTTACATTATTGTAAAATTAGGCATCTGTAGCTGCAAGGGTTTATTACTACCTCCTCTGTTTTACTCCATTCTCTTTTTTGTGTCATTATAACAATGTATTTGTTACTGTGCTAGTCTTTGGTCCAGTTTATTTCAATCTATTTTTTTTCCTAATTATCTTTTAAAGGAGTCTAGTTGTTTTGGCAATTTATTTCTCAAAATACTTATTTTTGAAATATAGAAAGTTACTAATTTGTGAATTAATTTTGTATCCTACTACTTAATTTAAAGTTTTTCATATCAAGAGATTTTGGTTGAATCTTTAAATATCATTTATATAGAATAATGTAGTCTGCAAACAAGGAAGTTTTCTTATATGTATCCTTTTTATTTCTCTTCGTTTACCTTGTTGTTCTAGATAAGATTTCAAACACTAAATTGAATAAGAATGGAGAATCATTTCAAGGGAAATGTTTTGAAGTTTTCCATGTTCATAATTTTACCACATATAATCTTTATTTTGTTGAGTTATTTTCTTGATATCCCTTGTATCTTCACGTTCCTTATCATAAAAGAGTGCTGGATTTTAATAATGTCTCTTGTGCTTTAAAGAACTACTTTGAATACACAAAAGAGCAAATAACACAATTTTACAGGTAAATGACAAACTGAAACTCACTTGAGCTCCCATAATAGATCTCAAGTCTGTCATAGCCATAAGATTTTTCAAATTGGGAGAGACAAATAAATAATGACACAATGTCAGTGGAAATGTCTTGAAAATAATTCACTAATTCACAGAAGATCAAAAGCTAATGGGCAATAAAATCTAAAGATCAGTTCACATTCACTGGCAATGACTAAAATATAAAATGCCATTTACTTTTATTTAAAATCCACAAGATAGCCAATCTATGAAGTGAAAATAATAAATTTTTTTAGGATAACAAAATGTAGAAAAGAGAATTTAATAAGCTTATGATAATAGGTGAATTTTGTTAGCCATTCAAAAAATAACTTGGAAAGTAAACAGACTATATCTTCAATTGGAGCAACGATATTACTGGGCATTTTATTTATATACTAGATTATTTTTGTCATTCCTTATAGACTCAGAGAAATTTAAAGGTGGTCACACAATATGAGGCAAGAACTTCAGGAAACACAAGATTAAAGCTCAATGTGGTCAAACTCATAGCCTTTTTGTAGTGTTGTCATGTTGATAACTTCCGGATTTTTACTCAGTCCTATTTTCCTCTACGTGTACTGTTCCTTTTCAGGAGTAGAAACCATGTGGGAGCTACCTTCTCTCCAGCTCCCATTCCAGGCAGTGAGATCAAGCAGTGATGTCAGAAGAGAAAGGCCTTCAGGGGATTTTCTGAAAGGGACCGCCTACTGTCAGACTTGCTGCCTGTCTAGGCATCAAAGGCCTTATTTACTCTTCTTTGGGCCACCTATGTGGCCTTGTCTACTTTTGGTACCCTGCTCCCCTCCCCCCACATATATGTACTTAAATCATGAGACTCCTGTCATCTTTCTGTGTTAGAGCTGGTAGGTATGTTCTGTGTCTTCTGTGTTTGATTTCAGTGAACTTCTGAGCCAGATCTGACTCTTTCCTAAAATGTAGCACACAGATCTCACTACACTGAATGTTACTTCAGATGTTTAAATTTAATAAAAAAATATTTTAGAGATTATTCTATGCTCCTCTGTATGTTGCTTCTCATTATTATTTTTCACAGCCTTTAAAAATCTGTTTTTAGACTTTACCAGTAAAATAATCTTATAAAATTATTTTAAGATCTTTTTCTTCTAGTGGGTTCTGAATCACAGTGCGCTATTCCTGCAGTAATAAAATATTATAGAAAAATAGTTCTTCCAATTGCCTATTCTTTCATTATAGAAAAATGCATCTGGTCAGGAATATTGGGTGGATGGTTGCCTTCGAGACATACCTTGTTCTTTTCATAAGTCTCTTGATAGGTGTCTTTATTCCTGAGAGCATTTTAGAGAGGCACACTGTTTCCCAGTTTACTGTTGAAACAGAGATAAAGAACTGGAGCCAGGAACTCAGCAGTAACTTTTAGTTAGCTCGGCTGGTGACTTTCACAGATGTCTTTGGGCTTTGCAGGTTCTTGCTCTGTCTTTAGGGACTAGCTTGGATTTGATTTAACTTGATATAAATTGGTTCACTCACCTTTGAGTATAGAGGATGTATTGCTTCATGCTTCCTCAGATTAATATACTGCCAGCAGCTCTGAAGCCTTCATCTAAGGAAATTCATTAACACGTTGGGAAATTCAGAGAACAGGTGTGGCACTGAAAGGTTAATCTATCCTCATTCCTCCTCCAGAGTCACTTCAGAGTGAATTATACATACCCTAGTCATTTAAAGCGAATAAATGAAGGCAATCTACTTTATGCGTAATACAGTGTGATTCATGCACTTTTGAATTTTAATCATAAGGCGTGACTATTTGGTGTGTATGTGTGTGTGTTTTTATCTTACACACATCTTGTAAATTCTGCACACCATTAATTATTATAGTTGTATGACAGATTTTAAAAACTATTTTAAAATTCTCCCTTTTAGTCCGCTTGCATTGGAAAGAGAAATCTGTAGTTATACTTTGCAAATAAAGACTTTCTTGACTGTTCCAGTATGCAGGGGAGAAGAGAAATTTCCACCGATTATGAAAGAATAGGAAAATTTGCACATAGCTGTTGTTTGGATGAGTTGAATTTATTGAGTAGTTTCATTTGGTTTTCTGCTTCTGGACCCCATATTTCTTACTTTCCTGAAGACTGTTATGAGTCTGATTGCTTTAATTTTTTTCTTCTGTAACCACTTTTCTCCATCTTGCAGTACAGCTTGATGTTCAAGTAGTTGAAAGGATTTCTCTCCTTTAACCATTACTTTTCTCTTTTAAACATCCTTCCTTATGTCCATAGCTTAACTTTAGTTTAGAAATTACCAGGATTGCTCTTTGGTTTTACTCTTTTCCAATTTTTCCATAAAGCCATTTTATTTTTATAAAATGAAATATTATTTTCATTATTGTCCTATCCAAGTACAAATAGCAATAACATAGTTGTTATGATGTATACTGAGTCTTGTGTTAGAAGCATTACAATACATAATAAAAATATATTGTTTTAATAAAATATTTTCTCCTTTGTTCCTCGGTATAATTTTATTTAATTTAGCACCACTAATCTTTTTTCCTACCTGTAAGTTTTAATGCAGTCTTATGAATACTGCAAATTATGAAAATAAAGGAAAATGAGAAAAAAATGGTGAGGCAGTACCAACCAACTACTGAGGTGATCTTAAGGTCAGATGCAAGACTGAAAGAAAGAGAGTAGAAAAGAATGTTAAAAGGAAATTATTCCTGAGCTAATATGCCTAATATCTTTGGCAGAAAGCTTTTCAACATGGCATAGATTTATCAATGATCCAAAACTGTCCATTCTACACTCAAGTTTTATTATTTGACAAGTATAGGAAATCAATAACTACTGATGTACCCAGTACCATCGCTTATAGTTGTAGGTCTGAAGCTTCAGTCATAGCTACAAAAATGAGACCCAGCTAGGTTGTTTGGATAGGAGAGCAGTCCATGTATTCCTTCTTTCCTCCTCCTCTTCTTCCCCCCACCCCCGTGTTTTATTTATTTATTTTTTTAGTTTAACAATTCACATGCAAAATGTCCCACGGGAAAATCATTAAAGGTTAGTCTGGTACTGTGTATACAAATGCTAATTTCTGAACTCACAAGTACATTCTTACTTACACCAAATGATATTCTATAAACTTTGCTCACCAATTTTCTCTGAATGGTTAAATGAATGTGGCCACAGCCAATTACTGGAGAGAATAGAGGTATGGGGATGGACAAAGGGTGACTGGTATGGACCAGGATGAGAGGGAGGAGAAAGTGCCCATGAGAGGAGGTGGACCATGAGAATGTGGTCAGAAGTGTATCCTGAGGAAAGGCTGATGGAGCAAAAGGGCAGCCTGGGAGAGACGCAAGCAGCAAGTAACTTGGAGAGTGCAGCTGGGAATTAGCCAGTTTAGCATACACAGGTACAATTAGGGACAATCTCCCAGTAATTGTGCTAAGCTGACAAAATAAATCATATGCCTCAGTTTCCATTTGGGGGGGGCTACCCAGATCATATTAAGAACTGATACAAATAATTAATAACAATTACAACAGAAGATGACTCTTGGACTAGGACTGCTTTATAAAAATTGTTATTTATTCTTCATCAGTTTCATATCATGCACCCCAGTACCACTCATCTCTTTGTCTCCTCATATCTGCCCTTTGCTCTTGAAACCTCCCCAAACACACACGCACGTGTACACACACACACACACACACACACACACACACACACACACACACACACCAGTGCCGCTGTCAGCACTACCACCACCACCACCACCCCCACCACCACCACCACCACCACCACCACCACCACCAACAACAACAACAGCAACAACTATAACAACAAAATCAAAGCATAGAAAAGCTTCTCACTGTGGAAGTGGTAGTATGTCACAATGTGTCCTGCAGTGTACACCTCTGTCTACACATCTTCCCAAGCCAATATTCACTACATTGAGTTATTGGTTTGGTTTAAGGTCTCTGACTTTTGTGACACCATTGATATTACACCTGGTTTTATGCCACAAACCTCAAAATAAAGGTGGCCTCCATAAGCTAGTGAAAAACGAACAAACCAAACCAAAACAACAACAGTGACGTGACACTCCATATCTTCCTAGCGACCAAAGGAAGGATGAGATGAGTGCTAATCCTGTAGAAAATGATTCTGGCTGAATGAGATCCACATCATAATTAGGTCTTACAGAAATGTAAAGTAACAAACCTGTGTGGCTTATGGTACAATAACACAAAAATTGGTAGGTGACCCATCCTGGAGCCTCTTCTTTAGTTTGTGTAAATGAAAGCATATTTTAAAAACCTAGACTTATGAATAGGAGGTTTTCAGGCCCTGTTCATTAGTAAGTGTGAAGGGTGAGTGCTGGATGAGATGCAGCTAATTAGTTACAATTAAAGAAGAATTAGCAATGTTCTTCAATGGCTGTATACCTTACTAATGGGACTGAAATGGCTTGCTTTCTGTTGTCATTATTCTGAGAGTTTTGATTAATTTCTTTCTGCCATTTTAACAATGCTCTCTCTTTAAAAAAAAATCTCATTATTTTCAAGCCATAATGCTTATATTTTCAGCCCAAGTTCTATGATACCATCTACTATTTATTTATTTATTTATTTACTTATCTATTTATTCATACATTTATTTTTGGCAATTTTTAGAAGCCTCTAACTAGCACTTTAAGTAATAGGAGGAAGGTAATCTTTAATTATAAGGAGACTTTGGACTTTAGGAGTCCATGTGTAAGTCCATGCACACACAGTATCTTTCTGTCCTCTCAGGTTTAGTATCTGTAGGCCCTCTTTCCTCTTTCCATTTTCCTCTTTCACATTCTGCAACTTTGCTTTTGTGCCATCTCCTTTTGCCCAGATATTTTTTTCCTTCCACACCTGCAGACTGCTGGGACAGTCTTGTCCTCTGACACGCACTACTGGGTCTAAGTAGACCTCAGCAGATGCTGTCTGAAAACTTCAAAAGTGGAAGGCTTCTTTTTTAGAACTGTGCATTTAGCATCCCCAAATCACTTCACTGGGCAATGCAGATGTTTGCAAAGTTAATTATAAAAGGGTTTTAAACAGTTTATAATGGGAATTAGAGTGTATGGGAAGAGGTCAAGTTTAAGTTCTTGCAAATGCACTTTTTTTGGGATCCAAAGGAAATTGCTGGAGATACAGAGCCATTCACAAATGATCCATGGCTAATGCTATTTCTTTTTAAAAATACTGTTCTTGTAATTTGAGAAGATTTAGTGAAATTTTTCTTTACATTTTTTATACATTAAACACACACACATGCACACACACACACACACAGACAACATTCTAATTATTTGAAAATATTCTCTTCCCCCACATTTAGCAAAAATCTAGATTATTCAGTCTGTATTTGGACAGAAAGAATTATAGTGGCTATACATACAAGCTTGTATGCACAGAGGAAAGAAAATTATGTGAATACGAAAAAATTCTAGGAATGTAGTGTCCTGAGTTTGAGGTTCTCAGGGACTCCAGGGACTTCAAGATGACAAATCCTCTGGTACCACATGATCCTTGGATTGCAGGTTCCTGAGGACTAAAATGTACCCTGGTGCATTACTAACCATTAGGGACAACCCAGAGACACCAAAACTGAACTTGATGAAACAACAACAACAACAACAACAAAAAAAAGCAACGAAAACAAAAGTTAATTCTCAGTAGGGCTTTTGAGAAACATACTTCTCTGCTTTCATGTCCATGTACTGTTCAGCAACCCTGAGACTACCTAGTTCCCTTCTCCAGAGACCTCTCCACCACTACATATGATAAGGTAGGAGTTTTGAGAAGATTCCTAGGCTCTTCCTGCTTTTGGCAACTGAGATGTCCAAAATACAAATTCCCTCTATCCTGAGCTTTGCTTGTATGCATGTGAATGTAGGGTGCTAGTTCTCTCACATTAAAGTCTCCAATGTGCTCTATTAATACATTAGAGCTTCCTTACACAGGACACCATAAGTGTCCTTAAAGGTAACCTCAGAAGGACCAAATGCATTGATATCAAATAAAGAAATGATAACAAAGCACTTCCTCTTGATGCAATTTGATAAAGAATAATTCCAAATTAGAATTATCAACTAATTGCTTTGTATCTTCCAACTGTCTATAATCTGTGGTTAGTGGTTTATTCATAGTCTTATATTCATAGGTTATTGTATGTATTTGTGCTTGCCCTAGAACTGTCTGATAGATGAAACTGATGTCTACTTCTAACAAATGACTTTGCTCTATGTTTATTTAACAGAACAGAAAACATGACATGCTAAATAAATGAGACATTCGTTACAGAAATTTACCAGAGGAATGATAATATTACTGATCCCAGCTTACCTGAAGTTCAAAGAAAATCAAGACAATGCAAATCATGACACACTATTGAACTATATCTGTAAGTTGTTCTGAACATTTATGGTGAAGATTTGCCATATAAAGTTGTTTCAATCTGCTGTGCATTAGCTTAGGAGGTAAAGGCTGATTGCATGTGAAATCCAAGGAAAGAAATGGTGGTTAGATTGGTCTCTTGTTAAAGATAAACAAGCTAAGTACATTATAGAACAGCAGGTTAAATAGATAATCTAACAGTATATCTTTTACTTGGGTGTGGGTTCCAGCAAAAGTTTAGTCTCCTTTAAAGTAACAGATATTTTTATAAAATTGTGTCACTACAACATGGATTAGAGGTTTCTCAGAAACTGAATTCAGGATCTGGGGTTAACGGACATCCAGAAAAGCAGGATCCTAGAATTAGAGGACACCCGGAACACAGAATACTAAAATTAGAAGGCATCCATGAATATAGATATCTCAGATTTGGGGACACTGGGGAATTCAAGGTCGTGGAATTAAAATGTCATCCAGAGCTGCGGCATCCTGGAGTTAAAAGACCTCTAGTACTGCAGAGTCCATTGATTAGAGGACCCCAACTTCTACATACACTAACTTAAGCAGACTTTGAGTATGCCCAGCTGCTACATAACTACAATTAGGGCTTCTCCAAAGGTTTGTTGTTGTTGTTGTTGCGGTTGTTCTTGTTCTTGTTAGTCTAGAAAAGAAGATCTGTAACGTTCACCTGAAACATTTCCGAGAAAATTTCTCACAGCCACAAATAAAATATGGTCTTTTTCATGGGAATGTATTTTAATGATGGTACAGCACTATGGCTTTGACATTCATGCCCAGGCTTTAAATTCAACTGTGTCAGCTGACTATAACCATTAACATCATGGCAGGAAGCATGGCAGGAGTTCTACATGTCTCATGTCATGATCATGTGAATCATGCATCTTGATCAACAGGCAGCCAGGAAAAGGCTCTCTCCTTCACTGGGTGAAGTTTGCGAATAGGAACTCTTAAAGCCCACCTACACAGTGACATATTTTTCTCCCAGAAGGCCATACCTCCTAATAATGCAAGTCTCTGAGGGCGAAGCATTCAAACACATGCTTCTATGGGGGGAGGGCATAACTATTCTAACCACCACATTACGTGAATGAAAACTTCTGTGAAGAAGCTGCGTCTGGCTGTGAATGAACCTTCTGAAAGGAATCTGTGTCTGTAGAGACTGGCTGATTAGTATTTCAGAACTGCGGAGCAACTTGAATGATGCATGTGCAGAGGCTAATTACTTTATCATGGCCTAAGTTCTGGCCATCAGGAAAAGCCAGTTTGTGTACACACCTACAGTCAGAACAAGCAACTTGTGACAATAAATAAAAACCATTTAGAATCTATTGACTTAGCAGGTAAATAGCATCTACTGATTCAGATGCTAAGACTATTACTAGATAACATCTCAAGCCTATGGAAATCTTCCTTTATTTCACTGTACCAGTCCCTCTGACGGACCCACCAATGCATTTTAAATTTGCTTTGAGCTATGATGTTTCTTGCTCTGTAAAGCTATTAAAACTTAGTGAAAGTGCTTCTACATTGGAACATGGAATTGGAACATGAAATCTGTTTTCTCAGACTATGATCACCAAAAAATGCCTCCAGAATAAAATAGCTCTTATTCCTTTTAAGATGAGAGCTATGAATTTTACTTCAACAGTTGTTATGTATATAATGACATCCTAATCAAAATCTTCAATTTTGTTAACAGTTTAAAGTAGGAAAGAACAAAGAAAACATTCTTGTCTTACATACACAAAAATATAACCCTTATAAATGGCAGAAAAGACTTACTTCCTTGGGTATTTTTGTATAATCAATCTTAAAATATTCTAGAATAGTGAAGCTAATTGGCATATTAGTCATAGGCAATATTTGTTCAATGTCTTTTTGTAAAATTTAGTTCATTGTACAAATAGATATTTCTGAGACTTACCAGCCTTCTTTCCTATGCCTATAACTGTATTTCTGACATCCATGCAAAAATAAAACAAAGCAAGAAAGTATCTTTATTGGCTTCAGAAAGAGAAACCTGGACACCAAGATATCCACAAAACCCTTGGTCTACAGTCTGTCCTGCTTACAAGATGTGCTGGCCATCATGGCTCAGAACTTGTGGGAGTAGCCAACAAAGGCCTTGTTTGTCTCGAGTCCCAAGCAACAGGCAGGAGCCCATGATGGGTATTTCCTAGGTGGCCAAGAACCTGAGACCAGAGAGCCCAGAGACTTAGGGCAGAACCAAATACAACTGGCAAAAAAAATGAGACTATTGCTAATAAATTTCTGCTACTCTCATAGATGAGAGTAGCAGCCATCCTCAATGAAGCTTCCACATGCAGTAGATTAGAGCAGGTTAAGAGGACCTCAGAAATTATGATGAAAGAGAGTATAAATTGGAAGTCTCCATAGGGTCGCCCCTCAGAGTTCTAGGAATGTCAAGGAAGAGGGGAAAGAAAGATTGTAGAGTTTCAGAGAAGGAAGACTCAAGGAAAATATGGCCCAGTGAATCAACTGAGCAGGACACATGTGGGTTCACAGACAAGCGGCAAGCCTGTGCACTGCATGGCTCTGCATCTGGTCCTTTGTGAATATGTTATAACTGTTAGCTTGGTGTTTTTGTAGGAAGGCTAGTAGTGGGAATGGATCCATCTCTGACTGTTTTGCCTGTTCTTGGGAATTATTTCCTCCTATTGGATTCCTTGTCCAGCCTCAATACGAGTGCTTTTGTCTTGTCTTACCATAACCTGTGTTGTTATGTTTGGTTTTTGTCTCTTAGAGAGCTGCTCTTTCTGGAAGGGAAACATAGTTCCTGGGATAGGAACTATGTACAGGTTGTATTTCTTAAGAGAAGAATCTATTATCAGTTAAAAAAAATAAAGCTGTTGTTATGGCCAGATGTTTTCTCTAGCAAGATTTGTATTTCTAATGTTTTTAAAATAAACATTTTATTGACAATAAATCAATGAATTGTCATTCCTAATTTCTGTACATATAATCTAATGTATGTGTTTAAAAACAAGTCTAGATGTTTTATATGTACTTATGCATCAATACAAACAAAAATATTTGAATACAGAAATATCTAGGAGAAATCTACTTTGGTTTTCCTACATATAAGCTTTTTCTCATGAATTGCATTATTCTCACAATGGATTTTTTAAATTACTGGGAATTTAAAAAGATGAAACTTAGTATATCTTCATGCACTATAGAAACACTCTCCATTTTCAAAATAAAAATGTATTATCCATAAGTGTTTAATATTTGGTAGTTTGAATACATTAGTGACATTAGTAATGACTACATGATTTGCAGATTTCTAAGTACAGGTAGAGTCCCACTTTTCAAATTTCTAAAGATGATGTCTTAAAGTTATCAGATCTTCTATAACAGCATCAATGTTTATCAATTATCTTAAAGATATAATCAAGATGTATCCAGATTTCATTTGAAGTCCTACCAGGAGTTTGCTGAGAGTTCCACTTCATTCTAGATGATGGTGTCAATTGAATTTGGCTCTTTATCAAAGAGCCAAATGGCCTAGTCTACCAATCAAGGAGAGAAATCCTTGGCATTTCTCTACTTAAAAGTCATATTTTCATATAGAAAAACTTGAATTCTGAATAGTCCTATATTATTTTGAAAGTAGCTATATATAGGAAATAAAATATTTTAACAAATTTTACCATTACCATATAGTTAATATATATATTTGCCTCAAATAATCTGAACGAAGCCCGTACATGTGTAATTTTCAGAGAACCAATTATCAGGTACAATTTGCTAAGAAGTCACAAGAGAATTTTGTTTTTATTAGCAAAACTCCAGAATTAGTACAAATTTGTCAGCTAATGAGTTTTTTAAATCTCATGAGATCCTATGAATTCAAAGAAAAATAGATGTTACAGTATAATTGCTCAACAAAGTATTTTTCAGTACTTTAAAAATAAAGTTAAAAGCAATATATGATCTGTTAGATATATTTCTGAACTGAACTTATGTCTTAAACATATATACAATTATCATCTTTCTTATACTTATCAGATATTTGACTTATAATTTTTTTCTGTCTCCTGTGTCTCCATCTGTCTTCTAACCCTCTTTCTCTTCCACATAAAGGCTTGTTAACACATAGATGCATATATGATTTCATTTTAGTTGTAAAGAGATTTCCATTTTCTTTGTCACAAATACCTGAAGTTAACAAATTGTTTCCATAATAACACAGTTGTTAAACTGTGGTAAGAAAAAATTGCAACTTGTGCTCATGATGATGCAGAATAATTGTGACTTCCAGACCTTAAGCACTGTTAGAATGTTTCTAGTTTATAATCTCAGGTGCTAGAAATAGTTCTCTCTTACCTTTTCTGCTATGCTCTTCCTTTCTTTTTCTTTATTTCTGTATTTCCTCTATCTTATTTCTTGGATTCCTAAAGCATTCTGAAACATTTCATTTATGATTTTCTTACACAGAATGATTGCCATTCTGAAACTTCTCTAGTTTTTTTCTTGTTTTCATCCACCTTTCGAGTCATTCCAAAATTGTCATAGAAAAAAAGTACTCTTTTCTTTGAAATTTGAATGAAAGAATGAACGAATGAATGCATCTCCTTGGGCGTATGTGCACATTAAATGTGTATACCAGTGGGAACACTTTTGTGTGTGCAAAGATTAGACAGAAACGTTGAATTCCTTGGAAAGGAATTTGTTTCAGGCATTTGTATAACACTTGGGTTATTAACTGAGTGTGGTGGTATCCAAACTTCAATCCTCAGAGTTTTGCAACAAGATCTTTTAATAACTAATCCTGTTTCCAAGTCCCTAAGACATAATTTTTTGATTGAAATGAATACGTTCTTAAAATATGTCAAATAAAATTAAATATATAATATGGCTTTAAAGATGTTAAATATATGATTTGGCAAATTTTGAATACACTGAGTGATGCTGGAAATATTTAAAGGGGACAAAGCACCAGATTTTCTTGTAACATTTTGAATGTAGATCCCTAAAATAAGAGCTTTCCAGAGTTCTACTAATATTTGCTGGGCTTCAAACAATTCTTGCGGTGTCCTTTGCTTTCTCTGGACATAGAGTAAGTACTCTGTCATATACTTCATAGAAACTGGACTTCACATATGTCTTAAATAAGGCTCAAACATTTAGCTTTGTTGTTTCCCTTTCTATTCTTTTCCTTAGAAGTGCCCTGGGCAAGTCCTTCATGTGTCTGATTGTTCATTTGTTCCTCCATTCATGATGTGGATATACTGATATCTCTCTTGTGCTTTAGTTTGGGGGCATGTAACAGAGGCATTTACCAATTTTTTGTTTGTTTGTGACATGTCTTGGAACTCATTATATAACCAACTGACCCTTACCTCTCAGTACTGGAATTAAAGATGTGTGCCACTAAATCTGGCTAGGATTTTATATGTTTTATATATATATATATATATATATATATATGCGTGTGTGTGTGTGTATGTGTGTGTGTGTGTGTGTGTGTGTGTGTGTGTGTGTGTGTGTGTGTGTGTGTGTGTGTGTATTTTCTGTGGAGAAGCCCTGCTAATTAAGGTAGGAGTCAGACAGTACCAGAAAATCCCACGCTTCTGCAAAATGGCAGGGCTTCTCCTTCTCTGTCATTGTCTGGGGAGTCTGGGGAGTCTGGGGAGTCTGAACCCCCTATATCCTCTACCAGAAGAATGTCACATAATCTTAGTTAGATCATAGTTTTAGCTTTCTTTCTCCTGATAAAAACTTATTCAGCAAGCATTACATTTTGGTTATTTGTATAAGGATTATTTACTACTTTATTCCTAATTTTTCTAAATTATTAGGTATAAAAATGTGACCTCATAAAAATATTCTCCAGCGGCAAAGTTTAGAACAGAGGCAGAAGGAACACCATTCAGAGCCTGCCCCACATGTGGCCCATACATATTCAGCCACCCAATTAGATAAGATGGATGAAGCAAAGAAGTGCAAGCCGACAGGAATCGGATGTGAGAGACACAGCCAGAATACAGCAAATACATAGGCGAATGCCAGCAGCAAACCACTGAACTGAGAACGGGACCCCCGTTGAAGGAATCAGAGAAAGGACTGGAAGAGCTTGAAGGGGCTCGAGACCCCTTATGAACAACAATGCCCAACCAACCAGAGCTTCCAGGGAGTAAGCCACTACCCAAAGACTATACATGGACTGACCCAGGGCTCCAACCTCATAGGTAGCAATGAATAGCCTAGTAAGAGCACCAGTGGAAGGGGAAGCCCTTGGTCCTGCCAAGACTGAACACCTAGTGAACGTGATTGTTGGGGGGAGGGTGGTAATGGGGGAAGGATGGGGAGGGGAACACCCATATAGAAGGGGAGGGGAGGTTAGGGGGACGTTGGCCCAGAAACCTGGAAGGGGAATAGCAATCGAAATGAAACTAAGAAATAATCAAGTTAATAAAGATTAAAAAAATATTCTCCAGCAAAAATCTTTAATATTCACATTTATTTAGCCTTATCATTTCAACAATAAAAGTAATTATATGGGTATTTATTGTACAGTTTTTTCTGTGCTTCATACTATACTGTGGACAATGGTTTCCTAAATCAACCACAGGTTACATATGGGTAATAACTAATTAGAACTGTTATAGACATGGAGGTTTGTGTACTCCCAGATAAGCACCAGTGGAATCAGGAATTTGAAGCACATAGGGTTCTTTCATTAAAGGGAGGGATGTATAACCTGCTATTTGCCCAAGAGGCTTCAAACAGACATGGTTAATAGACTAATGACCTTTACTCAATCTGTATAGCCAAGACCACGTTAGCTCCTTTCCCAGATCCTTTTGGTGAACGTATCAGTTTGTAGAACATCTTTTTGGCATGTGTCCCATGTAGTCAGTCTATAGAACCTATAACTATAGAAGATGTCACATGTAATTTACAAAGAGGATGGATGTAGTCCTATCTCAAACTTTATTGTGCAAGCAGAAATGAAACTCTGTGCCTCCCACATAGACCATCAATAAATGTAGAGTGGCTGGAGTGTTACAGATTAAGACATTAATTACGATTTATCTCAGGGTATGTTTAGTCTATTCAATAGACTTATTATGTATGTGTCTTATCTAACATCCTTATAACTACCATGGTGAATCCTTTTTAGAAGACTAGCACTTCGAACCTCAGAGACCATGTGAGATCAACAATAGAGGTTTCCTGTGTTGTTATAACCACTTATCTAATATTCCATGAACATACCTGAAGGTATCCTGCTTTATGACTTTTTCATATTCTGTTACCATAAAGATTTCATGACATGGATACCACATTGAAATATGAAAGGTAATCCAAACCTTTGTTTCTGGGGCATAGTCACAATAAATTACCTTGTATTCCCTTTCAGGGAAGAACTGTGGGGTTTTTTTATTATTTCTAAATTATAGAATTTGACTTTTGACAGAAACCATCTAGGAAAGGCTTTAGCAAGCAAATTTTTTTTTCTGGAGATGGCCAACAATTTTGCATGGATGTGATGGGTACACTCTGAAGGCAAAGTCTCCAAAGAGTTCATCCCAGCATTGATTCTTGGTGTGGATATGACTTTCCTTCTACTATTACATAGTCTAATGATTCCTCAGCATCAGCCCTATTGATCAAATTTCTTGCTGATCAACATGAAGATAAGCTTTAATGAATTAATGTTATTTAGACAAATAAATGACTTTATAGAATTCTTGACTTTACTCAAATAATTTTAAGTAGAAAGTATAAAGAAATGATTTTAGTTATTTTGACAAAATATAATGAAGTTAAAATCAAGAATAGAATGTACTCTTCCTCATAGAATAATAAGTAAAGGCTACATAATAAGGAATTCAATGAGATTTCATGAATAGTACAACGAAGAGAAATAAGCTTGGGACAGATTTGTTATTAAAAAAAAGTTCATTCTAGGTCAGGTTCAAGGATAAGGCCACTAGTATATAATATGATAAAGTAAGGCCATATGAAACTGTTGCTCTGAACTTATAATGAGCTAAAAGAATGAAGGTCTGCTTTCAACTTACTACTAGCATTCTTCTATAACTACATTTTTTGTAACATTACATGGGTGCTAATTTTATATAGAAATTTTGTCTCCGAAGCTATAGAAAGGTTGAGAAAAATATAACATGTGGCTTGTAGGGCTCTGGTCTATTTACCAAATGTATATATGTATATGTATAATATATTATATGTGTGTCTGTGTCTCTATATGTGTGTATATGCTTATGTGTATATACATATATGTATAAACATATTTTTCTTTCTGTATGTGTGTACATGCACATATATATATATATATATGTATATATGTATGAATGTAAGTATGGATGTGCACTTGTGAAATTAATGAAACTGGTAGTCAGGCCTGAAGAAATGTGTGTGTGTGTGTGTGTGTGTGTGTGTGTGTGTGTGTGTGTATGTGTGTGTGTGTGTGTTTGTATGTATGTGTGTATTTATGCATGACTTTTTCCCTATTCATTTCTTTTTATCTGTCGATTAATAGTTAAACAAGTTCAGAGTTCCTTGCCAGTATTTCTACTGGCCCCAAATAATTAAGTTTTATTCTATCACCTATGCTCATCTTGTAAATTACAAGCTGCTAGCAGTAGAGGGCCTCTGTCTTTGACTGCTATTAGCATAGACCCAATCACTGAAGTCATACCTCATTGACTTCCTCGGTTTAGTTGGATATAAAGTTGGTTTCTGACATGACTCCTTCAAATTGTTTCCTTGTGACATAAATATTATATTCATTTTAGAGATCTAGAAATACAAAAATTTAATACTTTGCCTAGAATTGAACTCGTCAGTAGCTAAGGTGCAATTTAATTCTAGCATGGTTTACTCCAAAGCCTTTCCCTAACAGTTTTCCATGTATTCTATTTGTTTTAGGCAGAAATTATGAAATTCCTTACTTTTGAAGATATGAGTTATATTCAATTTATCACAGATGTTATTAGGAAGGAAAATTGACTAATATTTTGATATAAAAATTAATGCATGCACCTATGATTCTTTCAAGCAAATAAATTTGACAGCAGTAAAATTGAGTAATTAATACATTTCATGATTATTTATATATAAATAAAATTCAATTCCTAGTCATATATGTTGAGATATACCTTTAATCTTAGAATTTGGTATAGAGAGGCAAATATTGCTCTTTGAGTTTGAGAATGGCCTTGTTTCCATAGTGAATTCAAGGCTATCCAGTACACAGTGAAACCCTGTTTCAAAACCACTTTCTGCATTTATTACATTTTTGTTTCTGTGACAAAATATGACCAGGGCCCTTATAGAAGGAAGAGTTTATTTGGACTTACAGTTCAAGAGAAATGAGAGTCCATCACGGCAGCAAGTTGAAACAAGAGTAGCAAGAAATGAATACGAATAGTTGACATTGTGAATCTCAAGCATGTAATGGAGGAAACTAGAAGTAGCTCTAGACATTAATCTCTGAAACCCCAGCCTTAGTGATATATATTTCTTTCAGTAAGTCCAAACCTCTTACACCCTCCCAAACAGTGCTACCAACTGGGAACCAAGTATTCAAATATGTGAACTTACAGAGACTATTCTACCTCAAATCATCAAACTTCCTAAATTATTTATTTATTTATTTATTCATTTATTCATTCATTCATTTAGTCATTTAATTTATTTGAGCAATTTCTTTAACAACTAATTTAGGCCTACCATACATTGTCAGAATCTTACATAGCAATAGGTTCCAGTGAGAGCCTGAATGTATCTGAGTCTTCTATTCCTCTTCTAATTTTATATATTAATTTTATACATTAATAAACATATGAATATAATAAACAAATGAAGGCTAAAGAGTGAATGCTCTGCCAGTGTTTGGAAAGTTATTACTTTGAAGGCTAAATTGCTGCAATGCATGCAGGTTGTTCCTAGAAGCCTGACTAGAGAAAGCATGTAATGGACAGATATCTGTAATGCACAGATATACCGGCACATATACAGAATATGTGGGGTGGGGTGAACTGTGCACACTCAGGTGGAGTTGAGCCTACTGCCATTGCAAGCTGGAACCTGATCAAGTTTATTATGTGCAGCACAATGGGCAGGGGTAATTGACCTTGACAGCAGATCCTTTTTTCTTCTTCTTTTTTTTTTTTTTTTAGAGAGAGAGAGTTATTTTTTAAGATTTATTTATTTATTTGTTTATTTATTTATTATATATAAGTACACTGTAGCTATCTTCAGATACACCAGAAGAGGGCATCAGATCTCTTTACAGCTGGTTGTGAGCCACCATGTGGTTGCTGGGAATTGAACTCAAACCTCTTGACAGCAGATCTTAATGGGTGAACCATCACAGGGTATAAACATGTAGGAGGAGGAAGCTGCTATTGCTAACTTTTTTGTCAACATTAATAAGTTGACATAATAAGAAAAAGATTTCACCAGTTTTGAGTTTGAACTACTTGAAGAAAATATTCTTGAATTTACTAGGGGTCTGAGGCCATCGTTTGTGTCTTGGCTATGCCCATGCCAGGAATACACTGAGGACTTCACTCACCAGTATTTCTTCAGCTCTCTACATTAAAGTTTCAATGTTGTTTGTAAACCAAAGTTTTCATATAAACATTAAATGACAATATGTGAAGATTCTTAAGAAAAGAACATATGTTTGTTACCTTACTTTAGTTTTCTTTATTATTATAATTATTTTAAGATTCTGAGAATTTCATGCATCAGTCACATAGCTTATGTAGAAATTGAATTTGGGATTATGGAATGAAAGGAATATAATTTTCAGTTTTATTTTGTCTCCTATTTTGACGTGCTCTATTAGAATTTCCATCTTTCTATCTTCCTATTCACTGCTATTGATCATTCATCCACCTGTTTATTTGTCTGGACCTCCTCTTGCCCATTGTGTAATCTTACTCTTCAGTTGAGAGCTAACTTCCTGGTCAGGTTCTACAATACTCACTACAGCTTTTCCAGCATGACCTGTATCTTATTGACTTGTGAATACAAATCCTATTTTTCTAATAGATCCCATGACTCTTGGGACTTCTAAAGCCTTTTGAACACTACTATGGCTATTATACAACATATATATATATATATATATGTATATATATATATATAAAATCTTAATTACTGATATCTATCAACAGTTACATAAATACATAAGTATTTAGAGAGATTATGCTTGCTGCATAATATCTAGTGTATGACTTCAGAACATTGATATCAGAAATTAAGATTAGAATAAAATTATCTATGTTCCTTTTAGGCAGATCTACCAATTGAAGTAAAACTTTCAGGCAATTTCCTGCCATTCAAAGCACCATACTTAATGAATTTATTCTCACTCAATAAATTCTGATGTTGTAGAAAGACACAAATGTGCTTGTCTATGTTTCTAGAAAAGTGAAATGATGAAACCTGTCAAGTGTCATTGAAATATTAAGTGCAATAGCTTGCTAAGTCAATTCATAAATTTCAAAATTGCCAGTGTTATGAAATATAAATCCACACACTAAAAATGAAGTCTAAATTTGAAGACAGGATTTAATAATGGTGGAGGTCTGTGTTAACATCCTGTACAGTTTCCATGGTGCACTTTGATTGACAGATGGGATAAGAATCTCTTTAGAGCCACTACTAAGAACACAGTACTGGCCAGTTACTTGTGATAAGATGAATAAGTGTAGCCTTTTATCATCTGATCTTCAGAACTACTTGTTCCAATTTTTTTTTAAATTTAAGCCATTGTATATTAAGATCTAGTCCAGTTTTCCTGAATTTTATTGCTTAAGGCACAAGATAATGATGATCTTTGTTCCTGCTACATTGCCTAGCTATTCTGCTTGTTTTGTGTGAATCTTTAGTAAAAATGGTTCTCAACTTTTATGATCTATTATTGTGTATAAGACCTGGAAAAATAATTACTCACTTTACTTTCTGCACTTGACTAACAGACAGTAGAAGAATATACCCAAATAGCAATTCATTCATGGTCAAAGAAATAAGGGAGCTAATATGAACTAATATTTAAAGAATACAAATGCACTGTTTCTCCTGAAAACATTTTATGTATTCAGGAAGTATTTACTTAGGGCCTCCTGTGAACAACGCTTTGTACTTCTGTCACAGCAATGAGCAAGGGGAAGTCACTGCTCTCCTGGAAACACTAAAGAAAAAAATCTGTGTATGGCTGGAATACATGATAGATAACATAGAAAAAATAGCTAATCATAAAAATAATATCAGAGAACAAGGGATTCTTTTAATATTTAAAAAATTAGTGTGTATAAATTTATTTCCTACGTGAAAAATTTTTGTAATAGGAGTGCTGGTGGGTCATCTAAGGGATTGTCAAGCCCTTCCTTTAGACTGACAAAAAATTAGTCATCTGGCAAATATAGAAGACCTACCTGCAATGAAAGCAAAGAGTAACAGGTTTATCCCTTCCAGATGGGAGGAAATTAAGCCTGGGAGTCCACTCTTGCCCAACTATTTTACAGGACCTCTGGTTCTTCCTCTTTTCTACATTTTTACATTTAGATACCTTATCAACTTCTTACTTTTCTGCCTCTTATGTTTTCTCAGAAGAAAAGCTGCCATCCCACAAAGCCTGCTGATACTTGTTTTGTCTATCTGGGTCCCTCAACTCTCTGTCATCATTTCCCCCAGACAACAACAGATCCATTATAACAGGTTTTCTACTGTTGTAGAATTATGAATTATAGAAAGGTATGTGAATTAAACTAAAAAAAAACCACAGCAAATTAGACATTTAGAAATGATCAGTTCAGTACAATGTTCTGAAACCACTCCCTTTATTTAGTTCCAAAACATTTTATCACTGTTGATGTTACTCTCCATCCTTCTATCCATCTATTTCTGCAAACTAGTACTCTGTTTTATCTCTAAATGTATTCTGAATATATGGTTTTATATCCATCTTATTTTATGTAACATAGTGCATTGAGTTTCATCTTCATTATAACATCTAACTATTACATTGCTTTCAAAGCCTGAATAATATTTTATTATAAATATGTCACAATTTGTTTATCCATTCATCAGCTGATTGGCACTTGAACTGATACTGCTATGAACATGCATTTACATGTCTTTAAGCACTATTCTTGTTTCATGTTTAACAACTTAACTATATCCAATGGCTATGCCATTAAAAACATTCTAGTTTCTTCACACCTATATCATATATTATCTTCCTTTCAACTGCATATGTAACAGAGAATAGCCTTGTTGGGGCACCAGTGGAAGGGGAAGCCCTCAGTCCTGCCAAGGTTGGACCCCCAGTGCAGGGGTATATGGGAGGAAATAAGGGTGATGTATGGGAGGAATACCCCTATGGGGGAAGGGGAAGGGATGGGATGGGACTTTATGGAAAGGAAACTGGGAAAGGAAATAACATTTGAAATATAAGTAAATAAATATATCTAATAAAAAATTTAAAAAATAAAATAAAATAAAATAAAATGTATAGCTATCTTATCTAACAATGAAAACAAAATCTCTTCCCAAATCTACCAACCGAAAGTTTCCACCTTTACTGTGAAATAAATCTGCCAGTAAACTACTTTTGGTCAAAATGAAGAATGAAGGAAGTCAAGAAAAAAACAAAGAAGTAACGATATACTAATAATTAATAATAATAATAATAATAATAATAATAATAATATAAATAAACCAAAACCAAAATGAAAGTGACTGAGGATATTATTTATAGCTACTCAAGTGATGTAAAATAGGATTGAAGTTTCAGATATATTCTGTGTACTTCTAAACTCAAATTCTTTACCATGAAATCAGCTTTTGTTGAAGCTATTTAACTCTATCTATCCTTTCTTAATGCTACATTAAATTTTTTATGTAAATTTCTTTACTAAAATCATTGAGAATCTTTTCACATTCTTTGTCTATTAAATTTTTTAGTTAATTTGACCATATTATTTAAAGAACCTTTCTTGAGACTTTCATGTATAGGAACATATTTCAGGACTAGATACTGATTGGGGATTGAATTTGCTCTACTATTGAAAGTCAAATCCAGTAGATATTTTTGAATATGAATTTAAATATAAAGGATCATGGAACATTTTTATAAGGTTATTTGTGGAAAATCGCTTAATTCTGCAATTCAGTGACATACTAATAATAAGAGAAATATGAATGGGTGCAAATGGAAGTTCAGGGATAATTTCATTGAATTTTAAAAGAAACATCATTGGGCAAGTAATTTAGATGGCTAAACAGTTGCCTGGATGAAGAGAAAAGGCAAAAGCTTATGTCGTTCTAATTACCCATCAGGAGCAGTCCACTCCATAATACTAGGCAGCCATGTAGCAGGGAATTGCACTTTAGTGAAAGAAACACCAAAGTATTACAAAAGTCATACTTATGTTCTTGGGGAAAAAAGAACAAGAAAGAACATAGACTCAGAACGGTGGAAATACATAGCTGAACCTCATGGCTTCTCTGCTTTAGAGACTATATTAGTGAGTGGGACTTCAGGGAAGGAAATGTTCAACATCTCATTAAAGAAATGATTATTCTGCCTATCACTGAGTGTCAAAAGGTTTAGTCAACCTTTTTAGGATTAGTCCATTGGCCAGATGTTTGACGAGGCCCCATTAGAATGTGCAGCCTTCACCCACATCAGAAAGTCTGTTCTCTTGACTAGAAGCTTCTCTCTAATAGTTCTTTATTGTTATTCTAACACCAGGGAAACAGTTTTTCATATTATATATGCATTCAAGAAGTAGAGAGCAATGCCCCTGCTGAAGAGGAGGAAGAGCTGAAGTGGGACAGCTGCTATCCAGTGGTTGCTTATATTCAGCCATCTCAGAATAGTATCACCAGATTTGGAGTGGATCTTCTTACCTCAATTAACTTACAGAAGGAAGATTTTTATAGACATGGCCAGAAGCTTGTTCCATGGTGACTTTACATCTAATCAAGATCCAAGTCCAGATTAATAATCAGAGACAGGATATGTATAATGTGAAGTTCATCATAGATGGCCACTCAGACACAATTAAGAGCCAACTGAAAGTCTCTGATCTAACTGACTGGGAGGATACTCAGGGACTGGAGTGTATCCCCAAGCATTGTGATCAAGAGACTTTGAAAGGCAAAACTCACATTCTCTTATTTCTCCCAGTTGCTACAGGAGAAGTTATGACAGACAGGTAGTTTAAAAGAAACTAAGATAAGTTAGCTGGGGTATCCTGAACTCATGTTTCTAGAATAGAGTTGGGTAATTTTTTATAGGATTCTTCATCAAGCAGAAAAACTTCTAGTTAAACCTGAAATGTCTTCAGCAAGAATACAAGACAGAGGAACCTCTGTATTGGCTTGCCCTTTCACATGTAAACACAAGTGAAACCTCCTCTCTGAGTTGAAACACACTTTTAATTTATATACTTAATATGGTTAGAAATATTAAGAAAGAACACAATGCCTCCCTATGATTTAACATTTATTTAATACCTCTCAGTTGTTCTAAAATTTCTATCTTAAATTCAGTCATTTCCTGAAAGAAGATATTTTACTTGTCCAGGAGTCAGTGGTAAAACATATGGCAGTAATAGTGACAGAATTTGAATACAAGATGTAAGGCAAAACCATTGAAATAGGAGGGGAAAAATGTTGGGTTACCAAGGTGGTTGACATAGAGATGAAGGTTTAAATGCAAGACAATAGGAATCTTAGCCTGGAAACCTAAGTCTTCATTCTGCTGCACCTCCTCACTGCTGCAGGGAGCCAAAGGAGAGTAAATGTAATCATTCTCTTTTTTTTTTTTCTTTTTTTCAGAGCTGGGGACCGAACCAATCATTCTCTTACTTATGGAAATAGTTGAATGTGAAGTTACTGTTACACATCTCAGTAATATAGATAGATGGTAGGCTGATACTTTATGGCTTGACACCTTGGCAATATCTATAGGATGCAATTTGGCTTTGCTGTATATCAAGACCTTGGACATAATAGTCAGCTGTTACAATTCCTCATAAACCACCAATTGTTATGCCCAGTATGAGGGAACCCCAGGAGACCTTCAGAAATTGCAATACTGATATAATAAACAAAGAGAGTTTTTATTATACGAGTCTGGACCCACTTCAGTCTAGGGGCTTCATATACATGGAGATGCATAAGCTGAGGCTCTTGAGCCCTAGTGTTACGTGATTGGGTACACGCTAAAGGAGTGCTGTTCAGTGTGTTTTTACAAACTGGTCACAGCTGTCTGGAACACCTAACTGCCTCTTTCCCATAACTCGAGAGTGGGCCTTATCACTTCAAGGATACTAACTCCTGCCTCCTTCAAAGGCAAGAGATATCTGTAGTGGGAGGTGCTAGCATTTAGAATTATCACGAAAAGTGAATGCAGTATTTCGCACCGTGGATAGATGCTGAGTCATGGAGGCTAGGTTGGATTTCTCTTGTCTTTCCTTTATAAAGGCTAGAGGCATCTGCATTGGCTGTTGTGGGAAGGGAGCGCTAGCCATATGGCTCAGCACTGGGACAAGAGAGTGAAGGATTCAAACAAAACCCAGGGTGCAGGTTACTTGCATCTCTTGAATGCTCCGTCTACTGGTAACTTTAGAAGTCAGTCTTAGGCTCTCTGACATATGGATTGTCTGTGCTAATTTGTTGATACTGTGACCTTATTACCATCAATTGATTAGTTCCCAACCTCTGTATCATATACTGAAAAAGCTTATTGATAATGCATTACTGAGAAGTGAGGAGTAGTAAAATGATTAGAGGTCCCATGAGGGTGGAGATGAGAGTTGTTAACTAGGGGGAAGAATTGAACAGTGAGTGGTACCAACTTTTGGAATTTTCTCATTCCTTTTGGCATCTACCTATACTCTTCCTGACTTTGGCTAATGATTCCCTAATAACTCTAGAATGATCGACATAAGAAATAATATTCCTTATACAAAACATAACCTTCCTTGATTAAGAAACACTAAGTCCAGGGTTGGGGATTTAGCTCAGTGGTAGAGCGCTTGCCTAGCAAGCACAAGGCTCTGGATTCGGTCCCCAGCTGTGAAAAAAAAAAAGAAAGAAACACTAAGTCTGATCCCTACCTATTCTGCTGTACTACCTACCTTCCAGAGAGTCCACATTATGCTCCAGTTTTGAGATGGACTTTTCTAGGTGTTGGATATCTTCATCTCTGTCTGCCTTCATGCTACTGTAATTCTTTTCCTGTAGCATCAGTGTAGCTACCCCAGTGCCTGCCTGCTCCAGCTAGTCCTGCCCCTAGGATTATGGCTGGGGTTAAGGAGATGGGTTCCCTTTTCTGCCTCATGAGGTCTCCTTCAATGTACCCTACCAGAGTTCTCAGCACTGTCTCTTCTGAATAAAAGATTATATAGAGTACTAAGGACCTCTCCCTGTACTCATGGAGTCAGTCCTGTTGAACAAGGCCACCATGCTTGTTCTGGGGGAATATTCCATTTGGAATGAATGGTGGGAGTGGTCTGATTGCAGTGGTGCTAGTGCCAGACAGGGACCTTCCCCAGGAAAGTACCTTGCCCTGATATAGTCTACAGCATTAAATAATGGGAAGCTGGAGGCCCCATGATTTTTCCAGCTTCCCATCCTTTAGCTTGTTTCTCTTTGGCAGTGAATCTGAGTAAAATTTTGGAGTTTTATCCCTGCCAGGCAACCATGATAAGGTCTTCCTTTGACAACTTCCATTTCCTGTCCCCCATGACTGATCCTTCTCATTCCCAAGCAGCATAGTAAAATTGTTTGGGTTCCCCACATGTGGCAGTTATCCCTCTTCCCCAGTACATATATAAAATGTCTCCCATCTATACTTGGGGTATGAATCTCGTAAAGCCCACTGAGTGTCAGACCAAGAGTTATCAGCCAGCTGGCACAAATCAAAAGTCAAATTTGGAAACCAGAGTGTCCCAAGTGGCTTCTTCATACAGGTTAGTTGGGCATGATAGCCGGTCTCAGAATTTTTAATTACTCAGGTTAGGTCAAAAGACTGATGTGGGTTAAGAGATGCAATACATACAGTTAACAAAAACAGTAGGCTCAATACTGTATTAATTTTAACTTGAGAGGATTGAGAGGAACTTTCCATTCCAGTGACAGTGGAATCTGGGAAGAGGCGATCAGTTGATCTAGTGTGGGCATTGTGTACCCAGGTGGTGATCCCATCCACTTTAATGGCAGTCAGCATGGTTAACAGGACAACAAAAAGTCCTTTCCACCTGGGCTCCAGCACATTCCAGAAAAATCTCTTCACATAGACCCAATTTCCTAGTTGAAACCTGTGTGGTTCTGGAAGTGGTCCTGCTTCATAGAGGACATGCAATTTAGGCCAAATATACTTGTAAGCCCACTGGATTGCCCTGAACTTAGTTATTAATTCATCATTTTCCAATTATGCAACAGTTGTTGGCTGAAGGTTAGATACAATGGGGGCAGGGACACCATACGCAATCTCAAAGGGGGTTAATCCCATCCGATAAGGGGAATTCCCCACACAATATAGAGTAAAGGGAAGGGACATCACCCAGTCTCCATCAGTCTTCATGGACAATTTAATTAAGGTCTCTATTAATATTCTGTCCATCCTTTCTACCTGTCCTGGGGTCAGATGCACAATGTAATTTCCAATCTATCTTGCTGCATCCTGGCTTACCTTGGACACAAACATTGGACTATTGTCTGACCCTATCATATGAGGGACCCCATATTTGGGTAAAATATCCTCCACTAGCTTCGTAGTCACTACTCTTGCAGTCTTGGTCTTCATTGGAAATGCTTCTGTCCATCTGGAGAAGGTATCCTCAAATACCAGCAAGTTCTTGTAACCATATTTTCCTGGGTTGATTTCTGTAGAAACAAATTCCCAGTAGGCCCCTGTGAGGGGCCAGCTTTGGCCATTAGTCTTTTTTCTTGTTGGTTGTTCTTGAGGCAGTGGAGGGGGAAGACTGTTGGTGGAGGGCAAGACTTTGTCTTACGAGATATTTAGGGTTGCTGTATAATAAATAATAAGTTTACTTATCTAAGTCTAAGTTACTATGTTACTGTAGCTGATTTACTTATCTATGTCTAAGTCACTATGCTCTGCCACTATAACTAACATGCCTTCTGTGTTCCTCTGAGGCCAGAAACTGCAGTCTCTGGCATTTAGCATTTCATTCTAAAGCAGCAGGAGATAAAGTAGAGGATTAATTGCTAGAGCCTTTCCCCTTTTGTCTCTGTGTCTCTTGCTTGTCAGGCTAGGGGAAAGTTTGGAGCAATAAACTTCTACTGAACCAAGAGAAGTGAATAGCACTTTCAGAAGGAAAAACTTTAACATAGACAAATATGCATAAACTTATATAAGTTCATATACAGATTTGTGAATGCGCATTTATACGTTTCCACCCAACCAATTTGGCTCAGCTTACATGCATTCTCACAATTACATTCTTACACATACACATGCATACATTCTCACAATTACATACTTACACACACATCAATACTTACATATGCATGTGGAGCAAATGACCAAGCACCGGTGCAGAAAGAACTCACTCATTCTGGTTGAAAAATGACCTCCAATCTTTATTGCACAGAAAAACAAAGGCTTCTACCCTTTTAGTGCTAAATGCATTAAACCCAAGTTTGTAAAAAAAATTCCTTGTTCCTTTTAATAAGACTAAGTCTGTCTTATTATTAAGAAATGACCTGTTCTGTCCTATGGTAAGGAGAAACCTGCCTGCTCCTTCTGCTCTCTGCAGCTTCTTTTTTTCTTTCCCTCTGCTTTCTGCATATTGCTCTCTTAATGTTACCTGTAGTCTCTAAGTCATTTCACAGTTCAGTTCTTCTTGCACAGTTCTTTATCCTCAGCACTCAGATTCAAACATCATTCAGAATACACAATCATATGTCACAAAGTTCATCACAAGTTCACACAAAAAATTAAATCATAAATTGAAATAGATGTTTACAACAGAGAATGTTTACATGCATATCCATTAGGAGTAATTATCTGGCTAAACATCCATCACCTGTCTCAGCTCTATAGGCTCACTGAAGTTTTAAAGCCATAACTAAGTTGTTAGTGAAGTTTTGTACAGATAAACCCAGCCAATATTTTATCCTCTTTCCTAGCACCTATAATAAATTGTTAGTTCCCTCTTTATTTCCTTTGGTTAATTGTTTTACAACTTCTTGGAATATGCTCTGAGTAGGAGAAAGTCTGGTTACCATCTAAGAGCAATTAACTGGTCACATTTGTGAGACTGACAGAGTTCTCACTGCAGTTTTGACTATCAGAAAAAGACGTAATAGCAGTCCCACTATAAAAGAGCTTAATAATTACTGTCATAATTTTAGGAATTCTTATAGGATCATATTAAGACTTAAGAAGTCTTCTATTTGTCTATAAAGCATCAGTACAAGACAGTATATCTTCGTAGAACTGCAGAGATCTGCTCCAAAGGGGTGTGCTATTACTTAATGATTGTTGTATGTATTTAATAAGAATAACAGGAAAAGCATTTTAACAGCAGGAATCTTTCCTAAAATGAATCCCTTACAGCCTTGTTTAATAATCCAAGGCAGGCCATCTCAGGATGATCACCTGCCAGTTATTAGCTTGTCTTGTTGTGGCTCCTGACAGGTCCCCAATCTCTTACCTTGCAGTAGAGAGCCTGGATGTTTGCTAATGTTATGGGTGTTGGATAATTGGCAAGCTCTGCAGCTTGACACTATATTCTCTATAGTATTCTACATGTCTCTGAAAGTCACCTTGGATTGTCTTACTGTGTAGGCAATCTACCTCACTCCCATGTGAGTGACTCTATAGATTTTGCTCAGGAGGTGGGTAATATTAGATTACCTTCAGCCATTTGCCACTAGCTGTCTGAGCACCAGCTCATGGGCTGATTTTTGGCTCGTTTGATCTTCTCCTCTGTATAGACTGGGCATGATGAGTGCCTGGATTAGTGCTATCTGTTCTGCCCTTTGAGCTGAAGTGCCTGAGTATAGAGACTGAGCCTAGATTACCTCCATTGCTGTGGTGGTTACTGCTGCTTTTGCCTTTCTCTGACCCTCGAGAATGTAACTGCTTTTATCTATAAACCAAGTCTGCTCTGCCCCTGGAAGAGGGGAGTCCTTTAAGTTGGGTAGGGTACTATGTACCTGGGCCAAGATTTCACTGCATTGGGGCAATGGATAGTCCAAATGAGGGTCAGATAGAAGGGTCGCAGGATTCATGGAAACAGGTGGCTGGAAGGTAACTTGGCCAAGGTTAATTAGTAAAGTCTGACAGTGAGTCATGTGGGCATTACTGAACCACTGGTCAGTTTGCTGTTCAAGTACTCCTTCAATTGCATGGGGGCTAGTTACAGCTAAATTCTATCCCAAGTTAATTTATCTGCATCTTCAACCAGTAATGCTGTAGCCAAAATGATACACAAGCAAAGTGACCATCCTGCTGCCACTGGGTCTAATTTCTTTGACAAATAAGCCCCTAGTCACTTCCTTGGCCCCAAAGTTTGCATTAAGACCCCTTTGGCTTTTCCCTCATGTTTTTCAACATACAGGTGGCTAAGTAATGTCTGGGAGCCCCAAAGCAGGAGCTGACAGCAGGGCCTGCTTTACTCTCTCAAAGGCCCTTTGGAGATCCTGAGTCCAAACAATGTCCTTGGTTTCCATGGTGGCTTCATGTAAAGGTCTGTCTATTTCAGCAAAGCCTGTAACCCAAAGTCTGCAAAAGTCTGTAGACCCCAAGAACTCTCTTACTTGTCTTGAGCTCTGGGGATGTTGGAATGTTGAGGACAGTCTCTTTTCTAAGCCATTGCTGGCCCTCTTTTAGACTATAACCTATATAGATAACTTCGGTCTTACAGAGCTGCACTTTTTTCACAGGTGACCAATATCTCATGTTCCCCAGAGACAGTAGGAGACTCTGGGTCCCCTTCTTGCAACTCTCTTTGGTTTCTGCTGCAAGTAACAGGTCATCTACATAGTGAAGGCTTATTCTGGGTTATTGGCTCTATACTCACCAAGTCCTCATGTAAAGCTTCATCAATAATAGTGAGTGAATTCTTGTAGCCTTGAGGCAGGCAGGTCCAGGTGAGTTGCTCATTAATGCATCTTTCAGGATCATGCCATTCAAAACCAAAATATTCCTGACTTTTGGGAGCCAAGGGTAAGCTGAATAAAGCATCTTTTTAGTCAAGAACAGAATACAATTTCTGATCTAGTGGCAACAAGCTCAATAAAGTATAAGTATTAGGCACTGTGGGGTGTATGTCCATTACTCTGTGGTTAATTTCCTGTAAGTTCTGGATGGGCAATAGTCATTATACTTTAGCTTCTTCATGGGCAATAATGTTCCAGGCTGATTAACATGATCCAGTGACTCCCAAAGCCAGTAGGTTTTGGATATGGGAGATGATCCTCTTTCATGCCTCTTGAGACATGAGATATTGGTGGACTCATACTGGGTCCACCCCTAGTTTAAGCTTTACAAATGTAGGAGTGAATGTTTTGCCAAGCTCATGCATCCAGTATCTGCCCATGCCTGGGGGAACTTTGTCAAACAAGCATCTAAATCTTGTTCTTGAGCAGCTGGTGATTTGTATAGTCTACAATCAGTCTCAGAAACCAAGTCAAGTGTTAGAACCTGGATCGATTCACCATTCTGATCCATTAACTGGAATTTCCCAGATTTAAAATGAATCTGAGTCCTCATTTTAGCTAGAAAAATCTCTTCCCAGTAAGAGGTAGGGACACTCAGGAATGACTATAAACAAAGGGCTTACCCCTCCCATTCCCAAGTCCACTGTTCTTCATGTAGTCTGTGGTTATTTTTTGGCACCTGTGGCCCCTTGGACGTAGGACTTCTTAGTAGACAATTGCCCTTCAGCCTTTATGAACACTGAATGTTGAGTTTCAGTATCCACTAGGAATTCTAGAGACTTCTCCTCCACTCTAAGGTTTACCCTGGGCTGAGTGAGGGGGTCCAAGCCCTGACTTTCTCAATCTTCTTCTTTATTGGTGACCATAGTTTTATTCTTTGGCTTTTTCTTTGGGCATTCTCTATCCCAATGTCTTTCCTCCTTACAATAGGTGCATTAGTTCTTAACTAAGATTGGTAGACAACTTCCTCTAGGCTCTTTCCCTTTAGGAATAGTCCCAAGCAGGTGCTTCCTCCCTCTTTGGTCTGGATTACTATTGCCTAGAAGAACATTGGCCAAATCTGTGTACAATATTTTCCCTGTCTTAATCTTCTTCTCATCTTTAATACACTTTCTCTTCAACCGGCACTAAATCTCTCATTGACTTCTCCCCTAGTCTTTCTAACTTCTGTAACATCATTCTAATGTATGGTGCTGACTGATTCATAAATGCCAGCACTGCTGGATTAGAATTCTCTGCCTTCTCAGGGTCTAGGTGCATGTAATGGCAGAAAGCATCCATTATCTGCTAGAGAAACTCTGCTGGGCCTTCATTATCCTTCTGCCTGACCTTATAAACCTTAGCCAAATTCGTGGATCCCTGAGCAGCTGCCCTGAGACCTGTCCAGAGATTGGCAATAGACTCAGATATGTTCCCTACCTTCACGAGAATTGTAGTCCCAAGCTGGTCTCCTGAGGAGAAATCCATCATCTATGTCAGCAGAGTTCTGAGTTGGAGTGCCGTTATCTCCTGGAACATTTTTTCGGGTCTCCAAATAGATGCATTCATTTTCCTCGATGGTAAAGAGCTGCTGACAATCATTCCAAGTGGGCTGATGGGTAAGAAGGATAGTGTCTAAGAGATCAATGAGCTCTCTAGGGCTGTCAGAGAATCTGGCTTTCTCTCTCCTCCAATTATAAAGATCAGCAGTAGTGAAACACCAATAATGGTGGGGTTGATTCCCCTGTTGGTCAACTGGTCCTGTTGCTGTTAGGGGTAAGACAGTGGAAGCTGCCTCTGACTCTACAGCCTTAGAGGCACTGTGCGACTGCTTCAAGTCTCCTGTGCCACCTATCCCTACCCCATTCCATAAGTTGACACTACTTCGGCTCCCTCTGAGAATGCCTCTAGGGGAAAGTATAGGTGGGGCTGGAGCTGATGGAGCCAAAGCTGGTGCATGCAGGAATGCTGATGAAGCTGAAGCAGTATCCTGGTGGAATGCTGATGGAACTGAAGCTGGTGCCTGTGGGAATGTTGGTGTAGTCGAAGCTTGGGAGTAAGATGGTGGCAAGAGGACCTCCTCTGGTGTACTGTCCTGTAAAATGGGGTAAAGAGGCACAGGAGAACTGGGGCCTTCTGCCACCAGGTCTGACACTGTTCCTGGTGATGAAGAAACCTTAGCCAGAGGGAAGAGGAATGATTTAATCCATGGTAGTGGACTTGATCTGGGTATTTTTGTGTTTTGTTGGAACACTCTGTCTTCTACTGCTAACATCGTGGGAGGTGAAAGGTCCCCTCTGGCAGTCATCCAACTCCAAAGGCTGTCCATTTTGAGCTGCAATATGGGTACATCTTCTCTTCTTCACAACCACCAAGAGATTGTGAGCTGTAGTTCTCACTTCCTTAAAGTGATCTAAAACAATGTTGAGGGGGTGAGAATCAGCCTGTCCCATATTGTCCTTCAAAGTTCAGAACAATACAAAACAAAACACTACAAGGAATGCAGCAGACAAACACACATGCATGAAGTAGCCATGTCATGACTAGAAACAAAAATAAATCCAAACACTAGGGCTCACAGACTCTCACCTTGGACAGTGAAAGCAAGGCAGTGAGGAAAGCAGCCTGTGAGAAGGCCCTTCCTAGATCAGAAATTCCTCCCCCTAATGGTAACAGATAAACTCTTAGGACCAGAGATGTCTCCCTGACCCCTGCTGCAGTGGCTCTCCAGTGCATTTGCTCTAGCCACCCTCTGCCACTTATCCAAACACCATTGAAGTTTTTCCAATATCAAAAGCAAGAACAGAACAGACAGACAGTACAGAAATACTGACACCACTCACCTGCCAGCACTAGACACTCCCTATTGCAGGTTCTGGGAATATGCTGGGGAATCCCAGATATGGCCCCAGAATGCCATGCCCAGTTTGAGGGAACCCCAGGAGATCTCCAGAAACCGCCATACGGATGTAATAAACAAAGAGAATTTTTATTATATGTGAATCTGGACCTGCTTGAGCATATATATGTGTGTGTATATGCATATGAGCTGGGACTCTTGAGCCCTAGTGTTATGTGATTGGGTACAGGCTAAAGGAGTGCTGTCCAGTGTGTTTTTACAAACTGGTCACAGCTGTCTGGAACATCTAATTGCCTCTTTCCCATAGTTCAAGAGTGGGCCTTATCGCTTCAAAGATACAAACTCCTGCCTCCTTCAAAGGCAATAGCCATCTGCACTGTGAGGTGCTAGCATTTAGAATTCTCATGAAAAGGGACTGCAATGTTTGGTACCATGGATAGATGTTGAGACATGGAGGTTAGGTTAGGCTTCCCTTTGTCTGTCCTTTACAAAGGCTGGAGGCATCTGCACTGGGAGCTGGGGGAAGGAAGCACTGGCTGTTTTGACTCACTGCAGGGACAAGAGAGTACCGGATTAAATGTGCAGAAACAGGAGCAGGTTACCTGTGTCTTTTCACAATCACAAGACTAAATTAACACTAGATTAACATTATATTGAACTCATTCATTTTTTCAAAGCCTTTGCTACAATAATTATGATAACTATAATAAATTAAATTTTCATTCATATTTAATGGTTTGTTCCTTAGTATTTGTTAGAATAGAATTGATTGAGGTGAAAATAAATCAAAATAAATAAAAGAAGAGATGTTTACAGGAGCATATTTTCCTGTAAAACATGTGAAGGAGAGCAATCTCTCTGAGAGAGAGAAGACTGTGTTATAGTGGCAGAGGGGACTTGAAGTCTTATAGGGGGAAAAGAAACTTTTAGGGTCGAAGATTCCGTGTGCAGATCTGCTCCTTTTCAATCTCAAAGTTGCAGGTAGCAATGGTAATTGGTATGTTGATCTTCTTTTCTTGCTGAGGGTTTCAGTGCATCTATTTAGCTCGTTTAACTTTCTCAGATCTCCAGAGGTTTGGGGGTTATTAGCCCCTTATTCATGATCTTAAAGGCATCAAGAGGAAATGGAGACACTGTATTTATCAGGCTGTTTCTGCTAAGAAGTTATCTGTCTTCATGCTTTTAGTGGGGCATAAATCAGGCTGACTTTGTGTTGCTGGAGGAGAGTTTTGTCTTGATCAGCTGTAATAGATCATGTGATTGCTCTCATGTGCTGAAGGAGAAGCCTTTAAAAACTGTTAACTACCAGCTGGATAGGTAGCAGAGGATGGCCTTATCTGGCATCAATGGGAGTAGAGCCCCTTGGTCCTGTGAAGGCTTGATGACCCATTGTAAGGGAAGGGAAGGGAGCTGAGGCAGCAGTGGGTGGGCAGTTGGGGAGGTACCCTCATAGATGTAGGGATAGGAAGAGGGGGTAGGGGTTTATGGAGGAGACACTGGGAAGGGCAATAACATTGGAAACATAAATAAATAAATTAACCAATTAAAAATATGAAAAAAAAACTTTTAATTAGACATGGAGCTATAGTGAGTAAGAGAAGATGAAAGAAAAGTGACCCAGCAGAGGAACTACCCAGGGAAGTGCTAATGTAGACCTAATGATAATAGTGATGTGATCTAGGAGGAGCTTTTGTATAAAACAGAACAAAACAAACAAGCAAAAAATTGGAAGAAAAGTTGTAAGCATAAAGATAATAGGGAAAAAGGAGTGATCAAGAAGAAGAGCCAAAGTCGGAGCAAACCAAAAACCTGTTCATAGGAGGAGACTTGTTATCAGGTTTTTGTTTTTTTTGTTTTTTTTTTTTTTTTTTGATCTCCCTACATTGTTGAGCTCCATCTTGAAAAACTTGGGATTTGTTGGTGTAGAAGCAGCAGTTTCTCTGAAAGAGAGTGTGATGGTTTGTATATACTTGGCCCAGGAAGTTGCACTATTAGGAGATATGGTCTTGATGGTGTAGGTGTGTCACTGTTGGTGTGAGCTTTATTACCCTTCCCCTAGCTGCCTGGAAGCAAGTCAGATGAAGTTGTAGAACTCTCGGCTCTTCCTGCACCCTGCCTGCCTAGATAATATCATGCCCCTCCTTGACAAGAATAGACTGAATTTTCAAACATATAAGCCAGCCCCAATTACATGTTGTCTTTATGAGAGTTGCCTTGGTCATGGTGTCTTTTCACAGAAGTAAAACCCTGGCTAATACAGAGGGCAAATTCCACCTTAAGCAGCAATCAGGAGGTCTAGTCCTCTCTAATTTTGGAGTGGTCAATTTAAGAGACCACAATAAAAATTAGTAAATGGCAAAGATTGAGAGTAAAAACAGCCACATGATGACACTATGAATTATTGGTATGTGTGAATGAGGTAGTATCTGCAATATAGAAAATGTGAGAATGTGTTTGTATTATACATATTAGACATTAACTTGGAGTTACCAGTTATGCATTTTGGTATCTCATTAAGGAAAGAAATTAAACCATTTCCACTTGGAGTCAGTAAGTCAAGAGTGAATCTAGATTTGAATATTTCAGGTTTATTGTGTCTTTCCTGTTAGTTGTATGAGTCTGAATCTGCCCCTGTTTATGTTTTCTTTGTATGTGTCTTCTTGTGTGACTGTGTACGCTAGTTCCTAAAACTGGCTTTCATGGTATTTATTGAGCAGCATAAATAGAAAGCATCACAAAGGAAAGGAATGGGATATTTTACAAAAATCTTTAATGGTTTTACAAGGGATTAAGTCACTCACTCCAATTATCTCAGCTGAGCCAGAAAACAACATCATTGTTTATCAAGCAATAAAAATATGTGGTTGCTGTCAACATTTATGATAGATTATAGAAAATTCCTTTCAACTTCTCTATTTGATATTGTCAGCAAATTTTACACAATCACTACATAATTTATGATTTCCAGCTATTAGTACAGGATGTGAAAATTGAGTACATGTGATATCAAATCAATTAAAACTGATTGTTAGTTTGTTTTCTTAAGAGCAGGTTAATAATACTTTGAGTACTCAGCAGCCTAGCAGTCTTAAATCTTAAGGTACTTCAAGTTATATTATTAGCTTTGACTATGAGGTTCAGCAAAAGTACCAGTTCCTTACAATGTAAGATATACTCCCAAAACATTGCATTGACACAGGACTGTTAGCACTATTACAGATTATGGTGAGAATGTAGTTAAGAAAATAGTCAGGAGCGAATAGTTAGGCATACATATTTAATCTCAGCACTTAGAAGGCAGAGGCACATGGACTCTGTGTCCAAGGCCATCCTTGTCTTCATAGAGAACTACATCATAGCCAGAGGTATATAGTTAGACCCTGTCTCAAAATCAATCAAACAAACAACAACAACAACCAAAATAAATGAACAAACAAAAGAAATGAAAAAAAAGTTGGGAATATTGTCCTTATTAGATGAAGAGAACAAGCAAGGAAACCATCTAGAGGATGCTTGGTAGTCTTTTTCATGTGTGTTAGCAAGATTGATTATTATTTTTTTGGCTCTGTTTTCAAAATTTAAGGCCACTTATTTGATAGAATGTTAAGCATTTTTGTTAGCTATCCTAACTTTTCAATCAGTTTTGGGGTCTCTTACATTACAACCTTGAGGGAAACATGAAGATTTAAAGTGAATGAGGAGGAAATTATTTTAAATTTTGTTTAAGTAAAGTGGTGAAATGCAATTAATTGTACAACTGACTGGACTATGTACCACTACTCTATAGAAGAATAATAAAACCGTGTAACCAGTTGTTTGTAGCATTAAATTCCTATGTAAGGAACAAGTACCTGGTAGATCTGTAGGAGAAATCAGTTAAAGTTAATATGTAATTGACAATTTAGGGTTGAAGAAGATTCCAAGGAAACCACATAGGTATGCTGAAAATATCCCACCCTGAAAGTATCTGGCATATTTCTTTAACCAGCAAATTTGCATGTTTAGAGTATAGAAGAGTTTACAACTGTGACATCTTCAATCCACAGAGACATTAAATAGTGTAACATACATTTTAGATTTCTCCACAGTATTTAAGGAGATAGGCATGTTTTTTTCCACTGGTAGATAAATATTACAGTGATGGAGTATGGGAAGCCTTGTTCTATATTTTGTCATATATGTGTGTTTGTGAGTTATATCTCATATAAAATATATCTCATATGTCATATATCTCATATAACATATATTGTCATATATATACTATATGCATTGCACACAAATACATGCTATATATATGATACATATATATATCATTCATATATATATACAATACATATATATCAATCATATATATATATATATCAAGTGAATGAATAAAGGAACAGGGAAAACTTGCAGTTGAGAAAGAATAGAGAGTCTTTTCCTTTTCTTTTCTTTTTTCCCCTTTTTATTAAATTGGGTATTTCTTATTTACATTTCAAATTTTATTCCTTTTCACGGTTTCCAGAACAACATCCCCCCAGCACCTCTCCATTTCCTTCTATGTGGGGGTTCCCCTTTCCATCATCCCCCCATTGCTGCCCTCCCCCCAAGAATCCCGTTCACAGTGGGTCCAGCCTTGGCAGGACCAAAAGCTTCCCTTTCAACTGGTACCCTTACTAGGCTATTCATTGTTACCTATGCAGTTGCAGCCTAGGGTAAGTCCATGTATAGTCTTTGGGTATTGACTTAGTCCCTGAAAGCTCTGGTTGCTGGGCATTGCTGTTCATATGGGATTTTAAGCCCTTTCAGCTCTTTCAGTCTTTTCTCTGACTCCTTCAACAGGGGTCTCGTTATCAGTTCTGTGGTTTGCTGCTGGCATTCGCCTATGTATTTGCGATATTCTGGCTGTGTCTCTCAGGAGAGATATACATCCGGTTCCTGTCAGCTTACACTTCTTTGATTCATTCATCTTATCTAGTTTGGTGGCTGTATATGTATGGGCCACATGTGGGGCAGGCTCTGAATGGGCGTTCCTTTTGCCTCTGTTCTGAACTTTGCCTCAGTATCTCCTCCTAAGGGTATTCTTGTTTCCCTTTTAAAGGAGTGAAGCATCCACATTTTGGTCATCCTTCGTGAGTTTCATGTGTTCTGTGCATCTAGGGAAATTCGAGCATTTGGGCTAATAGCCACTTATCAATGAGTGCATACGATGTGTGTTTTTCTGGGATTGGTTTACCTCACTCAAGATGATACTTTCCAATTCCATCCATTTGCCTATGAATTTCACAAAGTCGTTATTTTTGATAGCTGAGTAGTACTCCATTGTTTAGATGTACCACATTTTCTGTATCCATTCCTCTGTTGAAGGACATCTGGGTTCTTTCCAGCTTCTGGCTATTATAAATAAGGCTGTTATGAACATATTGGAGCATGTGTCTTTGTTATATGATGGAGCATCTTTTGGGTATCTACCCAAAAGAAGTATATCTGGGTACTCAGGTAGTTCAATGTCCAGTTTTCTGATGAACCTCTAGACTGCTTTCCAGAATGGTTGTACCGGTCTGCAATCCCACCAACAATGGAGGAGTGTTCCTCTTTCTCCACATCCTCGCCAGCATCTGTTGTCACCTGAGTTTTTGATCTTATCCATTCTGATTTGTGTGAGGTGGAATCTCAGGGCTGTTTTGATTTGCATTCCCTTATGACTAAAGATGTTGAACATTTCTTTGGTTTCTCAGCCATTCCTCAGCTGTGAATTCTTTGTTTAGTTCTGAACCCCAATCTTTAATAGGGTTATTTGTCTCTCTGCAGTCTAAGTTTGTGAGTTCTTTGTCTATTTTGGATATAAGCCCTCTATCAGTTGTAGGATTGGTAAAGATTTTTTCCCAATCTGTTCATTGCCATTTTGTCCTCACAATAGTGTCCTTTGCGTTACAGAAACTTCGTAGTTTTGTGAGGTCCCATTTGTCCATTCTTGATGTTAGAGCTTAAGCCATTGGTGTTTTGTTCAGGAAATTTTCTCCAATGACCATGTGTTCCAGATTCTTCCTCACTTTTTCTTTTATTAGTTTGAGTGTATCTGGTTTGATGGGGAGGTCCTCGATCCACTTGGATTTAAGCCTTTTACAGGGAGAGAAGAATGGATCGATCTGCATTCTTCTACGTGCTGACCTCCTGTTGAACCAGCACCATTTGCTGAAAATGCTATCTTTTTTCCATTGGAGGTTTTGGCTCCTTTGTCAAAAATCAAGTGACCATAGGTGTGTGGGTTCATTTCTGGGTCTTCAATTATATTCTACTGCTCTATCTGTCTGTCTCTGTACCAATACCATGCAGTTTTTTTCACTATTGTTCTGTAATAGTGCTTGAGATCAGGGATAGTGATTCGCCAGAAGTCCTTTTATTGTTGAGGACAGTTTTAGCTATCCTGGGTTTTTTGTTATTCCAGATGAATTTGTAAATTGTTCTGTCTAACTCTATGAAGAATTGGATTGGAATTTCATGGGAATTGCACTGAATCTGTAGATTTTGTTAAAATGGCCATTTTTACTATATTAATCCTGCCATTCCATGAGCATGGGAGATCTTACCATCTTCTGAGATCTTCTTCAATTTCTTTCTTCAGAGGCTTGAAGTTCTTATCATACAGATCTTTCACTTGCTTGGTTAAAGTCACACCAAAGTATTTTATATTATTTGGGATGGTGTCATTTCCCTAATTTCTTTCTCAGCTTGTTTCCCTAATTTCTTTCCTAGCTTGTTTCTCTTTTGTGTAGAGTAAGGCTACTGATTAATTTGAGTTAATTTTATACTCAGCCACTTCGTTGAAGATGTTTATCAGATTCAGTAGTTATCTGGTGGAACTACTGGGATCACTTAAATATACTATCATATCATCTGCAAATAGTGATATTTTGACTTCTTCCTTTCTAATCTGTATCCCTTTGATATCCTTTTGTTGTCTGATTATTCTGGCTAAGACTTTGAGAACTATATAGAATAAGTAGGGAGACAGTGGGCAACCTTGTCTAGTCCCTGATTTTAGTGGGATTGTTTCAAGTTTCTCTCCATTTAGGTTAATAATAGCTTCTGGTTTGCTGTATATGGCTTTTACTATGTTTAGATATGTGCCTTGAATTCCTGTTCTTTCCAGGACTTTAATAATAAAGGGGGGTTGATTTTGTCAAATGCTTTCTCAGCATCTAATGAAATGATTATGTGATTTTTTATCTTTCAGTTTGTTTATATAGTGGATTACATTGATGGTTTTCTGTATATTAAACCATCCCTGCATAACTGGGATGAAGCGTACTTGATCATGACGGATGATTGGTTTGATGTGGTCTTGGATTCGGTTTGAAAGAATTGTATTGAGTATTTTTGTATCAATATTCATAAGGGAAATTGGTCTGAAGTTCTCTTTCTTTGCTGAGTCTTTGGGTGGTTTAGGTATAAGGTAATTGTGGCCTCATGGAAGGAATTCAGTAGCATTCTGTCTGTTTCAATTTTGTGAAATAGTTTGGAAAGCATTAGTATGAGGACTTCTATGAAGGCTGGGCTCTTTTTGATTGGAAGACTTTTAATGATTGCTTATATTTCTTTAGGAGTTATGGGGTTATTTATATGGTTTATGTGCTCTTCATTTAACTTTGGTACCTTGTACCTCTCTAGGAATTTGTGCATTTCCTCCAGATTTTCAAGTTTTGTTGAATATAGGATTTTGTAGTAGGATCTGATGATTTTTTTAATTTCCTCTGGCTCTGTTGTTATGTCTCCTTTTCATTTTCGATTTTGTTAATTTGAACACACTCTCTGTGTCTGCTAGTTAGTCAGGCTAAGGGTTTTTCTATCTTGTTGATTTTCTCAAAGAACCAGCTTTTGGTTCTTTTGATTCTTTGAGTAGTCCTTTTTGTTTCTACTTGGCTGATTTCAGCTCTGAAATTTCCTTCCTTCTATGTCTCCTGGGTGTATTTGCTTCTTTTTGTTCTAGATCTTTTAGGTGTGCTGTCAAGGTGCTGATATATGGTCTCTCTTGTTTCTTTCTGCAGGCATTCAGAGATGTGAGTTTTCCTCTTAGCACAGCTTTCATTGTGTCCCATAAGTTTGGGTATGCTGTACCTTCCTTTTCTTTAAATTTTAAGATGTCTTTAATTTCTTTCTTTATTTCTTCCTTGACCAGGTTATCATTGAGATGACCATTGTTCAACTTCCACGTATATGTGGTCGTTCTTTCCTTATTTTTATAGAAGAACAGCTTTAGCCCCTGATGGTCTTATAGGATTCATGGGATTATTTCTATCTTTCTGTATCTTTTGAGGCCTGTTTTATAACAGATTCTATGGTCAATTTTGGATAAAGTACCATGAGGAGGTGAGAAGAAGGTATATCCTTTTGTTTTAGGATAGAATGTTCTATAAATATCTGTTAAGTCCATTTGTTTCATAACTTCTGTTAGCCTGTCTATGTCTCTGTTTAATTTCTGTTTCCATGATCTGCCCATTGATGAGAGTGGGGTATTGAAATCTCCTACTATTATTGTGTGAGGTGGCATGTGTGCTTTGGCTTTAGTAAAGTTTCTTTTTTGTATGTAGGTGCCCTTGTATTTGGACCATAGATATTTAGGATTGATAGTTCATCTTGGTGGATATTTCCTTTGATGAATATGAAGTGTAGTTCCTAAACTTTTTTGATGCCTTTTGGTTGAAAATCAATTTTATTCGATATTAGAATGGCTACTCCAGCTTGTTTCTTCAGACTATTTGTTTGTAAAGTTGTTTCCCAGCCTTTTACTCTGAGGTAGTGTCTGTCTTTGTCTCTGAGGTGTGTTTTCCACAGGAAGCAAAATGCTGGGTCCTCTTTGCGTATCCAGTTTGTTAATCTGTGTCTTTTTATTGGGGAATTGAGTCCATTGATGTTGAGAGATATTAAGGAATAGTGATTGTTACTTCCTGTCATATTCATATTTGGATGTGACATTTTGTTTGTGTGCTTGTCTTCTCTTTGTTTTGTTGCAAAATGATTAGTTTCTTGCTTTTTCTAGGGTGTAGTTTGCCTCCTTGTGTTAGGCTTTACCTTTTATTATCCTTTGTAGGGCTGGATTTGTAGAAAGATATTATGTAAATTTGGTTTTGTCATGGAATATCTTGGTTTCTCCATCTATGTTAATTGAGAGTTTTGCTGGATCCAGCAACCTGTGGTGGCATTTTTCTTCTCTTAGGGTCCGTATGACATCTGTTCAGGATCTTCTGGCTTTCATAGTCTCTGGTGAGAAACCTGATGCAATTCTGATTGGTTTGCCTTTATATGTTTCTTGACCTTTTTCCCTTACTGCTTTTAATATTCTTTCTGTGTTTTGTGGATTTGTTGTTTTGACTATTATGTGACAGGAGGAGTTTCTTTATTGGTCCAATCTATTTGGAGTTCTGTTGTGGTTTGCCCTGAAGTTACTGTATTTTGATGCTAATTCCACTGCCCCAAGGACAGTTGCCTAGTCAAGGACTCAGAACTCAAGTGACTTCACCAGAACCACCTCTCCATTGAATTTGTAAAGTACTGGTGAGGGGCAGGTACAGGATAGAAAGAGGCCTGTCATTGGAGGAGAAGGAAGGATGGGTGGAAGAGAAGAGGAGACTAGGGGAGAGAGAGGACAGAGAAGAGGGGCTGAGAAGCCGTGGCAGGACAAGATGGCAGGTGATGTTAAGATTCTGCTCTGCGTATTTACAGGTTGTTATTAATGTTCTCAAGGGATGGATGTGTACCGGGCATTGTATGTTTAAGTGGACAATTATATCTTACCAATTGGATCTAAGATTATTGTGTTGTGTGTTCTTTTATGTGAGGGTTTGAGTGTAGGAAAGTGTGTGGCTGGGATGTGTTTCTGCCAAGATATCTAGCAGATATCTGGATACTGAGGTGAGGACCTAGCGGGGTAAAAGACAACAATACTCATTATTATTTTTATATTTTTACAACAACAGAGTTCTGTAGGGTTCTCGTATGTTTATAGACATCTCTTTCTTTAGGTTAAGGATGTTATCTTCTATGGTTTTGTTAAAGATATTTACTGGTACTTTGAGTTGCGAGTCTTCACTCTCTGCTATACCTATTATTCTTAGGTTTGATCTTCTCATTTTGTCCTAGATTTCCTGTATGTTTTGGGTCAGTAGCTTTTTCCATTTTCCATTGTCTTTGACAGTTGTGTTGATGATTTCTATGGAATCTTCTGCTCCTGAGATTCTCTCTTCTATCTCTTGTATTCTGTTGGTGATTCTTGTATCTATGGCTCCTTGTCTCTTCCTTTGGTTTCCTATAGCCAGGGTTGTCTCCCATTGTGCTTTCTTTATTGTTTCTATTTGACACAACCATTAAAGAAAATGCAAAATGCAAAAATTCCTAATGCAAAACATCCAGGAAATCCAGGACACAATGAGAAGACACATAACATAGATTTAGAAACCAAGATATTCCATGACAAAACCAAATTTACACAATATCTTTCTACAAATCCACCCCTACAAGGATAATAAAAGGTAAAGCCCAACACAAGGAGGCAAGCTACACTCTAGAAAAAGCAAGAAACTAATTGTCTTACAACAAAACAAGGAGAAGACAATCACAAACATAATGTCACATCCAAATGTGCATATAACAGGAAGCAATAATCACTATTCCTTAATATCTCTCAACATCAATGGACTCAATTCCACAATAAAATGACACAGATTAACAAACTGGATACGCAATGAAAACACAACATTTTGCTGCCTACAGGACACACACCTCAGAGACAAACACAGACATGACCTCAGAGTAAAAGGCTGGAAAACAACCTTCCAAGCAAATGGTCTGAAGAAGCAAGCTGGAGTAGCCATTATAATACAGAATAAAATTGATTTTCAATGAAAATTCTTCAAAAAAGATAAGGAAGGACACTTCATATTCATCAAAGGAAAAATCCACCAAGATAAACTCTCAACCCTAAATATCTATGCTTCAAATACAAGGGCACCTACATACATAAAAGAAACCTGAGACAGACTAACAAGAGTACACAGAGAGTGTTTCCAAATTAACAAAATCAGAAATGAAAAGGGAGATATAACAGCAGAGCCAGAGGAAATTAAGAAACTCATCAGATCCTACTACAAAAGCCTCTATTCAACAAAACTTGAAAATCTGCAGGAAATGGACAATTTCCTAGACAGATACCAGGTACAGAAGTTAAATCAGGAACAAATAAACAATTTAAACAACCACATAACTCCTAAAGAAATAGAAGCAGTCCTTAAAAGTCTCCCAAGCAAAAGGAACTCAAGTCCAGATGGGTTCAATGCAGAATTCTATCAGACCTTCAAGAAGACCTAATATGAATACTATCCAAACTATTCCACGAAATTGAAACAGATGGAGCACTACTGAATTCCTCCTATGAAGCCACAATTACTCTTATACATAAACCACAAAAAGACACAACAAAGAAAAAGTACTTCAGACCAATTTCCTGCATGAACATTGATGCAAAGATACTCAATAAAATTCTTGCAAACCGAATCCAAGAGCACATCAAAACAATCTTCCATCATGATCAAGTAGGCTTCATCCAGGCATGCAGGGATGGTTCAATATATGGAAAACCATCAAGGTAATCCATTATATAAACAAACTGAAAGATAAAAACCACATGATCATTTCATTAGATGCTGAGAAAGCATTTGACAAAATTCAACACCCCTTCATGATAAAAGTCCTGGAGAGAATAGGAATTCAAGGCCCATACCTAAACATAGTAAAAGACATGTACAGCAAACCAGTAGCTAATATTAAACTAAATGTAGAGAAATTGAAGCAATCCCACTAAAATCAGGGACTAGACAAGGTTGCCCACTGTCTCCCTACTTATTCAATATAGTTCTCGAAGTCCTAGCCAGAGCAATTTGACAACACATGGAGATCAACGGGATACATATTGGACAAGAAGAAGTCACAATATCACTATTTGCAGATGATATGATTGTATACTTAAGTTATCCCAAAAGTTATACCAGTGAACTACTAAACATGTAAACACCTTCAGCAACGTTGTTGGGTATAAAATTAATGAGGAGCCTTCCTCTCCTCAAAAGACAAACAAGCCGAGAAAGAAATTAGGGAAATGACCCCCTTCATAATAGTCCCAAATAATATATAATACCTCGGTGTGACTTTACCAAGCAAGTGAAAGATCTGTGTGATAAGAACTTCAAATTTCTGAAGAAAAAAATTGAAGATCTCAGAAGATGGAAATATCTCCCATGCTCATGGATTGGCAAGATTAATATAGTAAAAATGGCCATTTTAACAAAAGTGATCTACGGATTCAATGCAATCCCTATCAAAATTCCCACCCAATTCTTCATAGAGTTGGACAGAACAATTCGCAAATTCATCTGGAATAACAAAAAACCCAGGATAGCTAAAACTCTCCTAAACAATAAAAAGACTTCTGGAGGAATCACTATCCCTGAATTCAAGCAGTATTACAGAGTAATAGTGATCAAAACTGTATGGTATTGGTACAGAGACAGACAGATAGACCAGTGTAATAGAATTGAAGACCCAGAAATGAACCCAGAAACCTATGGTAATTTTGATTTTTGAAAAAGGAGCCAAAACCATCCAATGGAAAAAAAACAAGCAAACAAAAAAACAGCAAATGGTGCTGGTTCAACTGGAGATCAGCATGTAGAAGAATGCAGATTGATCCATTCTTCTCACCCTATACAAAGCTTAAGTCCAAGTGGATCAAGGACTTCCACATCAAACTAATAGAAGAAAAATTGGGGAAGAAACTCGAACACATGAGCACAGGAGAAAATTTCCTGTACAAACACCAATGGCTTAAGCTCTAACATCAAGAATCAACAAATAGGATCTCATAAAACTGCAAAGCTTCTGTAAGGCAAAGGACACTGTTGTTAGGACAAAATGGGAACCAACAGGTTGGGAAAAGATCTTTACCAATCCTACAACTGATAGAGGGCTTATATCCAAAATATACAAAGACTCAAGAAGTTAGACCACAGGGAGACAAATAACCCTATTAAAAATTGGGGTTCAGAGCTAAACAAAGAATTCACAGCTGAGGAATGCCTAATGGCTGAGAAACACCTGAAGAAATGTTCAACATCTTTAGTCATAAGGGAAATACAAATCAAAACAACCCTGAGATTTCACCTCACACCAGTGAGAATGGCTAAGATCACAAACTCATGTGTCAGCATATGCTGGTGAGGATGTGGAGAAAGAGGAACATTCCTCCATTGTTTGTGGGATTGCAGACTGGAACAACCATTCTGGTAATCAGTCTGGATGTTCCTCAGACAATCGGACATTGAACTACCTGAGGATCTAGCTATACCTCTCTTGGTCATATACCCAAAAGATGCCCCAACCTATAACAAAGACACGTGCTCCACTATGTTCATAGCAGCCTTATTTATAATAGCCAGAAGCTGGAAAGAACCCAGATACCCTTCACAGAGGAATGGATACTGAAAATGTTGTACATCTTCACAACGGTATTCTACTTGGCTACCAAAAACCATGACTTTATGAAATTCATAGGCAAATGGATGGAACTGGAAAGTATCATCCTCAGTGAGGTAACCCAATCACTGGAAAACACACATGGTATGCACTCATTGATAAGTGGCTATTAGCACAAATGCTCGAATTACCCTAGATGCACAGAACACATGAAACTCAAGGATGATCAAAATGCGCATGCTTCACTCCTTTAAAAGGGGAACAATAATACCCTTGGGAGGGAATAGGGAGGCAAAGTTTAGAACAGAGGCAAAAGCAACACCCATTCAGAGCCTGCCCCATATGTGGCCCATACATATACAGACACCCAATTAGATAAGATGGATGAAGCAAAGTAATGCAGGCTGACAGGAACTGGATGTAGGTCTCTCCTGAGAGACACAGCCAGAATACAGCAAATACATAGGTGAATGCCAGCAGCAAACCACTGAACTGAGAATGGGACCCCCATTGAAGGAATTTTAGAAAGGACAGAGAGAGCTTGAAGGGTCTTGAGACCCCATATGAACAACAATGCCTACCAACCAGAGGTTCCAGCACTAAGCCACTACCCAAAGACTCTACATGGACTTACCCTGGGCTCCAACCTCATAGGTAGCAATGAATAACCTAGTAAGAGCACCAGTGGAAGGGGAAGCCCTTGGTTCTGGCAAGACTGAATCCCCAGTGAATGTGATTGTTGTGGGGAGGGTGGTAATCGGGGGAGGATGGGGAGGGGAACACCCATACAGAAGGGGAGTGGGAGGGGTTAGGGGATGTTGGCCTGGAAACTGAGAAGGGGAATAACAATTGAAATGTAAATAAGAAATACTCAAGTTAATAAAGATGGGAAAAAAAAGAGAAACACCAATACTTAAGCCATAAAATATCATGAGTGTTGTTATTACAGATTAATGTCTTTTGTATAATTTGGATAATAAGAGTTAAACCAAATCTTTTAATATCTTTAGCTATAGTAAAATGGAGTTAAAGTTAATTTAAAAAAATGTTTAACACCCTTAGTCATCATGGAAATGCAAATCAAAACAACTGGTAGATTCCACCTCACACCAGTCAGAATGGCTAAGATCAAAAACTCAGGTGACAACAATTGCTGGCAAGGATTGCATAAAGAGGAACATTCCTCCATTGTTGTTGGGATTGCAAGCTGGTACAATCACTCTGAAAATCAGTGTGAAACTTACTCAGAATATTGGACATTCCACTACCTGAGGACCCAGATATACCTCTCCTGGGCATATACCCAAATGATACTCCAACATACAACAGAGACACATGCTTCACTATGTTCATAGCAGCCTTACTTATAATAGCCAGAAGCTAGAAAGAACCCAGATGCCCTTCAACAGAGGAATGGATACATAAAATGTGGTACATCTACACAATGAGTACTACTCAGATATCAAAAACAATGACTTTATGAAATTCATAGGCAAATGTATGGGACTATAAAATATCACCCTAAGTGAGGTAACCTAATCACTAAATCTCTCACTCACACACACACACACACACACACACACACACACACACACACACACACACACACGGGTATACACTCACTGATAAGTGGATAGTAGCCCAAAATCTTGAATTACCCAAGATACAACTCACAGACCACATGACGCTCAAGAAGAAGGATGCCCAAAGTGAAGATGCTACAGTCCTTTTTAAAAGGAGAACAAAAATATTCATAAGACAAGATACGGAGACACAGTTTGGAGCAGAGACTGAAGGAATGGCTAATCAGAGCCTGCCCCACCTGGGGATCCAGCATATTTATATACACAGCTACCACACCTAGACAATGTAGATGAAGCCAAGAAGTGCATGCTGTCGGGAGCCTGATATAGCTGTCTCCTAAGAGGTTCAGCCCAAGCATGACAAATACAGAGGTGAATGCTAGCAGCGAACCATTGAACTGAGAACGGAGTCCCCATCGGAGAAGTTAGAGAAAGGATAGAAGGAGCTGAAGGGGGTTGCAACCCATAAGAACAACAATATTAAACAACCAGAGCTCCCAGGGACTAAACCACTATCCAAATAGTACACATGGACAGAACCATGGCGCCAGCTGTATATCTAGCTGAGGATGGCCTTGGAGGCTCCGATGGGAGGAGAAGCCCTTGGTTCTGCCAAGGCTGGATCCCACAGTGTAGGGGAATGTCAATGCAGGGAGGTGGGAACTAGGGGTGTGTGGATGGGGAAGGGAACACCGTTATAGAAGAAGGGGAAGGGGAATGGGATGGGAGCTTATGGAATGGAAACCGAGAAAGGGTTTACATTTACATTTGAAATGTAAATAAAAAAATCCAATTTTTTTTAAGGACCTAACATCCTGCCAAAGCTGTTTTTCTGCTTATCAACTTTTCCATCCAGAGTTTCTCAGCTCACCTGGAGTTTGGGGGTCATTAGTTTTTGAGTACTGATTTAATATCAGTTTCCTGAGGCATATGTTGTCTGTGTGACTAGTTAAAATTTTTTGAAAGAGTCATTTTGAAAGTATTTGCAAAATTAGGAAATAGATTCATAGGAGCTCTTCTTATTACCTTCTCCCCACATATATCTTTCAAAACAATAGTGTTGTTATGAAAGCTAGAAAAGCAAATTTATTACATTGCTATAACTAATCTTTAGATATTATTTTTCACCAATCTTCATTTCATTTCCAACTGTGAACCAGTAGTATATATATGTATTCATGTGTGTGCCTACAACCATGTATTCTTGAATGTCCTTGTCTGTATATATGTATATCTGTGTGTCTGTATATCCATGTGTGTATTTAGGGGATATGCTTATATGTATGTATGTCGCTGTGTGTACACATATGTGTGTGCGTTTGAATATGTATCTGCAAGGCTGTATGCCTATGTATATGCCTGTACATGTGTGCATGTAAGTCTTCTATTGTATGTGTATATCCTTTATCTGTGGAGCTGATTGTGTATGCCTATAGATATATTTTGTTCCATGTGATTCCACCCAGTTACTTTTATTTATCTCTGCATGCATGTGCCTGTGGTTTACATGTTATATCAAATGTCATGTTATATCAAATTGAGGTTTTCTAGGCTCAAGAATCATACTCAATCAGATTTTTATATTCATTTTTGGAATCCAAACTCAGTTTCTCACACTTATGCTGCAAGCACAAGCCACTAAATCATATGCTTGGCTCTTTATTTGTGGTTATCTTAAGAAGGAACTGAAATAATTATGAATAAGTGGAATTCATTTGTTCTTTTTAAAGAAATACTGACTTCCTATATGTGACCTGAGATGAAAATCAGTCAATAAAAAATGCTGAACCCACAATGTTATTTTTAAAATAAGCACTTCTAAATCTGGGACATTAGTTACTTAGAGGCAAATATTAATGATCACAATTGTTTGATCTTATTAATGCATAAATTTCAATATAGTACAAATACCAATTAATTTGATATAATCTGAATCCTGATAAAAATATTTCAATTCAATGTTAGAAGTGCATTGCTATCAAAATGATTTAATAAATTTATGTTTGCTCCTAGTCTCTGTGTTACTTAAGAATATTTCCACACAATATTACATGTGATACATTATATTTAATTACAAAGTTTTCTGTAGTCACTTCTGTGCTAGCACATATATTAGAATGTGTCTTTTTCCTAAGGTATTTATTCTGCATTGTTTCTATTTTCAGAACATGAAGGTTCTGGCTATTAATGGGAAGCTCAAAAATGGAACTGTTAAAACCAGTTTGTTTCTATAAGGATTTCTTCTCACCAGGTAAGAATATGATCAGTGGAGTCAGGGTTTATATTTCTACACAAACATCATGACCAAGAAGCAAGTTGGGGAGGAAATGGTTTGTTCAGCTTACACTTTGGTGTTGTTGTTCATCACCAAAGTAAATTCGGACTGGAACTCAAGCAGGTCAGGAAGCAGAAGCTGATGCAGAGGCCATGGAGGGATTTTACTTCCTGGCTTGCTTTCCCTGGCTTGGTCAGCTTGCTTTCTTATAGAATCTAGGACTACCTGCTCAGGGATACCACCACCTACAATGGGTTGGGTCCTCCCCCCTTGGTCACTAATTCAGAAAATGCCTTACAGCTGGATCTCATGGAGGCATTCCCTCAAGGGAGTCTCCTTTGTCTGCGATAACTCGAGCTTGTGTCAAGTTGACACACAAAACCAGTCAGCACAATCAACAAATGCTCTAAAAATAATCTAGGCTCATTTCACTCTAGTGCTTTGGCTTAAGTGCACATGTCCCTTGTCCTGTTATAAAAGAGAAAAATGTCAGTAAGTTTGGAAAAACAGTGTGGAATTGCAATCATTCTATAATTCACCTGTAACATGACATTTTTATTGTAAATCTATTATTTGGTTATAATGTGATAAATTTATAGTTTACTTATTATTAGAAATTACACTTAAAGAAAGTATAAATTGTTTGATGGTATGCTTTTTGGTTGATCATAATGTTTCCAACATTAAAAAAACAATCTTGATTGGATTGAAATGAAAGCATTTTCTGTATACTTACTGAGTTTTAATCTCCTATTATCCAAAACCCCTTTTTATATATCATTATTTTATTACAGTATTTTTTCATAGTACAGATTCTGATGTTTTACCTCAGTGACAATTGGATCAAAGTGTTTCATTTTTATTAATTATAATTAGAATTATATTTTTCACTCCTCTCACCATAATGTCAAAATGATAAATTAATTCCCAATAGGTTTTTATGAAAATTACATACTATGTAGCTTTTGATATATTTGTAGCCACCAAAATTACCATTTTTAAGATATAAAAATTAAATCAAGTTAAATATTGCTACTTTCAAGTGCTTTGTATTTACTCTGCTCCGACACATACTTTATATAACTGAGTGTAAATTATATTCCACTTTAAAAAGCACTACTTCATAACTGATAAAAACAAATAGTTACAGGAAGCAGTCAAGCAATAAATTAAAGTCTTGGTCCCTTAAGTCATTTTGTTAAAAGCTTTAAAATCATCTGTGTTATTTGGCATTTACAGTATTACTTCAACATCTATGATTTTATAATTGTTTTATATTTTGAAATTATAATTATATAATTTGTACCCTTTCACTTTACTTCTTCCACTAATAGCACCCATTTCTCTCTTTCAATGCATGAAGACTTTTTCTTAAATTGTATTCATAAATATATAAATATAACCTCCTCAGTCCATCAAATATTGCCTCTAAGTTTATGATAGAAAGCATGTCCACAATTTTTATTACATAGCCAATTTTGAAGCTCTTCATTATTTCCCATTTCCCCATAGATTTTGGCTTAGTGTTGAAGCCACATGATTTTACCTCACTTCCATATTGAGATGTCCACTGATATTCTAGTTGCTCAGGTTTTGTTTTGGCAGCCATGTTGATGAGACTTAATGGGTATAGCTTCTCTGACATTTCTAGGAAACATAATCTCACAGTAAACTCCCTGTTCCTGTAGCTCTTACAATTAGTCTGCCCCCCCATACTTAAATGATTTCTCAGGTGCTGGAATTGTGTTGTAGGTGTACCAGTTTGGACTAGGTGCCACAAGATCATTTATTTATCTCTGTATTTTGATTAGTTGTCATTTTCTGCAATGATCTCTATCTTTAATAAAGAGAAGTTTACTGAATGCATGTGAGAATCACAATTATTTGGGTGCAAAATGATAACTATGTAGAATGAAGTTAGTAATTATGCTGGTTTGGAAATGTGCTATCTTTGTTTATAGACTCTTCTACAACATCTGTGACTTCACCAGTTCAGGATAGTTGACTGAGGATAGTTGGTTGTTTTTCTAGTACCAGACATGTTTTCCCTCTTGTTCAGTGGGCCTTAAGCTTAACAGGACAGCTTTTGGTTGTTACCAAAATATATATGCTGACACTTTATATATAGGGTAACAGTGACATGAGTATCATTACTGTGGTTAAAAGACATTAGATCCTAGAAAGACTATTGGTTGTTTCACGTCCCTGGAAGATTGCATGCCACCTTTTGCCACCATGGGAAAGAGGTTTTAGGTAAGTTCCAATCCAGGTCCTCTGGTTCCTGTTTTTGATATATGTGGTGCCTTCAGCAATAAATATTTGTCTTGAAAGGTAACTGTGGTAGTCTGAATAAGAATGGCCATCATAGGCTTACATATTTGAACAAATAGTTACAAATCAGTGGGTGTGGCCTTCTTGAAGGAAATGTATCAGTGGTCATAGGCTTTGAGGTTTCCATGGCTCATGCCAGGCTTAGGTTTGCTTGATCTTCCAATGGATCAGGATGTAGCTCAGCTACTGCTCTGGTGCCTGCCTCTACGCCATTAAACTCCCAGCCATGGTGATAATAGGCCAAACCTCTGAAAGTATAAGAAAGCTTCCAATTAAATATTTTCTTTCATAAAAATGAAATGACCTGATCATGGCGTCTCTTCATGGCAATAGAACAGTGACTTGGCCAGAGACAAAAGACAACAGTAATAGCATATAATGTTCTGGAAGTCTCTTGGACAACACTGATCAACAGCACAAAAATAACATTCTTATGTCTGTTGTCAGACATGGGGGGAGAATTTTAATTAAATTATGCATGTATATGTATAAACAGACTTACATGCATTATAGGGGTATTTAGGTAGATTGATTATTTTGTGATTCCTTATAATTTTTCTAACATCGTATTATTTTATCTTCCTCTATCTTTCTTCTGTATGTATTTTCTTTCTTCTCTCTAGTTAAAGCCTCTTTCCTCATCTTCCACTCCCCACCCCAACCCCCTGTGGGTCAGATCACTTGTACCCTGTAATTCCCTTTCCTGTTTTCTAATTTATTCTAAGATAAGTATTTACATTTAAAGATCTGGAGCAGGGAGCCTCAGATGAGAAGAAAAATGGGACTTTGTCTCCCTGGATCTGGGTTACTTCACTCTATATGATGTTTTCTAGTTTCATTGATTTACTTACACATTTTTATAACTGCATTTCACCTTATAGCTGAAAAGTATGTATTGTATATTTGTACCATATTTTCCTTACTCATTCTTCTGTTAAAGGACATTTAAGGGGTTTTCATTACCTGTTTATTTTGAATAGGGCAACAATTCACATTGCTGAGCAATTATCTGTGGAGTAGGATGAGGAATCCTTTGAACATACGCCAAAGACTAGTATAGATGGGCTATATGATAAGTTTACCTTTACTTTTAGAGGATATCCATACTTATATGACACCCCTGATTTACATTCCTGTCAAGATTGTGTAAGGGTTCCATCTTTCCTCAGAATCTTCCCATAATTTGATGTTTTTAGTTTTGTTGATATTAGCTGTAATAACTGGGGTAAGAAAATGTTTTAATTTGGATTTCTCTATGATGAACAGTTTTTATAGGTATTCTCTTTTAGTCTTTCTTATAGACAAATGTTCTATTTAGAAGTCTTTGCAATACTCAACAAAATTGCAAACCTGAATCCTAAAGAGCACATCAAAACAATCATCCACCATGATCAAGTAGGCTTCAGCCCAGGCATGCAGTGATGGTTTAATATAGGGAAAACCATCAACGTGATCCATTATATAAACAAACTGAAAGAACAAAACCACATGATCATTTCAGTAGATACTGAGAAAGCATTTGACAAGATTCAACACCCCTTCATGATAAAAGTCCTGAAAGAATAGGAATCAAGGCCCATACCTAAACATAGTAAAAGCCATATACAGCAAAAACCAGTGGCTAACATTAAACTAAATGGAGAGAAACTTGAAGCAATCCCACTAAAATCAGGGACTAGACAAGGCCCACTCTCTCCCTATTTTATAGTTCTTGAAGTTCTAGCCAGAGCAATCAGACAACAAAAGGAGGTCAAGGGATACAGATCGGAAAAGAAGAAGTCAAAATATACTATTTGCAGATGATATGATAGTATATTTATGATCCCAAAAGTTCCACCAGAGAACTACTAAAGCTGATAAACAACTTCAGCAAAGTGGCTGGGTATAAAATTAACTCAAATAGTAGCCTTCCTCTACACAAAAGAGAAGCAAGCCGAGAAAGAAATTAGGAAACGACACCCTTCATAATAGACCCAAATAATATAAAGTACCTGGTGTGACTTTAACCAACAAGTAAAAGATTTGTACAACAAGAACTTCAAGACTCTGAAGAAAGAAATTGAAGAAGACCTCAGAAGATGGAAAGATCTCCCATGCTCATGGATTGGCAGGATTAATATAGTAAAATGGCCATTCTGCCAAAAAGTTTATCTACAGATTCAATGCAATCCCCATCAAAATACCAATCCAATTCTTCAAAGAGTTAGACAGAACAATTTGCAAATTCATCTGGAATAACAAAAACCCAGGATAGCTAAAACTATGCTCAACAATAAAAGGACTTCTGGGGAATCGCTATCCTGAACTCAAGCAGTATTACAGAGCAATTGTGATAAAACTGCATGGTATTGGTATGAGACAGACAATAGACCAATGGAATAGAATTGAACCCAGAAATGAACCCCACACCTATGGTCACTTGATTTTTGACAAAGGAGCCAAATCCATCCAATGGAAAAAAGATAGCATTTTCAGCAAATGGTGCTGGTTCAACTGGAGGTCAACATGTAGAAGAATGCAGATCGATCCATGCTTATCACCCTGTACAAAGCTTAAGTCCAAGTGGATCAAGGACCTCCACATCAAACCAGACACACTCAAACTAATAGAAGAAAAAACTAGGGAAGCATCTGGAACACATGGGCACTGGAAAAATTTCCTGAACAAAACACCAATGGCTTATGCTCTAAGATCAGAATAAACAAATGGGATCTCCTTAAAACTACAAAGCTTCTTTAAGGCAAAGGACACTGTGGTCAGGACAAAACGGCAACCAACAGATTGGGAAAAGATCTTTACCAATCCTACAACAGACAGAGGCCTTATATCCAAAATATACAAAGAACTCAAAAAGTTAGACCGCAGGGAGACAAATAACCCTATTAAAAAATGGGGTTCAGAGCTAAACAAAGAATTCACAGCTGAGGAATGCCGAATGGCTGAGAAACACCTAAAGAAATGTTCAACATCTTTAGTCATCAGGGAAATGCAAATCAAAACAAAACCTCACACCAGTGAGAATGGCTAAGATCAAAAACTCAGGTGACAGCAAATGCTGAGATGCGGAGAAAGAGGAACACTCCTCCATTTTTTTCAACTGGTACAAACCACTGGAAATCAGTCTGGAGGTTTTTTGACATTGCCAATATCATTACCTCTTTTTATGCCCCAACATATAAAAAAAGACACGTGGTGTGGCCTTATTTAAATAAAAAGAACCCATATCCTTCAACAGAGGAATGGATAGTACTACTCAAAAACAAGACTTTATGAAGGTGTGGCAAAATGGTTAACCGGAACTGTTTGAGTAGGTGTGACCTTGTTGAAAGAATACATGGTATGTCACTGATGGGAAAATGGCTAGTTGACAAATCTCGGATATTTTCAAGGCTTACTCCCTAATATGGAATACCCGTGGCAGGGAAGAGAGAGGCAAAGATTAAAACAGAGACTGAAGGAACACCCATTCACTTCTAGAGCCACCCAATTACAAGATGATGGCTAAGATGTATAAGAGAGACACTTAGAATCCAAATTCGAATGCCAGCAGCAAAACCATATGAGAACGGGACGCCCGTTGAAGAAATCAGAGAATGATGATAATGGATAAAACCTCTGACATTATAAGCCAACTCTAATTAAATGTTTTTCTTTATAAGTGTTGCCATGACCATGGTATCTCTTCACAGCAACAAAACCCTAAGATTCATTGCTATGTAATATATCTTGAGGTCTAGAGTGGTAGTGCTTCTAGCATTTTTCTTTTTGATGAGGAGTTTTGTACTTCTAGATGCATTTTAGGATAGTAGTTTGTATTTCTGTGAAGTATAAGATGGGAATTTTCATTTTGATTACATTGAATGTGTTAATGGCTTTTGGCAGAATGGTCATCTTCACAATTTTATCACTTCCAACCCATGAGTCTGGGCTGTATTTCCATTTTCCAGTTTTTCTACTTCTTTTTTTCTGTGATCTAAAATTTTGATAGTAATCGTCTTTCACTTCCTTCCTCAGATTTGTTTGGTATTTTATTTTCTTTGCAACCATTATAAATGAGAGTATGCTAAGATCTCTTTCTCAGTATACTTGCTGATGATGTTTATAAAAGTTTATTGATTTTTGCAAGTTGTATCTGGACAACTTATACTGTTGATTGCTTCTAAAAATTTTCTGGGAGAAATTTTGAGACATTTTATGCATATCATTTACAAATAGAGTTAATTTGACATTTTACTTCTCATTTTTTGAATCTTTTTAATTTTCTTCTCTTATCTATTGCTCCAGTTAGTGCTGCAAAAGCAATGTTCAAAAGAAGTGAGGTTAATGAACCGCTTTTTCTCCTTGCTGATTTCAGTATGATTACTTTAGGATTTTATCCATTTTAAATGAGGTTGGTTACTTTACTATGTTGAGGCACATTCTTTTGAGGTCTACTCTCTCTAGTACTTTTTTTATGAAAACCTGTTGGGTTTTTATCAAAGATCTTTCTGCATATAATTTTTCATAAAAAATTTCAGGCAATTTCTTTTGCATATATATATTCTTTTAATAATTTAAGAAAGTTCAACTGTAAATCTTCTTTGGATCTCTAGTAGAATTCTGTGTGACTCTATCTAGTTTCAGCTGGAAAGCTTTTTATTATTATTTTAATCACTTCATTTGCTACGGGTCTGCATATATTGTTGATCTTTTCTATCTCTTCTTGGTTTAATTTCGGTGGTTTGGTTTAATCCTTAAATTTCTTTTATGATTTCTAGCTTAATGGATTATAGAGCTTTTAAACAAAATGCTATTTTTATTGATTATTTGACAATTTCCTACAATGCACCCAGATCACACTTGCTTCCCAGATCTATCCTCCCATCCTTGTGCCCGCCCCATACCAATGAAAAGGAAAGAAAATGCACCAAGTCCAATTTATGTTACCCATATACTTACACATTGGAAAATAGTTAAACTCCTTGTGGCCAGTTCCTTAAAAGCAAAAACAACAACAACAACACAAACTGAACAAAACAAAACAAAACAAAACAAAACAAAACAAAACAAAGCAAAAAACCCTGAGTCTTTCTCCCCTTTCCCCTAGAAGCCATCGACTGTGAAGGGCTACATTTCAGCATTTTCTCTTCCACAATATTTTATCTAGTTTTTTTTTGAGGGTCCATTTTTCCAGAGGCTTCAATGTCTGTCCTTCTCAATTATGAGGCTGTAGCTATTAATATTACTGCAAAAGACTCTCTCTTGCCTATAATTCATAACAGCGGCATAGATTGTGGATTACCAAATGGCCTCCTGTGGCAGTATGGAACTTGAGATTCAACAGGTTCTCCTGCAGCAAACCTGACCCCAACTATCAACATGTCTCTCCAGTAGCAACAGCATGGACCACAGACATTAACACATTCTCCAGAAACAGTAAGGACCAGGGAACCAACATGGCCTTAGTGGTGGCAGTCAGAACACAGACATTAACATGGTCTAAGAAAACTGCACAGATCACAAGCATGGAATCAGGCTGCAGAACAAATCACGGTTCTGAATTTCTTTTGTGTTTGTTGTACTGTTTCCTGATTCAATTCTGATTTTGCTAATTTACTTCCCTTTCTTTGGATTGGTTATGAGGGCAAAAACTCTGTCGGTTTATCTGGATTGCTGTATTGCTTTCATCTGTATTTAATTAATTTCTGCCTTGATTTTTAATATTTCTTGTTGTTGACCCATTTTGGATTTGGTTGGTTCTTTTCCAAATTATCAAGTTGTATCATTAAGTTATTTGATTATGTTTTGATTTGAAATTTAAACATTTAGAGCTATAAATTTTCATCACAGGGCTGATTTCAATGCATTTCAGATATTTGGTTGCATTGTGTTTTTATTTTCACTTAGTTTCACAATGTTTTAAATTTCTTGATTTATTTTGAACACATTTATTGATAAAATGTTGTTTATTTTCCATAAAACAACATTTGTATAGTTAATATATCTTCATTTGTTGTTAATTTTCAATTTTCTTTGAATGCAGTCAGATAAAAATATACTAGATTCATTTAATCTTTCTGAACTTACAAAGATTTAGTTTTTTTCCATGATGTGGCCTAAATTTAGGAGAAGCTTTCATGTACTTTAGAGTGGTGCTTGAGTGGAATATACTGTAGATATTTTTAAGTCCTGTATAACCCAGAACAACACACACACACACACACACACACACACACACACACACACACACACACACACACAGTCATAAGTATGAGAAAGTTTTCTCTATGATCTTATTGAAGATTTTGAAAATCTGGTCTATCCCATTGACTTGGGATTTTTTTTTTCCGATCATCTAGCCTGATAAATAAAACATTTGTTATTTTCATGATGTCCCAAAATTTCTGTATATTTATTTCCTGTAAATTTTTCATCTTCTTTGTTTTTTTTATCTTTTGCTTTATATTTGAGTCCTGATATTCTATTGTCTGATTGATTCATTCTAAGTCTGAGCCTTTTCATTGATTTTTCTAGTCGTGTTATGAATTTTTTTCAGTTCGATCTTCATTTTGACTTGGGTATTCTTCAATATTTCTATGTTTATTATGCTCTGTTTTCAAACCCTGAATTTTCTTCATTATTTTCAACAGCTATAACTTTGTTTTATTCACTTTAAATTCATTAAATTTCTTTCTTTGTGTCTCCTTTAAAGTCCATGCATTTTCTTCTGATTGAGGTTATGAATGCCTTTGTAAATGTTGTGTCTATCCTGGGATTCATCTAAAAACTTCTTATTGCTAAACATTTCTATAAGATGATGTTTTTTGTTGGGAGACACTGCCTTGATATTTCGTGTTGCTTTTTATTTTTCAGAAGATATCTGAACATGTAAACTCCAAACTCCTTTTATTAGTTGTGTATGTAATATGGACAAGGAAGGATAGGCAGATCGCAGAATCATAGGAATCTGAGTTTTGATATGGCTTAGGTGGAATAATATCAAGTGGGGAGTGGGGGATAAGTCGGCATCCAATTTCTCCGGCCTCGTGTTAGCCTAGCATCTGAGAATAGATCTGATGCTTGGGGAGAGTACATGGAGGGTAAAATGAGAAATACTCATTTGCTAGATTTTGGCTAAGGGTGTACAGGATCTAGCTGTATAGACAAGATAGATATGATGATGTGTGAGGTACTCACTGTTTGTGGGCAGTCAGATAAGGTCCTAGTCAAAATTGACATAATAAAGGAAATTCAAGCAGATGCCAACAGACCTGGAAGGGCGATTGATTTGGGAACTGAGTGTTATCTAGGGGTTTGAGAAAGTTACATGAGTGAAGTATCAGAAAGACTCACCAGGCTCGACTCTGGGATAGGATATATTACAAACCTTTAAAGATCAGTTTGATGAGTGAGTTATGCATTAGTTGTGATATGTTTAAGACAATGAATTCAGATTATCAACCTCAACTAATATTTCTTGGTTATCTATGAAGCAGTTAAAGTGAAGGACTAGAAGTAATGAGATGGGGTTACAAAGAAGTAGGAATAATCAAAAGCTTGACAATTAAATTCATATTGTTCAAAAGATATATGTCTTTTTTCCCTCTCTACAAATATTAAAGATAAGGACAGTGAAAAATCATGGCAAGTACAGTCCTTGTATTCTAAAATAGCATCAGTGTATATATACCTCATAATTACATAATCATTCCAGCTCACACATGTGTCTCCTACTCCATTAGAGCCACACCTCTACATAGTCATAATTACAACCTGTCCATGAAAAAATGCTGAACTCGGCAGGCTAAGTTAATTGCTCAAATTGTACAGACACCTGAACCTTACTTAATTTTTAAATGGGAAAAGGGAATTATAGGGGAAGCAAATATCTCAAAATAGCTGCATGTTGTTGAGTCTCTTTTTCTGTCACTTACTGTTTTTTTTTTGTTTTTTTTTTTTTTATTTTTTGATAAATTTTAAATTTCAGGAGCTGCTAGACCTTGTATTTCTGGCTTTTGGAAACCTGACCTCTCCTTCATAAGGAAATGTTTTAATTAAGAGGAAAATTGTTACCCAAATTCAACTAATACATCCCAAGAGAAGAAAAACCTTCCACTAGACAAGTAGACCTGTCATCCTCAGGAGCTGGACTAAAGAGAAACATTCAGTCAGTTTTTGTTACTAGGAAAGATTAGAGTACTTATGCATTACTTGCAAGTTTTGAAAAGACATAACCTTTAATGTCTAATTTGGAAACGACTCTGTTAAATATCAGAAATGTGAAAGTAGAGAAATGAGATTGGGAAATTCTGTAATATTTGATTCAGAAATAAACCTAGTAAATTACATAGAAAAAGTATTTCATTGTGTATGAACAGTACTGTCTATGGGTTTCCTCACAGGAATGAAAGATATATCTCCCTTCAGAGCATGAAACCTAAGGTCACTCTTGACTCTGTCCTTAGAAAGGCCTATTCCAAGGTTAACTTTTGTTAAGAGTTCCCCCAGAATAAAGGGAAAACAACATAACATGATCAATATCTATGCAAATGTATGAATCTTTCACAGCTGTGTAGTGTAGATCACACAATCAGAATGTATGTTACCATGTAAGGGAGATGGAATGGCTAAAATATAATGTGGAGCTAAAGAAAGACATACAAGGCAACATCCCTCTGTGCTCAGCTTTCAGATTTCAGATGTGAATTTATTCAGCCACTTGAAATGGAAGCAGAGATTCTTGGCAGAAAAACCACACTGTTCTATATCTCTGTCTAAGAATTCCACAACATTTCTGGAGGGATTGTAACAGAACTCAGAAATGGTGATTTCAACTCTCGTCACTGTAGTGTAAACTGTAGGACACGGAGAGAGATGAACTTACCTGACCACTATTATCAGATATTAGCCCTCCTCCAGTTCTGGAGAACACACTAAGGAACAGAAAATAATCTGATGAGGCCCAGGAATTAGCCAAGGGAACATGGCTTATCAGGTTGGTAAGAACCCAAGTCCATTTTAGTAACCTTGCATTTGAATGTAGAAGGGGATCCTGATCACTGCCTAGAGCTATCTGAGTAATCTCACAGGACATGAGACCAGACTATGACACTGGATGGTGTGTTGGGCACAATTTGAGTGCAAATGAATGAGAAAGATAACTGAAGAATTCTAACTGTATCAAGGGCCAAAGGATTATAGGATCCTCTTCCATAGGTCAGTGCCAATCATCAGAAGATATTTTTTGTGACCCTTGTTGAAGGGATCCTGACATTGGGGCTTATAACAATCCCTTTAATGCTCAGATGCCTAACATTGCTATGTGAAGAGCATCTGGATCCAGACAAAATGGTTACTACTCCTTCCTTTTCTGCTTCTTGTGTGTGACTGTCAACTTTCAGAGGTGAGGAATGGATGATAAACAAAGCAATTTTCCCACTACAGACTATATAATAAAAGACTTTAAGGGGATGTTTCCAGACATTCTGTGAAATAGGTCAGTCTTTATTACAGATGGAATGTTACTCCAAGAGGTCTCAGGTGGTTTGAACATGCTTGGCACATGGAAAGTGGCATTATTAGAAAGTATAACATTTTTGGAGAAGAAGTATGGCACTGTGGGAGTGGACTTTGAAGCTCCTATGCTCAGGCTCCACCCTGCGTGGAAGAGAGCCTTCTCCTGGCTGCCTGCAGAAGCCGGTCTCCTTGTGACTGCATTTAGATCAAGAGATAGAATGCCCAGCTCCCTCAGCATCAAGTCTGCCTACACGGTGTCATGCTTCCCACCTTGATGATAATGGACTAAAACTCTGAAACTGTAAGCCTGCCTCAACTAAATGTTCATCTTTATAAGGGTTGCCTTGGTAATGGTATCTCTTCAAAACAATAAAATACTAATACAGGGTTTAGACTAGTTAATATAGTCTTTAGATTCACCATGGGGGATGAAGGCCACCCTAATGAATGACTGGCAAGCCATAATTCTCTCTCAGCCACCTCTCCTGAAAGCTTGTTTAGAATAGAACTGCATACCAGAATCATGAGGTCCCAGATGACATCTCCCTCAAGATGCTTCCTAGAACCTGGATACTCTATTCCTTCTTAAAATCCAGAGGAAACTGTACTTCATCTCATTGCATCCTTTTTTGTGGCCTGCACTCCTTGCACCTACCACAACCGGGGCTCCCCTAGAGGACATTCACAACCTAAAGCCATCCTTCCCATAAAATAAGCCAAAATATCCATGTCAGAAGTCATTCTGGAGCTACCAAACCCCACATACACTGGCTATGCAGACTCTCAGGTACTCATCTCCCCATGGACACCAAAATGCCTTATATATTGCCACTAAACTAAGACAATGGTTCTCCTAATATGATCAAGACTGCCAGCTGCAGGGGTGGGACAGCACACATTTGTAAATCAATCTTTTAGTATGCCAATGGGTTTACTTGAGTTCTATACAGAGGAGAGGAGAAGGGTTGCTTACAAAGATGTGAGTTCTTTCTCCAACAGCCTGCATTTAGACATTTAGAAAGCCTTTATGCATCTGAGATGAAGGCCCCAAAGAAACATAGATTGAGACTCCACCCACATTCCTGTGTATTCTACCTCTTCCTTCAGGTCATAGCACATAGCAGCACTGTATGAAATAGATTGTAGGAAGCTTCTAGCTACTCATATGAGGGTCTTATGACCTAACACACCTCTCCATGTGGAGATGTAGAACAAGTACAGCTGATATAATTGCTTTGCAAGGAGTTATGGCTGAACTCTCCAAGATGGCAGTTGCTTGGGTTTGTGGACAGTTATTACAAACCTCTTCACCTTTTTTTTCTGGTTTTATAAAATTCTCACAACTCCTCTTCTATAGTAATTCTGTACCTTGGAGGGTGTTATCTAAATGCATGATTATAATCTTTCTGCTCAAGTAAGAACCCACATCTTTATATACATACATACATACATACATATATATATACATACATATATATATATATATATATATATATATAATTAAATCATCTATCTTCAGAATATGGTAGTTAGTGAGTCTTGTTTTTCTCCTACTACAAAATCCAAATGAGAAAGTTGCGAGTAGCAAAGAAACAAACACATATCCAAATTTACACAGACTGATTTGATCCCCTCTGATTGGATAGATAGGTATGGGAAAACACTTTAGCTGGTGCATCATTGAAGTATCCAATAATAGTTACTTCTCAACTGGAGCCTGTCATGTCCCTTGGCCATTTTTTTCTGAGTAATTAGTATTAAATGTGAATTTCACCCTTTGAAATGCTCCTGAATCCAATTAGAAAATTGTATCTATCTATAACTACTCACACCACTCTTTTATTAGCTTGCACATTCCTGGCATGTCTATCATAATACAAGATCCACAGCTGAGCAGGACTCTAGGGCTTAATTCTACCTAGCATCCTTAGAAGCAACTTGTGGAACTACCAGAAGTAGCTTGTTGGAGGGCATATTTTGCCTCTAGTCCTACATTATTTCTCCTAGTTTGATAGCCAAAGACAACAATCTCTTCAATCAAAAACTCTTGGAAATAACAAAATTCAAGTACTAGGACTCCTCCGTAACCACCCTATGACTTCTGGGAGTATCTGCTTCTACATTCTTTTCAGTCTTCTGCATTTGCAGGCACAATCTTCCACAATTCTTTTCCAATCACTTCTGTGGGTATCATTTGTGCCTTTCCCAACCTTAAATCTCCCATGAATTCTATAGCAACATCTAGCTTTTCTACCATTTATGAATTATTTCCCACATTTGTTTTGGCAAGTGTTTTATCAAGTGTCTCTTATACAAGTTTCCAAATCTTCAAAAAATTAAAAACTGAAAAACAAAACAAAATCAAAAACCAAATACTAAAAACCAAAAAATCAAATCAAACCAAACCAAACCAAACCAAACCAACAAAACCAAAACGAATAAAATCTTGGTGTTATGCTCTCCATAAGTGACAACCATTTATTCAAAGGATAGGTAGAATGATGTTTTAATGTTCTGTGGCACTTTTTTAAATAATACATAGTGAAACTGTGGAGAAAAGCTTGGTGAAGAACATTGAAGATCCACTGTTATCTGTTGCAACAAAATGTCAGGCTATCGTAGAATCTCACAACTAAGAACATATTAAGGTCAAACACAATCAAGGCCTAACCCAGCATACAATATTTAATACATTGGTATTAGTTTCTTCCTCCACTGATCCATGTTGGGTCCATTAGCATGGTTAGGATCGCTAAATTAACTTTTCACAGTCCCCAGTCCTCTCTGAGACATTCACTTCCAAATACTGGAGCTATTCCATGGAACCTTCTTGTATTTCTCCACCCATGACAAATTTGGTGTGTCAGATTCACACTATTCAGCTCCATTCAGAGTTAGTGATGAATGAGATCCCATTCTTTTTTGTTGCACCAGATATTCAGGCTGATTCTCTGGGTCATACAGATGCTGGGTAGACACTGGTTGTAGATGAAGCAGTTGTCTCTGCACACATTGCAGCTGCTAAGGGAGACCCTAAAGAAGGAAGTAGTCTCAACTTCTTGAAGGAAACAAAAATACCCTGATTAGTTTGGACAGATAATTGCCCACTGCTGTAAGAAACATGATTTTATGCATCGTATTGCTTTAACTTAGATTCCTTTTATAAACTAATCCTCTGGCTTTAACATCCTCCAGAAGTTCATTAACACAAATGTTGGATCTACTTAATTTTTCCCCCTTAGGAATAAAATGATTCAAGTTGTATCAAATTTGCTTTCTCTTATTCCAGCCAAACTTCTTCCTATGCTTTGCCTTTCTCTTGTCTCCTCCAGGTGGGTCTTCCACTTTATAGATACTTATTACATTCAAGTCTAAGTAATTTAGATCCAACAAAGTCTTTGTTACTTCATACTGATCCTGGACCACCAGAGAACTTAGAAAGGCTAATGAAACTCCATGCCAGTGTCCTTCCTGAATCTAGTTCTTCCTCAAGTCTTTGTGAAATGTCCTGTCAGGCCCCATGGTCTGGTATATATATATAATTCTGAGTGTGCTCCCCCCCAGTCCACTTTTACCTCACTGCTCTAGCATTACCCTACACTGGGGCATCAAGCTTTCACAGGACCAAGGGCCTCTTCTTCCATTGATGCCAGATAAGGCCATCCTTTCCTATGTATGCAACTGGAGCCATGGGACCCTCCCTGAGAACTCTTTGGTTAGTGGCTTAGTTCCTGTGAGCCCTGGGTGGTCTGGTTAGTTGATATTGTTGTTTTTCCTATGGGGTTGCAAACCCCTTCAGCTACTTTAGTCCTTCCCTTAACTCCTCCACAGTGTTCCCTGTGCTTAATCTGAAGGTTGGCTGTGAGCATCCACACCTGTATTGGTCAGACTCTGCCAGAGCCTCTCAAGAGACAGCCATATCAGATTTCTGTCGGCAAGTACTTCTTGGTTTCAACAATAGTGTCTGGTTTTGGTGACTGCATATGGGATGTATCCCCAAGAGGAGCACTCTGTGGATGGCCTTTCCTTCAGTCTCTCCTCCTCTCTTTACCCCTATATTTCCTTTAGACAGGAACAATTCTGGGTTAAAATTTTGGGGATGATGGATGCAGGGGCCATGCCTAACCTCTGGATATGGTTTCTATAGGCTCTCCCTCCTCTTTGTTCGGTATTTCAACTAATGTCATCCCTGTTGGGTCATGGGAGTCTCTTGCTTTCTTGGCATCTGGAACTTTCTAGTGGTTTTCTTGTTGAGTATTCCTTGACTCCAGGGTCTCTTACATTGTACCATTTTGAAGACTGCCATCTTTATGATGGTTTATGAATTTCCCAAAGATCAGAATTGAAGGGTATTTTTTCTTGCTTCTATGTCATTCCTTCTCTTATTACAATCTGACATCTCCTATAAGTTTCAGGTTTTATAATCCCAGGAATCTCTGTATTTGTGGTCTAATATGAATTTGGGCTTTCCCTCCATTTCCCTCTAGTCCTAAAAACTGGCAAGCCAAAACTTCCATTTCTCTTTCTCTTTTATACAGTTTACTCACTGAATCAGAGGCTACTAGTGAGGTTGTCTGCCTTGTACACCTTTCTTGCTGCAGTTCCTTCTTTATACCTTCACACTTTCTCCAGTCTTATACTTCAGCCTAGTGTTTATCTCTTATAGGAGTGGCCAGGCAGCCAGTACAGTTGCTTGCTGATATCTTCACCTATGAAATCATACTCTTGGAGCTTGTAATGTCTGCTCTAGGCCTTTTACTGTTACCAAAGCATCTTCGTACTGCCAGGGTAGAACCTAACAACCAAAAAAGCATTCTACCTAATGCTAGCAAGTAAAAAAGACTTCTGCCATACCCACTGCAAACAGTCTCCACCAGGTATCCTACATGGGAAAAGTTTGACAAAGGTCATTGTGGGTAAATCAATGTGTTTATTAGACTTTCCTACAGATCATAGATAACAGTAAAGGTTGTGGGTGCTTCTTTTATGAAACAGACCTCCCCTGGAAAAATTTACCCAACAGTGATGAGGACTTCTTAATAGCCACATAGATGATGCTCCTCTACGAGTCTTTCTCATCCTCTGTACTCTATTACCTCCTTTAGGCCATGTGCAACGAGAATTATACTTAGCAGCTGTTTAGTAGCTGCTGGATACTCAGATGAAGGTCTCATGGCTTATCCTACCTCTCCCTGTAGGAATATGAACAATCAATAATCCCAACTGAAAATCAGACTAAAACATAAAAAGGAAGATAATTCTGCTTGTTATCATTTTGGCAAAACATTCACAAGACCTCTGGGGTGGTGGCCTACTCCAGAATAGACTAAGGACTAGCAAGGAGCCAACAAGAAAGGCTGCCCCTCCATGAGGTAAGATTGTGGCAGAACTAATGTGCCAATTATTACCAAGAACACCATGAAAGAATGAAATGCCCCAAATAGGCAGAGAATTATCAGCCATCCTTTTTTCTTTTCTTTTTTTCTTTTCTTTTTCTTTTTTTTTTTTTTTTTGGTTCTTTTTTTTTTTTTTGGAGTTGGGGACTGAACCTAGGTCCTTGCACTTGCTATGCAAGCACTCTACCACTGAGCTAAATCCCCAACTCCATCAGCCATCTTATAGAAGAGAAGGTGCTAGGTAATTCAAGGATTGTACCAACCAATCAAGTGAGCACTTGAGATATTTCTGAAGATGACTTTCTCAGTTTCTCCATCTCCCATGGAAAACTGTGAAAATTATTTTAGGTACCAGAGGCCTATGGTAACAATAAACATAGAAGATCATTGCAATCACTTCATTGTAGATAGTTTCTTAATTTACTATGGGTCCTCTCTCGTGGTATTTACAGACCTCTTGGGGGACCACAGATAAGAATATTGTTTCTTTTGACTGTGTCAATAGTAATACAAGCTTGGAGCACTTGAGGTCATTCACAAACTCCTATAGGGAAACAACTATCTTGTTTCATTAATGGGTCAAGACTTTATTTGGAAATCTGCAAGCTCTGCTATCCTTTAAACTCCCATAGCAAAGAAATCCCAACCTTAGGGAAACAAAAAGATAAGAAAATAATATGACTCTCATGCTTTCGCCAAAGAGGAAAATGGTTCCTTTACAGTCTAGTAGTGAGAGAACAACAGGAACCTGAGCTTCTGTTTGGGCTGAAGACAATCTTCTCAGACAGGCCCAAATACACCCGCAACTATTTTACCCCTTGCAAGGCATCAATTGAGACTAGAAAAACCATCTATGTGGCTATTAAAATTGTCTTGGAACACACCTCTCCTCTAAGTCCAGAATCTATGAATAAATGACTATTAATTACCTTGTTCAGGACTCAGAAGCAATAAACCATGGCAGCATTATCCTACATGCAGTTGTCTGTAACCTTGCAAGTTTTGTGGTCATCCTGCAGAAGTTGCCTTTTTTTATACATGTCTAGGACACAAGGATGCTTTCATCTGCATCCATGTGGTCCTTTAGGGTCAACTAATCTTTTTTCCCCCTGTGGGAGAATCCTGGAAATGGTTAAAAAAGGGGGGGCAATTGTTCAGGATATCCCAAGAATTCAAAATTCTCAAACCATTTTTGGCTGTGTTTAGCCTCTGATTTAAATTTTTCTCCAGACAAAAATAGGGATATAATATACTCCAGTGTGTAGATGATCTAATGTTGGTTTGGTGGATGCAATAGGATTATGTGAAAGGGACAAAATTGTTCCACTCCATTTATAATCATAGAAGTCTTGTTATAAAGTTTCAGGATAAAGGCTCTCCATCTGTTAAGACAATGTAAAATACATTAGTTTTCACAAATGTTTATTTTAGTTAGGGTTTCTATTCTTGTAATAAAACTTCTTGACCAAATTCAAATTGTAAATGAAAAGATTCATTTTAGTTTATAATTCTGTAGCACAACCTATCACTTGGGTAAATATTGGCAGAAACTCAAGAAGGACAAGAATCTGGAGGAATGGGCTAATGGAGAGTACATTCAGGAACACTTACTGATTTGATACCTATGGCTTACTCACCATGATTTCTAATGACAACCAGGTCCATAAGCCCAGGGGTAGCATAGCTCATGATACAGTGGGTCTTCTTTCATCAATAATCCTTCCACAAATATGTATGACCATCTTGACTGCAGGCCATTTGGGGATGGGAACATTATCTCAGTTGAGGTTTTCTTCTCCAAAATAAATCTAGCTTGTGTCAGGTTAACATAAAACTATCCAGCATAATGTCACTTTGATTCTTTGAGGATACAGGGTTTCTATGGAATATGGACATACAGTGCCAATTTGATTCATTGAGGACATATGATATCTATAGAATCTGCACAGCTAAGTTCTCTATCTTGACAAACTACTTTATGTGGCCACAAATGAGGAAGAATGGAATCTATTGTGGGAATATCCATTGCAAAAAAATCAAATGAATTCTTATTAATGCACCCAATCTGAAACTCCTAAATATATCCAAGTACTTTCTTTTTTAATGTGTATTAACACACTGACAATGCAGTAGAGGTTGTGCTACAAATGTTGGGATAATGGCATCATCCATGGTATATACTTCCAAGAAACTTGATTCCATCACTCAAATCTTACCATATGAGTATCAGATGATGACAAATTGACTGTGGGACAAGAATTAACAGTCTACATGCTAACATGAATGCAGTACAAGAAATGATATTATCCTGGAAATGAGAAAGGGAATTGAACATATATAAATGTATACATGAGCGACTTTCAGCTTGAGCTCCTGTGCCCATATGTCCCAGACTTACTCTCCTTACTGGGGAGTCTGTTTTATGAGCTCTCTGTCAGAGAAAAGACAAAATAGTGATCCTCCAAAACGGACTGTATCAAACTGTAAATTAGAGTAATAATCCTGTTAATTTCTTTTTTCTTAACCAAAGAGAGTCTGAATACCTTGAAGATTGAGATTTATGTTTGTGGAGAGATCAAGGCTCCAGGAATCATGTTACATTTCAAGAGAGTTTCAATCACCCATAGCAGTATGTCTTATTAGTTATTTTATTCTTTTTGTGAGGAAATAAAAAAATAGCCTATCTCTCTTTTCTATGGCAACAGGTAACCTATTTCTGATATGAGCAGAGGCTAAAACCTGCTATCTAAGTTTTCTTCATATGTATGCAGTGTATGCAGTATGCTTGGGAGTTGTGGGGGGAACTAATATGGGGTACCATTAGCATGGTAAGGCTATATGACAGGATTGGATACTCATGGGCCTTATTGTCAAGCAGGAATTCCAAGTCCTGCTATATACTAAGGGAAAAGTGTCTTTTCTTATATAGAGTAGAGTGGATCATTACACTTTTGTTGGAAGTCTTACATGCCTCAGTCAAATATTCTATAGTGTAAATTGCCAGAAAACCCAATTATGAGGAATCCCACACCACTCTGAACCCTACCGTTACCTCTGATACAAAATCTCCATAAAAGAAATATGACAATGTCAAAAACATTGAATGGTGGATACCAGTTGGGCCATATTAGATATGCAGGAGATACCATACTGATCAGGAACTTGGATGATTGGTCTGTGTATTCATTTTGTTCTTGCTCCCACTTGGGACTCCAAGTGTATGATAACTGGGACTACAATAGAAAATAGTACAATACAATTGGCAAATATGGAATTGTGAAAATGAATAATATCTCCCCGAATTATTGTGGTCAAGATGCCTGGGCAATAGATAGGTCCTATGCATGTCCTATTCATATCCATATGTAAACTTCATTATCAGGTAATAAGCTGTTCTTAAAGTTGCAATGAATAAAACAAAATTATCATGAAAATTTTTAAAAAAGGCCCTTAATACAATAGCCACTCAACAACCCTAAATGTACAATATTTTCAACCAGAACTGCCTACCCTTCTATTATATGTTTGGTTTGAGGGAGGCATATATGGAAAGTTAAAACCAGAAACTGAAACTTGCAAATAGATGATGAAGCAAAAGACCTAGTGGAGACTACTGATTGGATGAGAAAAAAATGATAATATCTTAGTGACAACCTGGGAATTTTCAGTAGTGGGGTCTTTTTCAACTTTGAGGATTGAAAACTCTCATGAATGCTATACTGTTGCTGTGGAAGACTTATCTGGTTAGGTTTCTTGGATGTTTGTCTTCAGTCTTACTGATGCCATGATTGAAAGAAAGTGTAATAATTTTATGGACACATAGAAATCAAACAAGCAAACAACAAACAACAACAACAACAACAACAACAACAACAACAACAACAAAACATAAATCAAGATGACCCTGATAATAGTGCCCCAGCAGCAAGAAAAAAAAACGGTAAGGGCCCTCCCAGGGCAAAGGAAAATCTACACTTTAAGATTAGTATAGATTAGTAAATGTTTGACTTTGTCATAATTCTGTAATATAGACCACCTGGTGAGAATGTGTTTTACCATATATGGGAAAAGGGAGTTAAAATATAAAGGGGGGGACTATTGAAAGATAAAGCAATTCTAATCTAAAAATTCTAATCTAAACACTGTGATGAGCATTTGCATATGAATCTGTTGAGCCTAAGGCAACACAATGCTGCTTTACAAAAAAAAAAAAAAAAAAAAAAAAAAAAAAAAGCCTCAATGTCTGAGAAACTTAGAGCAAATGTTCTGTCCTCATTTCTTAGGTTCCTTGTTTCTATATGCATTTTCACTATGCCTATAATAGCAGTGTTGGTTTGGAATGAAAGTCATCAAACTTTAGTTTTGTTGAGTAATATATCTAATAAACTTTTAAAACAAAAGTCTTCACAATTTTTAGCAATTGTTTTTGTTTAATATGCATGCTTTATAGGAATAACAAATGTTTACTAACTGAATTTTGCTCTTTTTCTGTTCTCAAGTCTGACTTAATTCTTGACATTTCTGTTAGACGTCTTCTTAGAGGAAATCAGTTAAGATCTTATTTTTTCCTTTTACACTTTTATTATTTTATTCTAATAAGTTTTACAATGTAGCAAATTTGTAGGCATTATAATTTTGTCTTTCCTTAAATGTTACTATAATGTTTATTTGCTGGAGGATACAAGCAGGAGAATAGAACTGAAGAATTAACAAACATGTGCTATAGGTTTGAGTTAGTTTATAAATAATTAAGGGTAAATTTTGAACATACTGTAGGCAACTTTTAAGAAGCTGATGCTATGTAAATATTTTCTGCTTAGTGGGAAAATTTATTTATAAATTTATAAATTTTTTTTAGCGATCATTGAATATAATACAAATTAAAAGAAAAAAAGATTATGTGCTAAAATTTTAAGAAATGAAGCTGAATCCTATGTTCTCCCATGAATAGACTTTATTAACTCTGAAGTAACACGAAGAAAAGGAACTAAAACAAATTTATAATATTTAAAGTGAGTGAGAACACTATTTTACCCAAATACCTAGTCACAAAGATCACTTCTTATAACCTGTCTTTTGGTTCTCAGAAAATGTATGCTACTTTCTAAGGCAAAAGGGAGAACATGAATGTACAGTTTTGTGTCATATAGAAAATAATTTGTTCTCAGCCTTGAAGCATGCTGACACCATTCCTTCCAACCTTGCTCATTTCCTGGTGATTCTGCCAAATCTTCTCACAGCCCCAACTATCCTGCTTTCTGTAGAAACTTGAGCAGTTCCCTCCTAGCCAATTCTTATTCGCTTGTGTCAATGGCCAATACCTAGAAACACTGTCTATCTAGGATCACCAGTAGCAATACTGGACCCAGACTGAGGTATAAAATTTCTAATAATTTTCGAGTGCAATCTCTGCAATGTTATTTAAAACCTTGTAGCAGATTGCTTACAGGGGCCTATGCTCCCACCTACTTCCAATAAATGTTAGCCCCACCAAATTTCAAGAATGAGTCAGCCATCTTTCTTCTGCCCATATCTTTGTGTCAGTTGCAGATATATATATATATATATATATATATATATCTTTTATCTGGGACCCTACTCCCCACATGTTCAAATCAGGCTAGAACTGAGGTAAGGGATTTTCCTTCTTATTCCTGTCCCCAGTCACATTTCTCTAGTCTCATTCTCAGCCCGTTAGCAGCTTGCATCCTACATCAATGCCAAAGGATTTGCCAAGTCATGGAAGCAAACCAATACTTTTTCTTTCTCAGCTCTCCACTCTAGTCCATACCCATTCCTTCACGTCAGCCACCAGTACTTATAAGCACTTTCTGAGACTTTACAGTGACTACACCTGAAAGGATCTCAGATATGTGAGCATGCTATTCTTCCTATTTCCCATTACTATTTCTCCACTCTAGCTTCAGCCCTGTAACAGCCTGATTAGAGTCGTTGGCACCATGCTTCCATCTCCCTGTGGAGGTCATCGCCAAGTATAAATAGGATCCCCATAGCTCTGTCCTGAAGCACCTTTTATCCTGTCCCACCTCTATCCCCTTCTGCCACGCACAAACCTGTACAGCACTTCCATTCAGGCATCCCATAGCCACTACACATTTTCCTCTCTTTCTTTCTTTCTTTCTTTCTTTCTTTCTTTCTTTCTTTCTTTCTTTCTTTCTTTCTTTCTTCCTTCCTTCCTTCCTTCCTTCCTTCCTTCCTTTCCTTCTTCCTTTCTTTTTATTAATTGGATATTTTATTTATTTGCATTTCAAATGTTATCCCCTTTCCTGGTTTCCCATCTGGAAAACCCTCATCCCATTCCCACACCCCTGTTTTGAGGAGGGTGCTCCCCAACCCACCCACCACCCACTCCTGCCTCCCCACCCTAGCGCTCCCTTACACTGGAACATGGATCCTTCACAGGACCTCTTCACCCACTGATGCAAAACAAGGCCATCCTCTGCTACTTATGCAATTGGAGCTATCAGTCCCTCCATGTGTACTTGGTTGGTAGTTTATTCATTGGGAGCTCTGGGGGGGGTAGTGTGGTTGGTTGATATTGTTGTTCCTTCTGTGAGATTGCAAATCCCCTCAGCTACTTCTGACCTTGTCCTAACTACTTCATTGGGGTCCGAGTGCTCAGTCCAATGGTTGGCAGTGAGCATTTGTATTTGTCAAGCTCTGGCAGAGCGTCTCAGGAGACAGCTAAATCAAAATCCTGTCAGCAAGCACTCCTTGACATCCACAATAATGTCTAAGTTTGATGTCTGTGTATGGGATGGATCCCCAGGTTTGGCAATATTTGGATGGCCTTTCCTTTCTTCTCTGCTCCACACTTTGTTTCCATATTTCCTTTAGACAATAACAATTCAGAGTTAAAAATTTGGAGATGAGTGGGTGGCCCCATAACCAAACTAGAGGCCTTGCCTAACATCTGGATATGGTCTCTATAGCTTCTGCTTCCCCTTTGTTGGGCATTTCAGCAAATCTGATTCTCACTGAGTCCTGGGAGGCCCTTGCTTTCCTGACATCTGGAAATTGCTGGTGCCTATCACCCTTTCCACATCCCCCATCTCCCATCCCCCACCTCCCATCGCTACATACTTCTGTTCCAATTCCTGGACCTTAGTATATCATCCCTGTCTCCTCCCATACCTAATCCTGCCCCTTTTGTTCCTCTCCCCTTCCTCTTTTCGTCTCAAGTCTCTCCCACCTTCTACCTCCAATGAGCATTTTTTTCACCCTTGTAAGAAGGACTGAAGCATCCACATTTTGGCCTTCCTTCTTCTTGAGCTTCATATGATCTATGAATTCTATCTTGGGTATTCAGATTTTGGACTAATATCCACTTTTCAGTGAGTGCACACCTTGTGTGTTCCTTTGTGACTGGGTTACTTCACTCAAGATGATATTTTCTAGTTCCATCTATTTGCCTAAGAGTTTCATGAAGTCATTGTTTTTTATAGGTGAGTAGTACTCCATTGTGTAAAGGTACCACATATTTCTGTATCCATTCCTCTGTTGAAGAATGTATAGGCTCTTTCCAGCTTCTGGTTGTTATAAATAAGGCTGCTATGAACATGTGGAGCATGTGTCCTTGTTATATGTTGGAGGATCTTTTGGGTGAATGCCCAGGAAATGTATAGCTAGGTCTGCAGGTAGTACTATGTCCAAGTCTCTGAGGAACCTCCAGACTGATTTCCAGAGTAGTTGTTCCAGCTTATAATCTCACCACCAATGGAAGAGTGTTGTTCTTTTTCCACATCCTTGCCAGTATCCGCTGTCATCTGAGACTGGTAGCCATTCTGACTGGTATGAGGCAGAATCTTAGGGTTGTTTGATTTGCATTTCCCTGATGACTAAGGATGTTAGTCTCTGAAGAAAAAAAATCAAAGAAGATCTCAGAAGATGGAAAGATCTCTCCTGCTCAAGGATTGATAGGATTAATATAGCAATTAATATACCATCTTGCTGAAAGCAAGCTACATATTCACTGCAATTCCCATCAAAATTCCAACTCAATTCTTCATAGAGTTAGAAAGAGCAACGTGCAAATTCATTTGAGATAACAAAAAAACCTAGGATAGCAGAAGCTATTCTCAACAATAAAAGAAATTCTGGGGGAATCACAAGCCCTGACCTCAAGCTGTATTACAGGGCAATAGTGATAAAAACTGTATAGTATTGGTACAGAGACAGGCAGCTAGATCAATGGAATCAAATTGAAGACACTTGATTTTTGACAAAGGAGCTAAAACCATCCAGTGGAAAAAAGACAGTATTTTCAATAAATGGTGCTGGTTCAACTGGAGGTCAGCATGTAGAAGAATCCATATTGATCCATTCTTATCTCCTTGTACAAAGCTCAAGTCCAAGTGGATCAAGGACCTACACATAAAGCCAGATACGTTCAAACATTAGAAGAGAAAGTAGGGAAGAACATCAAACTAATAGGTACAAGGGAAAAATTTCTGAACCAAACAGCAATGCCTTCTGCTCTAAGATCACCAATGGACAAATGGGATCTCATATAATTGCAAAGCTTCTGTAAGGCAAAAGACACTGTCATTAGGACAAAACAGCAACCAACAGATTGGGAAAAGATCTTTACCAATCCTACATCTTGATAGAGTGCTAATATCCAAAATATATCTGATAACTGTGGTTAGTATGATAGAGGTGTATACCTATCAAATGCTAAAATAGTAGCATTCATACAAAAGGGAGTGTATAGAACATTTATTTTCCAGAGTCTGGGTTATGTCACTCAAGATAACTATTTTTTCTAATTCCATCTGTTTACTTGTGGATGTAAACAGAGATTTAGTGTTCCTTTTTCTTGAGGAATTGTAGACTCCTTGGAGTGCAGTGAGTTCCATTCCAACAAGAACAAAGGCATTTTTGATTAAATTTTTGTTACTCTTCATATGCTTAGAAATAATATAATATTCAGACATAAGAAAGCTAGGAATGAGTTTTATAATGTCCATCGTCATGACATCTTATGTCTTTTAATGTTCCGACATCTTTAGGCTTTGCTGAGAATATTGTCATGCTGCTTTTTAGAAGTCTATGTATGATGTCATATCTATTTGGGTTTATAAGAACACTTTCAAAATTGCTGACGGGAAATAAACTATTTCCAGAAGATAAATGGATAATGAAAGTGCTGTATATTTACACAGTGAAATATTACTCATCATATACCAAACAATATCATATAATTTATAAGTTGATGGAAAAACATTCTAGATGATGTAACTTATAATAAAAATACAATTATGATATGTTAACATTTAATCAATTTAATCAATGTAGGCATACTACAATCTGTATAATCATATAGATGGGTATTGAATAAGGAACTGGGAGCATATCCCATGGAAAAGAAAATATATAGTGATAGGGAGATGAAGGACTGGAAAGGAAGGATTAAATAAGGGTGGGCAGGAAAAGAAGTATATAATGGAAGAAATACAAGGAAAGACAACTAATACTAGTGACTATTTGATGGATCATTTTGAAACATACTGCACTAGAAGCATCTTAATATGCATACATATGTAAAAGTACTTTTTATGCAATGATGCAATCATTGTCTCAGAGGCTTATTACTGTATAAGCTTACCCTTTCTAAACTCTGACTGCTAGTTCAACTCAAATATTCTGGCTCAAAACACCTTTCTAATCTCACTGATTCAAACTGGCTTCTTTCAAGTTGTCACTGAAATGTTTTGCTTGGAAAAATTGCCTGTAAGTTCCATGAACTGAAGTGAATTGACTGCACTGACTGCATGAGCTGAACAGAACAGAAGTGTAGAAACACAAATGAACTCCTCTACATTGCCTGAACTTACCTGAACTGCCTTCCACCTTATCCTAGGCTCTTATACTAAGTACATTGTATAATAATATAGTCATCAAATCATCAATTTGTATCTGCTGTCTTAAATCAAAAAATTGACCTTCAATTAACAATTGGTCTTTCATGATTAAGACCTATTACAATTTTCCATAATTTTAACTTCCCTTCTCCACTATATCAGCCTTTGTAACTGAGAACCAGCTTCCTGTACAGGTGCTGCTAAATCTTCTAGTCTTGAGTGAAAATCCTGTATGGCCCAATTATTTAACATCTGTCTCACACAGGGTGAGTGCTTTCCATAAATTACTATTGATGCTTTAAAAAGTTTAAGATCTTGTATTTTAACAGGATTGCAGTATATTTGTTCATTTGTGAATTTTCACCATTTTCTGACATTTGTTTCTGGGTAACTAGGAAAGCTACCGGGGTATCCACCATTACTCAATTACATTATAAGATAGTATTATAGAAGATATTTTTATATCTCAACCCAATGTGACTGTTGAAAGAGAAAGGTCATCAATGTTGCACAAAGCAGAGGACATATGACAGAAATGTCACAGAAAGGAGGCGACAGCTGCAAAGAAGAAAACTTGCCTGGGATTGTCTCCAGAGTAAGCTTAGAGTTCTACTGGATGGCCAGAGAGACTTGAGAGACTTCAAAGCAATGTGACCCTCAAGCCCAGAGCAAGGAACAATGTGGGAGTTCTGAAAGTGAATCACAATTGGCCACCTCAAATGTAATTTTGATTATGCACGCAGACATTTTCTTCATTTAAAAATGAGAAACTCCATTCCAGATCCCTTAAGTCCAAGGATAGATGTTGAGGGGATAAAAGTGGTAATTGAAAAAGTCATAGCATTACTTATTGCAACTGTGAAGACTGGAGTAAATCACTCCTTATTTTCAATTGCAATCCTTGTAGTTTTCTTCTCTAAAAAGTTTGAAGGAATAGTTGCACAACAAGAAAAATTAGTTATGATTGCTCAAAAGCTTGAGAGATAAGATACATATAAAATAGAGTATTTCCTGGTCTGGCCTCAGTGAGAGAAAAAAACATTTAACCCTCAAGAGACTTTAGGCCCCATGGGTCAGGGAGGTCTGGTCAGATGGGAGGTTGAGACATCCTCTTAGATATAGGAGAGGAAGAATGGGGTGAGAAACTGGTTTGTAAAAAAATTTGCTAAACTGGGAAAGGGAATAACAATCGAAATGTAAATAAGAAATACCCAAGGTAATAAAGATGAAAAAAATTGCTGACTTCGATCAATTTGTATACTTTAAAGATGTTTTACTATCAGAATGTAAGTCAGGAAATGCATCATAGTAGAAAAAAGGTTTTGTCTATATTTCCAAATGTGATGAAAGATCAAAGTTGATAAAGATCAAATTTCAATAAAACAAGCATCCAAATGAAAGGCATGACTCAAGAAAGAAAGAAGCACAGAAGTACAGCAACACAAACAATGCAGAAAATTGACAACCCTACAAGGAGAAAGCTCAACAAACTGGCTGGAAAAGGACAGATTGTTTATCAAAATAGCAGACTGAAAAACCTTTATACTGAAATGGGTATTTGGAATGGACAAAGTACTTATGATGCAAATAACAGTTATGAAGGATCCATCTACTGGATGACATCCAAACTTCCTTGCAGGAATGATGCACCTTTACTCTATCTGGTTGGAATAGAGACATAAAACTTTTAATACCAAATAATATGGGTAAGTTTAGTTTGTAGAAGGAAGCAGTCATGTTTCAAAGTGACATCACATTGAGGGTAAGACAAAACAATGAATTAGAGAAAAGATTGGATGGACTGTCAAAGATAGGATATGTTCAACTGCAATGATAACAGCACAAGGAAGACTAGGAAAGAGAAGCACCTTATGAGATCAGGAGAGAGAGAGAGAGAGAGAGAGAGAGAGAGAGAGAGAGAGAGAGAGAGAGAGAGAGAGAGAGAGAGAGAGAGAGAGAAAGTTTTATTGGGAAACTCTTATAGACACAATTTGAAGACTGAATGACCCAGGAATAAGAAGAAACCAGAAGATTAGAACAGGTTACTAGAGTTAGTTTGAGTCCAAGCAGAACAATTCAGTCAAAAGTCTAGAGAAGTCATTATGAATAAGTTGACTTGGAGAGGAGTTTGGGCTAGGAAAGCTGAGTTCAACCAATTAGCTGGATTTCAGAAAGACCTAGAAAGGTCAACTTTATTTAACAGTAAGTCTCTGAAATGTCAATTACATCTGGCAAATAAAAGTTATATTTACATACATAGATTAAGGAAGTATGAATGGTATCACCTAAAATTAGAAGAGCCAAAATCTCAACTAGACAACTCTTGCCACCAAGTTGAACTTCCCTTGCCAGGAATGAATTACATCCAATGAAGTTTTGGCTGACATGGCCCCATAAATTCTCCCAACACAAACCACTCTGGATAAACTAGTGTTTCCTCTAAACAATATATATATATTATATGTGTGTGTGTGTGTGTGTGTGTGTGTGTGTGTGTGTGTGTGTGTGTGTATGTGTGTATGTAAACTCTAGTATTGTTTCCTCTCCACAAACTGATGGTAAAGTCTTATTGTTGAAGACAACACCTACATATTTCACTGAGCGCAGAGGAATGAACTGCTGCCTATCTAGAGACTTTTCTCCTGACTACTGAGAAATGTTCGTGGTACTAGAAGGTACTTTGCACATTACCAGAAGAGAGAAGTAATTGCCAATTCAGCTACAAAACGTTTGCTCTACAATAGTTACATACTGTAAGATATGTTGATGCAATAATGGTATAAAGTTATGGGGGTAACCAGCTACTATCTGACTAAATTTAAGGCCTATGTCATGAGATGGAACTTATTCCTGAGTGTTTGAGTGTCTTAGAACCTGAGACTAGATAGGCCATGGACTTAGGGGAAAACCAAATATTAAAGGAATGTTATAATATAATGATACTCAAATATGTCAGTAGATCAATGTCTTATTCAGTTGTCATCCGATAGTATTATTTCTGCAGTAAATGAAAACTTGTCAGTGTGCAGAGAGTGAAAGACTTCAGAACATTCCATCCTAAATGGGATGTCTTCATCAAATCTCTCCCCTCAATGCTTAGGGAACAATATGGTAGTGGAGAAAGAAAGCCTGTAAGAACCAGAAGGAATATAAGACATGAAGGTAATGGTACCGTGCAGACACTAAAGGAGTGGCACACATATGAATGGAAAAAAAACTGTGGCAGAATAAACATGGCCTACACAGGTCTGAACCAGAGAAGGTTCCAATGCTGAGAGGGAACATGTACATGAGCCCTCAGCCATAACCCAGGAACTATCTCTAATTGACAACTGCTCACAAAGGAAAAAATTAGTTTGTTTTTTAATGGAGTCTCGATGTGTATGCAAACTGCACTAAATGGTAGTCTTCATGTCCAACACAATATATTTAGGTGTATTTTAGGTAGTTTTCCTTCTTTCTTTCTTTCTTTCTTTCTTTCTTTCTTTTTTTCTTTCTTTCTTTCTTTCTTTCCTTCTTTCTCTCTTTTCTGGTCATATAATGACTTACTTCGGCACTGTATTACCTTATTGATATTTTGTGTTTATGTTATAGTTTCTATTGTCTAATTTTGCATTTTATGGTGTATGCTTGCGTGTGTGTGTGTGTGTGTGTGTGTGTGTGTGTTTGTATTCCTTTTGCTTTTCTTTTTTCTTTTTTCCTTTTTTCTGTTTGTTTAATTTTGTTTTATTTTGGTTTCTTTATTCTTTTATTTGATGAGGTGGAATTGGGTGGGTTGGGGAGGTGGGAAGTATATGAGAGGAGATGAGGTAGGGAAAACTGTATTCAAAATATATGGAATACTATTTTACATAATAAAAGAATAAACAAATTTTAACTAAAATGGAATATCCTGAATTTAATGATATCAGTGACATTTCAGGAAAGTGAGATATTTGAAAGGTGACAATTCAAATTTGAAAACCTGTGAAGTGTAGATTATAATTTTTTAGAACATGGAGGTTGTATTTTAGGTTATCAGGGTGTCCTGGAAAACAATATGTCTTCAGTTCTAAACCTCAATAACAAGGCAAGTCAAAATGCAGTTGAACAATATCTAAGAGCACAGCTTAAATTTTATTAAATCTTGATTGAATAACTTATGCAAACCAAAAATTATAACTAAAAGAGAAAAAAATTAGAACTGTGAAGAGTCTTATAAATGGATAACAACAATTTTAAATGATTTTGGTCAGTATGCTTGTGAAAATAAAGAAATGGTGGGTAATTTTATTCTTAAGTTGAATTGTATTGTAGGTATTCATATAAAAATAGTTGGGTTTAATATAAAGTATCAGTGGTTATGAACTTAATTTAAGGAATTTACAAAAGACAAAAACTGATAAACCTATCTGATTCCATCTACAGTTAAAATGCCATTTTTGTTAAGAGGTCAGAATAAGTGGTTTCTATTTACCACAAAATTAAAGATTGACTTACACTGCACTCTCAAATCTCATTTCGGAGAGTCATTTCTAAGCATAATAAATAAAACTCACTTAATTTGTTTTAGTTTGTGTGGTAGTTTTTGTTCTCAAGTAGTAGAATCAGCAAAGCAGTTACATAAGTGATAAACAAAGATAAAATATTTGAAATAAAAAGAAAAGGAAGAGAAAATAAACCAGATATCAAATAGATATTTGACAAAAAGAAAAGTTCACCATGCATAATATTAGACAGGAAAGGAAGAATTTTAAAAGGCACAATATATATAAAATAGAAATAAGAGTTTTCCAAACCTGGTTAAAAACTTTAACATACAGTTTTAAATTTTATTTTTTTAAACTTTATTTTTTATTTTTTATTTTCTATTATTGGATATTTTTTATTTACATTTCAAATGTTATTCCCTTTCCTGGTTTCCCTGACATAAGCCCCCTATCTCATACACCCTCCCCTTCTTCTATAAGGGTGTTCCACTTCCCATCCACCCACTTCCAGGCCCCTCCCCAACATTCCCCTATACTGGGGATCCAATCTTGGCAGGAACAAAGGCTTCTCCTTTCATTGGTGCCCAACAAGGCCATTTTCTGCTACATATGCAGCTGGAGCTATGGGTCAGTCCATATATAGTCTTTGGGCAGTGGTTTATTCCCTGGGAGCTCTGGTTGCTTGGCATTGTTGTTCTTATGGGATTGCAATCTCCTACAGCTCTTTCAATCCTTTCTCTAATTCCTCCAACTTTTACATTTTTTTCCAATTTAGAGTTTCATACAATGCATTTTGGTCTTTCTCCTTTCCCATGTCCTCACATATCTTTCTCACCTCCCTACCCAAAAAACTTTATGTTCCCTTTTCATTTCCACAAATGAAACTAAAATACAAAGCACTCAAAAACAAAAACATAAGAACAGCAACAACAATAACACGCACGCGCGCGCGCACACACACGCACACGCACACACACACATACACACACATACACACACATACACACACACACACACACACACACACACAAGCATATACACAAAAATCAGAGTCCATTTTTCCATTTTGTTTTGGTCAATTATTTCTAAAATATCATGAACAGGAAATAATGAATCAAGATGTTTTTTAAAGTTTATTTCCTATGTATCATTAATCCTGCCATCAGAAATATTTAATTGTTTTAAAGAATCTAGGAATACTTAAGAGGTTCTATATGTAGTTTCAATGGGTATTCTCAAATATCAAGTATATCTGGGCAATTATAATCATTAACCTACTTACTCCAAACAAAATTGAACGAACATGGATTAATAGAGATTTTTGTCCAAAATCTTAAGGCTAAAGCTTCTCTGGAAAAGCTATTATAGAAATTTCAAACGATTTTAAGTATAACTACAATTGATCAATATATGAACTTCTGCAGGTTATTTATACTATAAAGGAAAAATAACTGGTATTTAAACTGGGATCTTAAAACAATATGCTCTAAAGAATTAAAGTTTTGTGAAATTTCCATGATGAGTATGGGAAAGACTGAAGTCAAGGTAACAGAGAAGAAACTTGCCTGACAAGAAGAGATTCCACCAAATTTTGAAGGGTTACCTTAGCTGAACTGACATGAATATTTACTCACTTTTATTTATCTTTCCCATAAAATTTTATCATTGCTTCATAAAGAACAGAGCAAAACTAAAAGCCTTCTTCTTTTTGGCTTTGTCAGGTATAAATGTCCATATTCCTTTTGCAATATCTGTTCCCTACATTTCTTTATTTTCCAAACAGCCAAACTTAGATAGCAGGTTAATGAAACTAAATAGTTGAGAGCAGGAATTAAAATTGTTTTAACTTAAGCATCAGAAGCACTTCAGTTTCAGTTAGGGAGAACATAAAACAATGTGTTTCATCTTGATTTGTGTTTTCCTGTATAAAGGCAGGAATCAGTAATACATAATAATACATAACAAATAGAATGAGATGGGTAATTATAATTAATTTAATTTATAAATTATTTATAAATAATTCATTTATTATTTATAAATTTATTAATTATAATTAATGCGATTTAAATTAAATGATAACTTTATAATTTGGACATTACTGAGAGCCAAGTGTTTTTGTGGACTTGAGTTTAATTGGTATTTTTATTTCTGTCTATCATGTAAAGAGTTAGGAAACCTTTATACAGCTTTATTTCTATTTTTTAACTGCTCTGTCGAAATGTGTAAACCACACCTTTCTTTCATGAATAAATAGAGAGATATGTTGCTATCTCTCTCCTGATCTAAATTCCCCAAACTTAAACTATTTCACCATTTAACTTGTAATATAAACTGCTAATGTACTTACTAGAAATTTAATTGTTATAGCACTTATAGTTGATATCGTAGAGAAGGTAAACTTTGCTTCAGGGATGGATAATTGCTCAGTTTAAAAAAACATCAAAGAAGGTAAGAGCAGACAGTTAATTTTGCTTCTTGTCTATGAGACAAACAAATTACAGGCTTTTGTAAACTAGTGTACATCTTGGGAAACAAGGTTTGTATTTCACTTGATTAGAAAATGTTCATTTTTCAAAGGTGTTTCTCTTAGTCTCATAGGCATACACATTGATTAAGATTTCTTATTAGCATGCAATCATCTTCAATTGTTTTCACTTAATTGCTTTTTATTTCAGTTAAGTACCAATGTTCTTTACTCTCTCATGCAGTTTAATTAGCATGGAAGGTCACTGAGAGATGTTAAGGCACAAACTTGCCCAGAGGAAGTTGCTGATGTCTGACTTCTAATTAGTGTACATTCTAGAACTGTAGGGTAAGAGAGATTGTACAGGGCAGAAAGAATAATGGAAGAGTTGAAAATGAGCAATAGACATCATTGTAGACATGAAGGGAAATGTTCAAGCCTTATTCTTGTTTGAAGTTCACTATGTTTCTAAGAGGATGATATAACATTACACATGACAATGTAGGCATTATTTAACATTTGTTGAATACCTAATGTGCATAAACATTCCAGTGAACAACTTCAAAGGATGGCAATGTTTGGAGAATATGCTTTAAAAGAAATAAAGAGTCAAGTATGTAATATATGTCATAATTGTATATGAAGCATGAGAGAATATCTTTTCTTAGTATTTAAGTTTTAGTAATACTAATGAATTATTTCAGATTTCAGTAAATTCTTGTAAAATAACATTAGAATTTATTCACTTTGCTGCATAATCTATAATAACCATCATATGTAGATATTCCTGAAAAATGCTGATTTAAACCAATCCATGGCAAGACAATCAATGTACTCCTTATGTATTTCTTATAACTGGATGCTGCTTTCAAAATAGAAAAATCTAGTACTAAGTCAAAGATGGTTGCTTTGAATCAGATAACTATTACTGATGGCAACATGTCTTAGTTGCACTAAAACAGAATCATATTAACAGTATTTTATACAAAAGATTGGATTTAAGCAAAATATTTTGAGCAAATAAAATATTGTCCTTTTAGTTTCTCAATTGTCAGATTCTAAAGAGATTCTAGTTTCCTTTTTGTTCTACTTCAATTTTACCACTCTGTATGGTTGTAAAGACTTAATGCACTTGATTTTTGCCCACATACAAGAAAATACTGTCCAATGGAGGGAAAACAAATTATGACCACCGCCAAAATCATCTATAGAAATATTTTAAACCAGTTGACATACCTTATAGGTTCTTTCAAAAACTAATCTGTGCTATATTTATATGAGAAGTATCCCTGAAAATTTCACTAGCAGAAAAAAAAATGCCAAAATATCTATTTTGACAGAGAAGAAAGATGGTTCAGGGACTTAAAGTGATAATCCTAAATATCAGCTCTACTTTCAAACCAAAGATTCACTCCCTATCAAGTGAATATATAATGTTGTATGCTCATTCAAGTAAGATTTTCATCTGTGATGACTATATGCTAATACACAAAGTGCCAGTCATGTCATATTCTTCATAATTTAAGTCAATAACTTTAAATAGTGAAATGCAAAGCAGAAAGCCTAATGTGTCGAGCAGTGTATCTGCTCTGATGGAAAGAATGTGGGGAGAATACAGAGAGCTCCTGCTAAGTCACCTCAATTTCTTATCAAAAAATATCCCCAGGGCACCAGGACTACTTCCCTTGAAGAAGTTGCCAGCCATTCCTGCCCAATTTCTTTTCTATATCCAACATTCTGAAATTTCCTGATTTTTTTGTCTATAGGCAAAAGATGGTGTATGGAGTTTGAAGTTGAGTTTGCTAGCATTTCACGTACAAGGTTCCTATGATACTACAAGTATCTTTCTGAATTAAGAGCACTAAGATCCTTCTGATGAGTTCTCAGGGTTCCTCGTAGGCTTTGAAAATTGAAATATGCAAAACTTTCCATGCCTAGGGAAGTGAAGAAAGTATTTACTCATTTCCAAGATATTTTGAAGATTTATTTTTTAAATTATATATTTATGTATCTATGTGGTAGTATGTGTCTGTGAATGCAGATGTCCCTGATGGCCAGAGGCAATGAATCTTCTGGAGATGGAAATATAAGTAGTTGTTAGCCTTTGGATATGGATGCTGGAAACAGATCTCAGGTTTCCAGCAAGAACAGTTTTCATGCTTACCTGCTTAATCATATCTCTAGGCTATGATAATCTTGCCTTTTTTCAATATTGAGAGGAAAATCTATTGTGCTGGCACATTGGAATTGGAGAAAAAGTACATCTTAACATGAAATTTTTATGTAACTATCTCTTCTCTATGTAATAGTCATCACAATAAATAAGAAAAAGAAATATGATTGAACAATAGGCTAAATTTAAGGTGATAAAATAATTATGTCATAGTTAAAAATGCACAGCACAGATTTCAGTTTATAACATGGGTTTAGATAAACAGTACAATCCATCAATTTCAACAGAGACTCATCCCACAATAAGTGATAGCAGGTTGAAATATTAATATATTATTGTTTTATATTATTCAGAAACCATACCTTATGAAATACATCAACACCAAATATGATGCAGAATTATCTTACATCTATTGATGAGCAAAATTTTCATGTATGACCTACTAGCATTTACACAGTAAATCAGAGATTTAACTAAGATTAAGACTTCTGAACTGAGGCTCTTATCAATTTTTACTTCATTTAGGAAGGAATGATTTGTTAACTATTTAGACAAGGCTTACTCAGTATTTTCAGCATTTCTACACTTGGTCTTACATTAATGCCAAGATGTGATCTTAAATTTTTTTGTAGGTAATCTATTTCACCTTTTTTTACTTTCTTAGTGTGGATTATCCATTGCCTCTAATTTACATACCTTAATTTTCTTACTGCCTTATGTCTTAGACTTTCTATTGCTTTGATAAACATCATGACCAAAAAACAAGTTGCCATGGAAATGATTTATTTGTCTTACACTTCCATAGTATAGTTAATCGTTGGATGAAGCCAGGACAGGAACTCAATCAAGCAAGACTGAAACCTGAAGGCAGGAGCTTATTTATGGAGAGGTGCTGCTGACTGGTTTGCTTCACATAGCTTGCTCAGCCTGACTTCTTATGTAACCCAGGACCATCAGATATACAACCATCCACATTAGATTAGGCCTTTCCAATTACTGAGGAAATGCCTTATAGCTGGATTTCATGGAGGGATTTTCTAAACTGAGGCTTTTTTCTCTGTGATGACTCTAGTTTGCGTCAAATTGACCCACAAAACCTTCCATTACTCCGTAAGAAGACCTAAAATACCCATGGTTTTGGAGCAAGAATGCCTGTTTTATTGATATGAATAGACTTACTTTACCATAAGCTGTCATTTTAGTATCATTTTATAATTATAGGATTATATATATTTACTAATTGTGATTTTGAATATTTCTTTTTAAATTTGACTTTTTTAAATTTACTTACTCACTTTACATCCCACCCAGTGTCCCCTTCCTGGTCACTCCCTGCCACAAGCTTTTTCTAAACCTCCTTCCTTCTCCTTTGAGGGGGTGGAGGACCCCTGGCATTTCAAATCTCGCAAGGCTAGGCTAGGGTCTTCCTCTTCCACTGAGGCAAGACAAGGCACCCCAGCTAGTAGAACATATCACACAAATCGGGACAGATTAGGGGATATTCTATGTTCCAGTTGTTCTGGACCCACAAGAATGTCAAACTGCACATCTGCTCTGTATGAGCAGGAAGCCTAGGTCCAACCCATGTGCATGTTCTTTGGCTGGTGTTTCAGACTCTGAGAGTCCCAAGAATCCAGCTAAGTTGATGTTTTGGTCTTCCTGTGGGGTTTCCATCACCTTCTGTGCCTGCAATCCTTCCTCCTATTCTTCCATAGTAGTCTCTAAGCTCCATCCACTGTTTGGCTGTTGGTGTCTCTGTACTGTCTGTGTACACTGATGGTTGGAGCCTCTCAGAGGACATAGGCTCCTGTCATGCAAGCCTAACGGAACAACATTAATAGTGTTAGGGATTGGTGCTTGCCCATGGGATGTCAGAAATTGGACCTTCTTTTGTTGTTGTTGTTGTTGTTGTTGTTGTTGTTTTTGTTGGCCATTCCCTCACTCTGCACTCTTTAACCTGAGCCTGCATCATTTGCTGATATAACCAAATTTGGGTTGAAAGTTTTGTGTATTTCTCTGTTACTCTACTGGGGTTCCTATCTGACTGCAGGAGGTGGCCTCTTCAGGTTCCATATCCCCAATGTAGTGAGTCACAGGTAAGGTCACCCGAATGGATTTTTGGGTACCTCCTTTATCCTAGATCTCTCCCTAGTCCTGGAAATGTCCCCCACTCAATCTCTTCACCCCTGTCACTTACAGATTTCCATTCATTTTCTTGGTCATCTATCCATCTCTTCTGTCTTTCCCCACACCTGATCCTGAACCCCCTATTCTCCTCCTCTTTCCCCTTCCCTCCATCTTTCCCCCCTTCATCTTCCTACTATAACTACTTTATTTCCCCTTCTAAGTGAGATTCAACCTTCCTCACTTGGGCCTTTCTTCTTGTTTAGCTTCATTGGGTCTGTGGATGGTAGCATGGTATTTAATGGTTAATACCTACTTATAAGTGAGTATATACCCAGAATCTCAAAAAGACACTTGCTCAATTATCTAAAGATCAGTCTACTTCATAATAGCCAGAAACTGGAAGCAACCTAGATGTCCCTCAACTGAAAAATGGATAAAAATAATGTGGTGTACCTGCACAATGGAATATTATTCAGCTAATAAAAACAAAGACACCATGATTTTTGCAGGCTAATGAATAAATTGATATTTTAATAGAAGTAATTATTAGTCTGGATTAAAGACTGTAGAGGAATAGTTCTATGATGATGGGGAGGACAGACTTCGGAATTATGGAACAGTAGGCATAGAAATTATACTGCACAGAGGAAGCTGAGAGAGCATCTGGAAGTGAGGTGAAGCTGTGAACTCCCAAATCCTACCCATGGTTATTTACTTCCTTTAGCAAGACTGTACCCTATAAAGGTTCCATGATCTTACCAAACAGTTTTATTAACAGGGGAACAGCCATTCAAATGCATGTATATTTGAAACACTTCCACTCCTTTGCCCCCATAGATTCACGGATATCTCAGAAGGCCAACTGCATTTAGCTCAAATCTAAAAGTCTCCATAGTCTCTATTTCAATAGTATTTAAAAGTCTAAAGTCTCCCTTGAGACTGAAGACAATGTCTTAACTCTAAAGTTCTATAAAATAAAATAAAATAAAATAAAATAAAATAAATAGAAATTACATACATTTAGAATTCAATGGCACAGGAAATACATTTCTATTCCAAAAGGGAAGATTGGGCTCATAGTGAGGAACTGTTGATGCAAATCGTGATGAAACTCAGTGGGGGCAGTGGGGGGCACCAAATCTGTAGCTCTATTTCCACTGTCTGTGACTTTAGTTTTAAAGTGATTAAATGATGTGCTCCAAAAGCTTCATTCTTCTCTTCAACACATTACTTAGCTATAACTTCAATCTTTTAGGTGCTCCTTTAACCTTCAGACTACATTTTGCTTTTCTTTCCCCCAACTTACTTTTTATCACTACAGACTAGATGAAATGCTCTGTAGAAATTTTCTCTGACAAACAAGTTAGCCCACTCCTTTTAAACTCAGCTACATGTAAATTCTCATGAACAGGCCACATTCTGTAGCCAGGCAAGACTCCCAGTGGATAAGGACAACAACCCATTAACAAACCTTTTGGCCCAAAATGTGTTCTGACAAAAAGAAATGTAGGGAAAAAGATGGAGCACAGACTGAGGGAATGGCCCACTTGAGACCCATCCCATGGACAAGCGCCAATCCCTGACACTATTAATGTCTTATGATTGGAGATAGGAAACTTTCTTCTGAGAAGCTCTATTCAGCAGCTGACTGAAACACATGCAGAGACCCACAGACAAAACTTGGACATTTCTCATGGACTCTTATGGAAGAGTTGGCTGGAGAATTGAAGGCTCTAAAGGGGATAGGACCTCTCCAAAAAGACCAACACAGTCAATTAACCTGGACCTTTGTGTATTCTCAGAGACTGAGCCACTAACTAAAGAGCATACCCAGCCTGAAATGAGGTCCCTGGCATTAGTCCCCATGGGGGCTTCCCAAAAATTGGAGCCATGGCTGCCCTTAAAACCGTTTCCTGTCTGTGGAATCTGTTCCCCAACAGGGCTCCCATGTCTGGTCTCAGTGGGAAAGGAAGTTCCTAAATCCTGCAGATACTTGATGCCCTAGATGGGGGCATCCCCATGAGGGGCCACTCTCTCAGAGAAGAAGAGGAGGGGGTGGCAGAAGGATGCTATAAAATTTACATATTACAGTATGTAATAAAAGGAAGTAGACTCTACATAGAATAGCTATATTACTAATAAGGGACATTTATTTTAATATTTCGGTTTACAAATACATAACAACAATCAAAGGGAAATTTAATTTGAGTCTCATCACACACATAAAATGAGAACTGATTTACCCCCTCTATCTTAATCAGGAAATAGTCAACAAAATCTTGAGGATTACAGAAACCCAATGATTCTTAATATATATATATATATATATATATGTTTGTTTGTTTATTTTGTTTATTTTACTTATTTACATTTTAAATGTTATTCCCCATCCTGTTTTCCTGTCCACAATCCCCCTATTCCCTCCAACCTACTTCAATGAGTGAGCTCCATCACCCACTCATCCATTTCTGCCTCACTGTCCTAGCATTCTCTACACTGGGGCATCTAGTCTCTGCAGGACCAAGGTCCTCCCCTCCTATTGATGCCAGATAAGGCAATCCTTTGCCACATGTGCAGATAGAGCCATGGGTCCCTCTATGTGTACTCTTTGTTTGGAGATTTAGTTCCTGAGAGGTCTGGGGGTTCTGGTTGTTTGATATTGTTGTTCTTCCTATGGGGTTGCAAACCCCTTCATCTTCTTCAGTCCTTGTTCTAACTCTTCAATTGGGATCCCAGTGCTCAGTCAGATGGCTGGCTGCAAACATTCACATTTGTATTGTTCAGGCTCTGACAGAACCTCTCAGTGGACATCCATACAAGGTATTTTTTTTTTCAAAATAAATCTATTCTTCGTCAGTCACATTTTAATAGAATTTTTTATGATATGCCAAGAGATGCACTACAGTAAGGAAGGCATTACACATCTAGAGGGAGATAAACCTACTAAATTTAGGATTTTAATTTTTTCGAGAATTTCATAAATAAGTACTATATTAGCAACACATATTCTCCATCCCCATTCAAATTCTTCACATTTTTCCTACTCCTCTGATTCTTGCATCTTCTTTAATTTTTATTGTTACATTTAAAGAAAAAGACAGACACACACACAAACACACACACACACACACACATATATATACATGTTCAAGTATATATTTACATATATGTATACATACATATGAATCCAGTTAATATTGCTTATATGTATATGTGTTTAGGCTTGATTATTTAGGATTGGATAACGTATCAAGGGATTCATCCAGAAGAAAAATTATCCTCTCTCAAATAGTAGTCATCGATTGCCTGAAGCTCTTTATTTAGCCACAGGGCTTGGTGAAAATTCCCTATATCTAAGTTAGAGCATTGACCGACTGGTATTGTCATTATTTATGTCTTGTTTAGGTGACCACATTGTTGAGTTTCATGTGTACAACTTCTCTTTCACATCTAGAGCACATTTACTTTGTAGCTGCCATCCTTGTCCTCAGGTTCTAAAAATCTGAGCGCTCTTCAATATTCTCTAAGTTATAGGTATAGATCAGTCATTTGGGATTAAACATTACATGCTTGTTCTCTACATTTTTTCCTAGTTGTGGATTTCAGTCAACATTCGCTCTAGAAAGAAGCTTCTTCAATGGGAAGATGATCATTTCTTAAGGGGGAGACCCACTAATTTTTGGAATGGTTGGCCCCTGCTGCAGTGGATGGCTCCATACCCTGGAGGAGATTGGTAAACAGACTGAATGTGATGGGCATATATAATATGTGTTTGTATAAGTTTATATCTATAATAGATGCATAACAGACATACATGTATAGATACATATTAAGCAGATGGTATGAATTGAGGGGATAATGTAAGAGCAATGGACCTGGGATGAGATAGAGGAAGGAGCAGAGGGTGAAAATGAGCATATGAAATTCTCAAGAATTAATAAAATATTATACTTAAAAAAAAAGAAAGAAGCTTCTTTGATGAAATGGTCACAAGTACACATATTTGTCTACACAAGGATAAATATGTAGGATGCAGTAACAATTCATATTGGTTTAGGCAAATGAAAGAAGTACTTTCTCCTATAGGGTCTATGCCCTTTCCTGCCATATGCAGTTGACTAGATTTATATTAAAAGGCATGATAATTTCCTTTCTTTGCAGGAGTTCATTTTTTTTCAAGAGCCATTTTTGAGACTGTCTTTTCTCCAGCGTGTAGTTTTGTATCTTCATAAAAATTCAGATGGTTGCAGTTGCAAGTGGCCTTACTTGGATCTTCTGCTATGTTCCTTTAATCTACATTCCTGCTTCCATGCAACTACCATGGTGTTTTTATTATGAGAGCTCTGTTATATAGCTTGAAGTCTGGCATGGTAATCCCTTCAGCATTATTTATTTTAACTCTAAGTTTCTTTGGTTATTCTACTCTTGTGATTCCATGTGAATATTCAAAGTGTTTTTTTTCTATCTCTGTGAAGAAAGTTGTATAAATTTAGTTGGGCTATATGAAGCATATAAATCTGTTTTTGTAGAAGGTGATCTTCATAATACTAATTCCAATAATCCATAATCTCGAGAAATCTTTCTTTTCATTACCTGTTGTTTTTTATTGTTTTTTCAGAAATTTAAAGTTTTAATTGTAGAACGTTTTCACTTTCTTTTTTCCTCCCATTGTTATATCAACTATTTATTAACAGCAAAGGCCCAAAGACTGATTTCTTCTTGGACACACCCACAGTACGGTCCCTGCGGCCAGTGGTCTTGACAACAGTGCTGATTACAGAAACTAAGGCTCCAAAAGTTGTGCAGCCCCTTGTGGACTCGAATTTTCTTCAGCCACTCCAGGTCCTCAAGCAGCTTGTTGTCTAGACCATTGGCCAGAACCTGGCTGTACTTTCCATCCTTTACATCCTTCTGTTTGTTCAAGAGCCGGTCGGGGATCTTAAACTGTTGTGGGTTCTGCATGATGGTGGTCAAACTCTCCACCTCATCCTCCGTGAGCTCCCCAGCCCTCTTGGTGCGGTCACTGTCTGTTTTCCTCAACACCACATGAGCATATCTCCACACTACACCCTTAATGGCAGTGAGAGTGAAGGCTATTTTCCACCGCCGCCCATCAATGTTGGTGTTGAGTATTCACAGGATGTGCTGGAACTTCTCAGGGACCACTAGGGACATGGCGGCAGCAAAAGCAGTGGCCTATAGACCACCTGTGGAAGCTCACTTTCTTGATTAGGGGTGGATCATTCCAAAAATCTCTTTCTAGTTTCTTTGTTAATGGTATAGAAAATGGTTACTGATTTTGTAAGTTGATTTTGTATTTCTTCACTGCTGAAAATGTTGATAATTTGTAGATATTTTGCCATATAATCTTGGGTCCTTTTATTTATAATATCTGTAAATAGAAATAACCTATTATTTTCCTATCTTTATGAATGATTTCTTTTATCTTGTCTTATTGCTCTAGCTTGTGTTCCAAGGATTATTTTCATAAACAGAGGGATAGTGGAGATAGCCTTTTCTTTTTTCTAATTTTAATAGGAGAGCTTAGAATTTTTCTCTATTGAATATGTTTGTCATGATTAACTTTATTATGTTCAGACGTGTACCTTCCAGTTCGCTCCTTAGGACTTTAATCATGAAGTCATACTGGATTCTGTCAAGATCCTTTTTGCATTTATTGAGACGATCATGTAAGTTTTGATTTTAAATTTATTTATATAATTTATTGCATATTTGACATATATATATATATATATATATATATATATATATATATATATATTGAATAATCCCAGCATTTCCTGGATAAAGCTAACTTGATTGGGATGGATGGTCTTTGTGAAGTATGCCTATGTCCGGTTATCCAGACTTTCATTGTATACCTCATATGTATGTTTCATTTCATACCTCATATGTATGTTCATTGGATAAAGTGATCCATTGTTTCTTTTTCTGTATTCTTCTTTTTCTGAAATGTTGTTAATTTTTTTGTACTGGGGTAATACTGGATTTATAAACAGAACTTGAATGCATGTCTTTTATTTCATTTTTTAGTCAAATTATATTGAGGAGTACCTCTTGTCATTCCTATGAGAGAGTCTAGTAGTAGTATTCTTTGAATCTATCTAAACCTGGACTTCATTAAGTTGGAAGGCTTTATATTATTGTCTCAATTGATTCCTGTGTTATGGCACTGTTTAAGTTGTTGATATTTTCTTGACTCAACTTTGTAGATGAAGAAGCTTGTTCATTTCTTTTATGTTTCCTGACTTAATGTAGTATAAATTCTTAGTGTCTAGAAAATTTTCACGTTTTTATAATGAATGTTTCCCCTTTCCCTTTCCTATCCCATCAATTTGGGCCTTCTTCCTTTCTTTGGTTAATTGAAGCAAGTCCACGATAATCTTTTGTTGAATATCTAGATACCTTTTCTTCCATTACCAAAGATTTTTTTAGCAGAAGGAATTAAAATTGCCTTTAGCTATTATATAGAGCTGACAATTCATGAACAGAGTTCAAAGTGTACACATTAATTGTGGTACATTTACACAATGGAATACTACTCAGCTATTAAAAACAATGACTTCATGAAATTCTTAGGCAAATGGATGAAATTCGAAAATATCATTCTGAGTGAGGTAACCCATTCACAAAAGAACACACATGACATGCACTCACTAATAAGTAGATATTAGCTCAAAAGCTTAGAATATCCAAGATACAATTCACAAACCACATGAACCTCAAGAAAAAGGAAGACCAAAATATGGATGCTTCAGACCTTCTTAGAAGGGGAATAAAAATACTCATAGGAGGAAATACATAGAGTGAGAAGCAGAGACTGAAAGGCCATCCAGGAACTGCCTAACATGAGGATGCATTCCATATACAGCTGCCAAACACTGACAATATTGCGGATGCCAAGAAGTGATGCTGACAGGAGCCTGATATAGCTGTCTGCTGAGAGTGTCCGCCAGAGCCTTACAAATATAGAGGTGGATGCTCACAGCCAATCATTGAATTGAGAGCGGGGTCCCTAATGGAGGAATTAAAGAAAGGACCCAAGTACTGAAGGAGTTTTCAATTGCATAAGAAGAACACAATATCAACCAACCAGACTCCCCAGAGCTCCTAGGGACTAAACCACAATTCAAAAAGAACACAGGGATGGACCTATGGCTCCATCCACATATGTAGCAGATGATGCCCTTGTTGGGCATCAATGGGAGGAGAGACCCTTGTTCCTGTCAAGGCTCCAAGCACCGGTGTAAGGCAATGTCAGGGAAGAAAAGTAGGAGGAAGTGGGTGGTTGGTGAGGGAGCACCCTCAAAGAAGCAGGGGGTGGGGTGGGATAGTGAGTTTCTGGAGGGGAAACTAGGAAATGGGATAATGTTTAAAATGTAAATTAAAATTCAAAAAAAAAGAAAGAAAGAAAAGAAAAAAAGAAATTGACTCCTCTGGCAAGATTTAGTTGAGCTATATTGGCCATAGTAATTTAATTAACGTAGAAAAAATGAGCTCATGACTGTTGATTTGAAGAACTTCTGGTTATCATAATTTAAAATCACAAAACCTTTCTATTGATCTTATAGCTAGTATTATTGAGAATATTTTTATTAAGTGTTTTGAATTAGTTGATATCTTTCATTATTTTAGTGCAGTGTCAGTGTTATTATAATATCCCCAGGATGATGTATCATCCTGGATATATTGGGAATCGAGGGTTTAGAGAGCTTGCAATATAAGGGAGAGTCTGCAATATTTGTAACAATTTTAGTTTTTAAATGTGATCTTGGAATGCACTCCGGGACTAAATTGACAAAAAACAAACAAACAAACCCCAAAACAAAACAAATAAACAAACAAAAAACTCAAATAGATTAATTATAGAAAAGTATTATATTTTTTTTAATTTTTATGTTCACAAGATAACCTTCAGAATGAAATAAACTCACAAAGAATTTTCTTTACTTAAAGTAAAGAAATTTCAGCACCAATTTTTAGTCTCTGGAGAGAAAGATTAGTTTCTCATTTAGGTTAAAAAAAAATGGTCCTGCCAAGACTGAACCCCCAGTGAAAGTGATTGTTAGTGGGAGGGCGGTAATAGGGGGAGGATGGGTAGGGGAACACGCATAGAGAAGGGGAGGGGGAGGGGTTAGGGGGATGTTGGTCCGGAAACCGGAAAGGGGAATAACAATTGAAATGTAAATAAGAAATACTCAAGTTAATAAAGATGAAAAAAAAAAGTCACTTTCCCAAAGGAAATGCATTGGTTGCTTTATATAAATAAATACAGGTCAAGCCAAGTGTGGTAGTATATACCTTTACTGGCACAATTTTCTGCTCCCCTCCTTGGTTTGTTTGTTTTCTAAGGCCAGCCTGCTATATATAGAAAATTTAAGGCTAGCTGAGGCTATAGTGTGAGATTCTGTCTTAAACTTATATAAATGAATAAGTAACTTAATTAAAAAATTCAGGTCACACAGTTCTTTCACCAATGAAAAGCTTATATATTTTAGTTCAAAATGGGCAGTATGTCAATAGATGTTCATCAGTGCAGTGTGTCTTTCACTCCTCCATTATTATTTCCAATCTCTCATACTTCTAGTTCGAAAGTTTCCTCTGATAATTTTTCTACTTATTTCTTCATCTGGATCTGAAGAAATAAAGTTTCATAGATACAAGAAACAAAGTTATAAAAACAAGGTTTTGAGAAATATTTCTGACATCAGGTTGCCTAATGTTATGACAAAGTTTTAGTAGTCAGAATGACCAGACTATTCTGACCATAATTTAGGACAAAACAAAGACAACTGTTCTTGGAAAGACCCCCCTATCCCTCCCTGTCATGAATTCCAAGAACAACCACAAGATGTCATCCTGACCCTGCCAGACCACCCAGTTCCTCCCCTCTTTCTAAGGGACTTGCCAACTTAGCCCTTTCCCAGTGATTCTCCAAGGCCAGGTGTAGGGCTGGATAAAGAGAATGTCTAACTGATCTAAGAACAGCCCCTTGAGCAGGCCAGCCAATACTTGACCAGATCCTTTGTCAATGAGAATAGGCCAGTTAACCCTGTTGCTGAAGTCTGCTCTCTGTAAGGAATAAAAATTGTGTGCTTTTTGGGTTCGGGATTGCCTCTCCCTGCGTGGATGAGCAACCCCATATAAGTGGATCATTAAACCTTTTGCTATTGCAGCAGTCACTTGGTCAGTTTGTGATCTGTGGGTTGTGCTCCTGAGGTAAGGCCACTCTGGGTCTTACAACAGATCTTGTCTAGATTTTTACTTATACTACCTCCATATCCCATGGCTCACCATTGTTGTTACACTCAACTGAAGCTTATCTTGACCTTCTACCTTGGCTCTGTAATGCCAGCAACAGCAACATCAGCATCTCCTGTTAATCTTGTGCCATGTTCATGATTTTATTCTATTTCCTCAGAGAATCTTTTCATATAACTAAGGACTTACTAGTTTCTACCTTTCTTAGGAGAGCCTGTTTAAAATTCCTGAGATTCTTCAACCCTCTGTAGACATTCTCTCTCTCTCTCTCTCTCTCTCTCTCTCTCTCTCTCTCTCTCATACACAAACCACCCCCTCACATATATATGTACATAAATGCACATATGTATGTGTATATGTACATATATATTATTTAGCTTTATGCATAAACTTTGATCATAAAGTCAATATTATTAATAATAAAAAGGTTTGCTTACTTCTGTTGGCTGTCAAATAAACAAGAACTACATGACTACTTGGTAATATATTATTAGTAAAACCAATGTGTATTGTGAATTGTGAATTTACTACTATTAAATGAATTCTGACACTGTGGAATGAAACAGATATATGTATTATATTTATTTATCTTTTCAGTGTTCTTAAAGTTTCTAGTTATGAATTTTTATTAAATATACATATATATTCATGGATTCATTTTGCACACTAATACTGTTATAAACTTGTGCTATTGTTCTTCTTCAGGTTGCATAAGTTTAGATTTTGAAAACATCTCTTTCACTTCTGATAATTCAGGTTTCATAATATTTTGTAATATTTCAAACTGATTCAGCTAGTATATTTGTTTCACTATATGGAAGAATGTGAAAATCCAATTTTTTCAGTCAAACATTAGTGTTGTATAGATCACTGGAAAGTAAATATAGATAAACTTTCAGAAATTATTCAGAGTGCAAAATTTTTGTAAACTGGTTGATAATAGCAAATATTAATAGAATATGATACAGATAAATTGTACTAATACAGTTAATATATTATGAGGCAAATCTGTCTAGTAATGAGTACTGTATAAGTATATAATACTGTATATGTATAATTATAAACAAAAATAGTTACTGAGTGAAGAAAGATCAAATGTAGATGATGTTAATTTTCCTTAGCTTAATGAAATACTTAATATGTTTTTTATAGAATATGAACAATACTGAAAATTTAAAAAAATAAGTAAATAATCATAAACAGAAAAACTTGGGTTTAATGAATATGGATTTATGTTTTATAGATCATTGTTATAAGTGAAGTATAAGTTCCGTTTTCATTCAAAATATGAACTACAAGGCCCATCAGAATAGATTGGCCCTGTGAGTGGGACTCTAAGGAATTGAAATGATAACAGACAATAAGTTAATAGAATGCCTAAGGCAATTAAATTACAGAGAAAACAGGGTGGAGACAGGCTTCATTGAGACTGGGACCAAGGGATTACAGAATTATAAAGGCTTATTGTGCTGGTGGACGTGGCTGCTAACTGGTTCTATCAAGGGCAAGCCTTCTGGGAGCACAGAGAGGCAACACTGCCTTTCAAACCAGGAGACTAGTTAGTACTACAGGGAGTCAGAAGTGAACCCAGATAATTAGAAATGAGGCCCTCGTCTCATGTTCAACCTTCATTTGCTCTCACATCCATTCTCTTTCTTTGATCTTTCCCCCTATTTCTGTGCCCTTTCTTTTTTATAAATTTATAGTCTTCAAGTAGATTAATTATGACAAGTATGTTTTTTGACTTGTCCTTTGAAAAATTTTACTAAACTAACATTTGTGTTTTGAATGACTTTTTTCAAGTTTGCTACTATTTATGTCTAGCTTATCACTTTCTAAATGCATCTCTTCTTCATGAACAAGTAGGTTAATTTACAGTACTGAATATTTCTAAATCATAGCAAGATAACACTATGAAAAAGTCTACACTTTACCTGAATAGCTGTGAATGTGTTAAAATACTATGATCCTACTCTGATGACTAGAATGAGTGAAGTTCTACCACTTTATACCTCTACTTCATGAAATATATAGTCTTTTGGTTTCTGAGAGCAAGAACAAAGAAGGAAAGGCTAAGGACTTTATCCAGGGTAAAGAAAATAGAAACCAGGAGGTTTTGTATATCTTTGTATTAGTTGCATTTCTGTTGCTGTTTTAAAAAAGCATTATGAAGGCAATTTACAGAAGAAAAACTTATTTTTGTTTATGGTTCCTGAGGATGCATTTGGTAGAAGGCATTGCAGCAGGAGCAGGAAGCTGAGACCTCACATCCTGTGTGACAATGCAGAAGGAAACTGGAATTGGCATGAATGAAACCTGCAATCATTATTTTTTTATAGCCCTTTCCAGTGTGTACTCTTTTCAATTTTATTTATTATTTAATTTATTTACATTTTACATTTCAAATGTTATTCTCCTTCCCAGTTTTCCAAGCCCCATCTCCTCTCCCTTCTCCCATTCTTCTATGAGGATACTCTCCCACAAGCCTAGTCATTACTGCCTCAGTGCTCTAGCATTCCCCTACCCTGTGTCATCGAGCCTCCACAAGACCAAGGGACTCCCCTCCCAGTCCCCATAAGGCAATCCACTGCTACATATCCAGCTGGAACTATGGGTCCTTCTATGAGTACTATTGGTTTGTGGTTTAGTTCCTGGGAACTCTTGAGGATCTGTTTGTTTGATATTGTTGTTCTTCCTATGTGGTTGTAAATCCCTTCAGCTCCTTCAGTCCTTTCTCTAAGTTCCTTCGTTATGTTCCTCCTGCTCAATCAGATGTTTGGCTGCATGCATTCGCATCTGTATTGGTCAGGCTCTGACAGAGTCTGGCAGGGGAAAGCTATATCAGGCTCCTGTCAGCAAGCACTTCTTGCCATCAGCAGTAGCAACTGGGTTTGCTGTCTGCAGATTGGATGACTCCCTAGGTGGGGCAGTCTCTGGATGTCCTTTCCTTCAGTCTCTGCTCCACTCTTTGTCAGGAGTGGAGGAATTCTGGATTAATATTTTTGAGTGGGGTGGGTGGCCTCATCCCTCAACCAGGGGCCTTGTCTGTTCACTGGATATGGTCTCTATAGGTTCTATCTCCCCTTCGTTGGGTATTTCAACTAATGTCCTACTCTCACTTATGTACTTACTTTGACAAGGCTGCACCACCCAGTAAGCACTGCCAATTCTGTACCAACTATGCAAATGATATTGAAATTGTCCACAGAATCTTCTGCATCAAGTATTAATCAAAAGAAAAAAAGAAAGAAAGAAAAAGAAAGAGAGGAAAAATAAAAAGTCCAACAGATTTCCCTATAGACCATTCTAATGGAGGCAATTTGTCATTAAGTTTCTATAAGCCCAGGTGACCTCATATTATGTGAAATTGAAAAAGAAAAGGAAAATGAACAATGCTCAAATTTTCTATTAACTATTTAAAAACTTACTTTTGTCAATCATGTGTATGTAAAACATTACTATTCATATGTTCACAATATAGTTATATCATATCAATCTTCCCATTTCCTCACTATTAACTCCTCCAAAACCTCTAACATTTTTCTGCCAAATTAATATCTTTGTTTTTCAAGTAAAAACGTTGATCTCAATGTTAGTCAGATTTTTTTTGAGACAATGTCTTCCTACCTAACTTTAGCTGATCTTCTGCTTACCCTGTCTCTCAAGATGACTTCATAGTTAAAGAAATCATCCTGCTTTAGAATTCTGAGAAAAAGAGGTTCCAGCTACGCACAGTGGAAAACTTACAAAGTAACCTTTTTCAATAGCTAAATCTCCACTGCCGACTAGAGTAGTTGTAATGAGTCATGGCTTGGTAACCACACATGTGGCTTATAACATAAACTCTAAATTTCAAAGACAAAGAACTAAGTTAGCTTTTAATATAAGTAAGCTTACACAGTTAATAACTATTATGCGAGATGCCCAATGATTCTTTCTCTGTTTGCATTCCACACAATACCACAATCACCACATATACATTTGCTCTCAGAATTATGTTATGACCTTCACAAAATCACATTTTCATGTTTGAACATATAGTCGTCCTACAGGTATGTCATATTTTTTCTTTAATTCATTTTATATTACTATTTATTTATTTTTTCTAAACCAATCATTGACCAAAAAACATTCTCAAGACAGGCCCAAAGGTCAGTCTAATGAGGCACTTCTTCAATTAAAGTTCTCTCTTTCCATGTGACTGCAGTTTGAATGAAACGGACAAAGATTAACCTGCATACTTTTCTCCAACTGCCTTCTTCCTTCACTTAGCAGTGTCACTGGGCCCTCTGAGATGCAATCCCTCCCACACCCAAGTGATATATGTGGGAGTACATAGGCAATTTTGTAGACTTTTGGAATTTGAATTCTGGTGTCCTGGCATGTGTGGAAGTCACATTTACTCACTCTGTTATCCTGATGTGCCACAATTATGTGTAGATTAATTGTCTCAGTATCTATACACCCAAATAAGTTGCTACCTTAGGTTAAGTAGCTCTGCACAATTGTTGATGCTATATCTTCTTATCCTCTTCTCTGATGACATATAAGTTCCACCACAGAGATACTATACACTCTACATCTAAAATCATTCTATGCATTACTACTCTTCTGACTGTTTTCATTTGGTCTGAAATTGCCCCTTTCTGCAGGTCATATTATTTGCAAGTTGACTTCAATCAAGCCCATTGTATTATTTCAAATGTGCCTGGCATAATATAGAGTCACATTTTAGTGCTTCTGTGTGGTTTATTTGCTTATTCCAGAAGTTGGTATTTCCGACCTAACTGGGGATACACCTCTGTAATCATCAAGACTCTATGATTCTACAGTCCAGAAACTGGGAGAAAAACTCAGCCTTTGAAATCATGGTCCTGCTTGTTTAAGTACCAATTTCAGCATGTTTGTCATGTGGCTGAAATAAAGGGAAATGATGATCAGCATTATGGCATTTCAGGTGAGAATTCAAGATTAGTTTGGTCAAGAATTCTTTTACTGCCAAACAGAAAGAAATTGTAGAGTAGGTCCAAGAATCCAATGGTAGTATTTGAAAGCTCACTTCTTGGCCTTCTAAGTATAATGCAATTGTGAATCTACAAACTTCAAGTGTTAACCCCCTCCCTTCATCCCCTCCACAAACACCCTATCTAGTCCACCCTCCTCCCTGCTTCTATAAGAAAGGTCCCCCTCCCACCTCACCATCCTAGCATTCCCCTACATTGAGGCATAGAACCTTCACAGGACCAAGGGCCTCCCCTCCCATTGATGCTAGATAAGGCAATCCTCTACTACATAAGCAGCTAGAGCCATGGGTTTATCCACGTGAACTCTTTGGTTGGTGATTTAGTCCCTGGAAGCTCTGGGGGGGGTATGGGTGGTTGATATTGTTCTTCTTATGGGGTTGCAAACTCCTAAATCTTCTTCATTTCCTCCCCCAACTCTTGCATTGTGGTCCTTGTGCTCAGTCCATTGGTTAGCTGTGAGCATCCACATCTGCTCTGGCAGATCCTCTCAAGGGACAAGAGCCATACCAGGCTCCTATCAGCAAGCACTTCTTGTAATCAACAATAGTGTATGGGTTTGGTGTCTGCAATGGGTCAGTATCTGGATGGCCTTTCCTTCAGTTCCTAAATTTCTTTTAGATAGGAACAATACTCCATTAAAATTTTTTTTGATATGAGTACATGACTCCATCCCTCAACTGGGGGCCTTGCCTAATCTCTGGATATGGTATCTACATGTTCTCTCACCTGGGTATTCCAGCTTATGCTATTCCTGTTGGGTCCTGGGAGCTTCTTGCTTTTCTGGCATCTGGGAATTTCTAGTGGCTATCTCAAGTTCTTCCATTGCCCTGCTATATACCTCTATTCAATTTCTGTTACCCTCTGTTTTCTCTCCCCTCCTCTCTTACCTGATCCCACCCTTGCCCATGCCTCTTCTTCTTCCTCCCCAGATCCTCCATCCCACCTCCACTGGTTGTCTTGTTCCCCCCTTTTGAAGACTATTTATCCATTCTTTGGTCTTCCTTGTTTGACTTCATGTGGTCTTATGTCATTATTGGATATTCAAAGGTTGATTATAATATCCACTTACCAATGATGTCTTATGTATGTGTGTTCTTTTGTATTGGCTTATCTCACTCAGGAGGATAATTTCTAGTCCCACCCATTTACCTTCGAATATCATAAAGTCATTGTTTTTAATATCTAAGTAGTACTCTATTGTGTAATTTTACCACATTTTCTGTATCAATTCCTCTGTTGAGGGATATCTGTATTGTTTCCAGCTTTATAAACATGACTGCTATGAACATAGCAGAGCTTACGTCCTTGTTATATGTTGGAGCATCTTTTGGGTATAGCCTAGTAGTGGTATAGCTGGGACTTTAGGTAGCAGCACAAGGTCCAATTTTCTGAAGAAGCATCAGACTGATTTCAGAGAGGTTGTACCAGCTTGGAATCCCATCAGCCTTGGAGGAGTGTTCCTCTTTCTACACATCCTTGCCAGGATCTGTTGTCACCTGAGATTTTTGTCTTAGTCATTCTGACTGGTGTGAAGCAGAGTCTCAAGGTTCTTTTGATTTGCATTTTCCTGATGATTAAGGATATTAAACAGTTCTTCAGGTGCTTCTTGGCCATTCAGTATTCCTCAGTTAAGAATTCTTTGTTTAGCTCTGTATTCCATTTTTTTAAATAGGGTTATTTGGTTCTCTAGAGTCTAACTTCTTGAGTTCTTTGTATGTATTGTATATTAACCCTCTAATATTCAAGGGTTGGTAAAGATCTTTTTCCCTTCTGTAGGTTGCCATTTTGTCCTATGAAGCTTTTCAGTTTTATGTGATCCCAGTTGTCTAGAGTTCATTTTAGAGCCTGAGCTATCACATTGGTGTTCTATTTGGGAAATTTTCTTCTGTTCCCATGTATCCGAGGATCTTTCTCACTTTCTCTTGTATGAGATTCAGCAATAGATCTAGTTTTATGTGTAGGTCCTTGATCCACTTGAACTTGAGGTTTGTACAAGGAGATAGGACTGGATCAATTTGTATTCTTCTACATGCTGACTGCCAGTTAAATCAGCACCATTTTTTGAAAATGCTGTCTTTTATCCACTGGGTGGTCTTTGCTTCTTTGTCAAAGATCAAGAGACATTGGTGTGAGGGTTCATTTTTGGGTCTTAGATACTATTGCATTGATCAACTTGTTTGTCTTTACACCAATATCATGCAATTTTTGTTACTATTGTTCTGTAGTACAGCTTGAGGTCAGGGAAGTTTATTACCCCAGAAGTTCTTTTATTATTGAGCATAGTTTTCTCTATCGTGTTTTTATTGTTTTTTGGGGTTTTTTTTTGTTTAGGTTATTCCACATGAATTTGAGAATTACTCTTTTTATCTCTGTGAAGAATTGAGTTGGAGGTTTGATGGGGATTGTATTGAATCTGTAGATTGCTTTTAGTAAGGTGGCCATTATTAATATGTTAATCCTGCTGATCCATGAGCATGTGAGATCTTTCCATCTTCTGAGGTCTTCTTCAATTTCTTTCTTCAGAGACTTGATGTTCTTGTCATACAGATCTTTCACTTGCTTGGTTAGAGTAACACTAAGATATTTTATATTTCTTATGACTATTGTGAAGGGTGTCATTTTCCTAATTTCTTTCTCAGCCCATTTATCCTTTAACTAGAGGAAGGCTACTGATTTATTTGAGTTAATTTTATATCCAGCCACTTTGGTGAAGTTGTTTATAAGATGTAGGAGGTCTCTGGTAAAACTTTTGGGGTCACCTAAGTATACTATAATATTATGTGCAAATAGTAATATCTTGACTTCATCCTTTTCGATTCGTATCCCTTTTACCTCTTTTTGTTGTTTAATTGCTCTGCCTAGAACTTTGAGTACTATATTGAATAGGTAGGGAGAGAGTGTGCAGCCTTGTTTGGTCCCTCATTTCAGTGAAATTGCTTCAAGTTTCTCTCCATTTAGTTTGATGTTGGCTATTAGTTTGCTGTATATTGCTTTTATTATGGTTAGGCATGGGTCTTGAATTCCTGATCTTTCCAAGACTTTTAACATGAAAGGTTGTTGTATTTCAATTGCTTTTTTCAGCATCTAATGAGATGAGTACTTTTTAAATTTGTTTATATAGTGGATTAAGCTTCTTTCAAACAATTTTAAAACATACTCTGGTCTTATTAGAAGTATCCATGCATAAAAATGAATTGCCTGTTATGATTCTATAGTTTTATGGCTGACCATCTTCTTATCTTAGAGCATTTCAGAAGGAAATAAAGTAACTGACATGATAGCCTTGTTTCTTTTCTTTCTCCTCACTTTCCTTGGGGAAAATGTGAGTCTTCCTATTTTCAAATATCCTGGTTGCTCATTTCTCTAAAACTGCTGTGGAATTTAAAGTGTTGAAAATAGGAGAAAACTCTTACCCATGGAAGAACATATCAGCTGTTCATCCAATATCAGATGGCCAAGCCGGAAACCAACTTATACACATATATATGTATATGTATGTGTGTGTGTGTGTGTGTGTATATATATATATATATATATATATATATATATATATATATATATATATACAGGTTATTGGAAAGATAGTAATAAGGGTTATATGTGAAGTATTATAATTTCAAATATAAAATCAATAAAAACTTAAAATTTTAAACATTAAAAAGTTAAAATGATAGTAAACAGATACGGTATCATGTGGTCTTTGAGTATATCCTGTTATATCTTTTCCTTATTGGCCAAAAAGTTTCTATATTTGATCCATAATTTGAGTATTTCTGCAAATATTGAACTTCAGAATGACATGCTCAAGATAAAATTATTTCTGTTCAGTAGAAGATAACAAAAGAGTCTCTATATATTCTTAAAATCTTTGGTGTTGTTGGAGATGAGGAAGAGGTAGTGACTATATCCTGGGTGTTAAGGTTTTAGTATAGATTAAATATATTCTCAAGTCTCTTGTGATGGAAAATCCCTCTGAGTGGTACTGTTTATATGCTTGAAGGAGGAGAGCTCAGTGGAAGGCAATTAGGTCACTGAGTAGTCCAACCTCACAAATTGATTAATGCTGATCTCATAAAGTAAATTAACTCTCCCTGGAGTGAATTAGTTCCTATGAGATTTGGATATAAAATGAGCAAACTTATTCATCTCCTGTCCCTGGATTTACCTTGTCTCACACAGGATCATTCCCTCTTGTATTTATTTCTCCTAAGATTTATTCTGTTTTGATGTTATAAACTTCAGGAAATCCTCAAAAGAATTGAGCAAATGCTGATGTTAAATTTTGGACACCAGTGATGTGGATTAAATAAACTCATATTGTCTTTGTATAGAAACCAATATTGGGTATTTTGTTATGACACCAGAAAATATACTAAGAGGCTGGGATTACCAATAAATGAGCAAATTTTCAACAGAACAAATGCAAAAATCATGTCCAAACTTACCTTTGTTACCACCCAAAGTGATTATTGGCATACTAACTTGATTTTATACTATGAATACTGGTGTTCAGTTGTAATCTTTTCTGTTCTTTACTTATTTGGGCATTTTGCCCATAGAAAACTTTTATGTATGACACAGTTTACTTTTTGAAACAAGTATTTTTGTTAATTCTTTGACAATTACATACATGTATTTTGATCATATTCACGACAACACCTTCCACTAATTTATCCCAGTTTTCCCCATCTTTCTAATCTTGCAAACTCGTTAAAAGTTACAACTTTTGTTTTAATATAATAATCCATTGACCCCCAAACTGTGCTCTCCATATCCAGGTGGATCATTTCACGGGAGTCAAGTTGATCTAACAAAAGCCACATATTTAGAGAAAATCGAATCTCTCTTCCTGAAGTCATAAACTGTCAACTGCTCTTCAGTTAGAGTTGGGGCTTACGAACTCATCACACTCATGTTAGCAAATTAACTGGCTTGATTTTGTACAGGTAAACACAGCTGCTGTGAGTACATGATCATGAGTTCAACAATCGTAACCTGTCATGTCCTAAAGATACTTGGATTATCCCCAAACTGTGAGGTTTACACTCTTTTAGCCTCTGTTCTGTGATGGTCCCTGAACCTTTAAGGGAGGAGTTTGATATACATGTCTCATATGTACAGATACATAGTCAGTTTTCTTTACATTTTGGCTAAATGTGATTTTCTACATTAAATGCATTAACTACTCAAGGGAAAATCTTTGATGAAATCTAAGAACTGCACTAATCTTCTTTATTTATCATTCAGATTCTTTCCAACATTGGCCTCTTCTAATGAATTTTTCATTTCTAACAGCATTTTAGTTTGGAGTTTCTGGGTTTCTTCACAAAAATCTATCTCTATTCTCATTTCTTAGATTGGCTTACCCATTTCATTCATTTCTTTGTTCTTGTTGTTTTGGAGTATATTTGTGTCTTTCTTTGAACATCCTTATATTTCTGGGATTTTTATCTTTAAGTTTTTTAGTTTTGCTTTGTTCATTGTTTCATTATTTTATTATTATTATTATTATTATTATTATTATTATTATTGTTGTTGTTGTTGTTGTTATGCTTGATTTTCGAAGACATTTTCCTTAATTTACTGCTTAATTTGTTCAATATTTTTGCCATGAAATTGACTTTATGTCTAATTTTCTAAAATGATTATTTTTAATCTTATTCCTTATTGAACTTTCTTCTCAAACATTTCTTTCCTTTTTTCATTTTCTTTTCTTTACTTGGTTGTATATACAAAACTACTGGCATCACCAACCTAAGACACTTAGAGTGGTTTTATAAATATATCTATTTGCTCATGAAAATTTGGAATTAGTCACTGTTACCAATAAGAAACTTTGTCATTAACATTACTTTATTATTATAAGGTGCATTAATTTTAAAGGCTCTTCATTGTCCTTTAGCCAAAAGCAAGAGAAAAAAACATTTTATTTACTATGAATTGAGTTTATGAATCAAAGGTATTATTTATTTTTCATTGATAACTCTAGTAAATTTGTATATTAACTTTGGCCAAGATTTTCTGGGCTTCATTAATTTTGGGAAATATTAATTTTTCTAAGATGAGTGGAGAGTTATTATTTAGCTTACACTTTTTGTGTGATTTGATTTATTTCTGTAAACTGGAGGTAGGCCACATAAGTTTTGTTTGTTTGCTTTTTGTTTATCTATAATGCTTATTGGAGACTTTCTTATGGCTTAGATAATGAAGAATAAAATTTTTACGCACTCATATATTAGTGGTTCCCTAACATCAGAATAATTCAGAGTATAAATAATAAAAAGTGTTATATCATAAGTCATACTAAAGAGATTATAGCATGAATAATAGGGCTTTATTTGATGAGGAACAAATTGTTTTGGTAGATTATGAAGAAGATGATATGGCTAGTCCCTTGTCAAGGAACAAGGAAACATGCATCAATCAAAATGGGCTAACATATGATACAACAAAAAAATGACCTTCACAATTATAGTTGTAAAATTTAACATATTTCATTTTCATTTCTCTATGGGACCACTGTAGTCCCTGTAAGCTGCCTGAGCCACCACCACCTAAAGATTTCCAGACATAGTGTATTAAACTAGCAGTTAAAGATGATGCCTTGGGAGTGACATTTATTATTCCTATTGAAAATTCATCAGTTTTATGGTCACAGGAACAAAGATATTCCACCCACAAAGCAGAAAACACCTTAAAATATTCTCTAAATAGTGAACAAATGTGAATACTTTGTGATGAGCATGGAAACTAAGTACTCTGCTCTCAGCAAAGGTCCTCTTGCTATTGTATGAAGGGGATTATAAAGGCAGCCAAGTAGACAGTTCTTTGTGTCGGAACAGTAAAGAGAATGCTATTAATTCAGTCAGAGCACATACGTTAAATTCTATTCACAGCTGAGGGTCAAAATATCATGAAGTGTAATGTGTATCAGAACAGTAAATCATTGAATTCTCACAGCAGTACTAGAATATAGAATATTTTTAGAGTGACATAGGGAGTTCTTTAAAACAAGAGTAAATAAAGAGCAGAGTTCAAGTCTAGACACTCTGAAGCTTCAACATTTATGCCTCATTCTGCTCTAAAGAGATTTTCTTTTTTCAAATTGGATATTTTATTTATTTACATTTCAAATGTTATCCTCTTTTCCAGTTTCCCCTCTGCAAACCCTCTATCTCCTTCTCCCTTACCCTGCTTCTATGAGGTGTTCCCACACCCACCCACTCACTTCTGCCTTACTGCCCTAGCATTCTTCCACACTGGGGCATCAAGCCATCAGAGGACCAAGGGCCGCTCCTACCATTGATGCCAGATAAAGTCCTTTTAGCTCCTTCAGTCCTTCCTTAACTCCTCCATCCAGGTCCCCATGCTCAGTCCAATGGTTGGTTTCAAGCATCTGTATCTGTATTAGTGAGGATCTGGCAGAGCCTCTCAGGAGACAACTGTATCAGGCTCCTGTCAGTAAGCACTTCTTGGCATCAGCAATAGTGTCTGGTCATGGTGTTTGCATGTGGGATGGATAACCAGCTGAGGCAATCTCTGGATGGCCTTTTCTTCAATCTCTGCTCCACTGTTTGCCTCTGTATTTCCTTTAGACAGGAGGAATTCTGGATTAAAATTTAGGAGATGAGTTGGTAGCCCCATTCCTCAATCAGGGGGCCATGCCTAAACTCTACATATAGTCTCTACAGGTTCTCCCTCCTCTTTGTTGGGTATTTCAGCTAATGTCATCTGCATGGGTAACTGTGAGGCTCTTGCTTTCCTGGCATCAGGACTTTTTGTTTGGTAACCCTAATCCCCATCCCCTACTGTTATACAACACTGTTTAATTTCCTGCCACTCTGTACATCTCCTACCTTTCATCACATACCTGATTCTGCCCCTCTTTTTCTCCTCCCCCTCCTCTCTCCCTTCCAAGTCCTTTTCAGTCTCTACTTTTTTGATTGTTTTGTTCACCCTTGTAAGTAGGACTGAAGCCTTTACTCTTTGGTCTTCCTTTCTCTTGAACTTTATGTGTGGTCCCTGAGTTATATCATGGTTATTTCAAGCTCTGCCTAATGTCCACTTATCAGCAAGTAAATGCCATGCATGTTCTTTTGTGACTCAGTTATCTCACTCAGGATGATATTCTCTAGATCTATCCATTTGCCTGAGAATTTCATGAAGTCACTGTTTTTAATAGCGGAGTAGTATTTTATTGTGTAAATGTACCACATTTTCTTTATCCATTCATTGGTTGACAGACATCTGGGTTGTATTGAGTTTCTAAATATTATAAATAAGGCTGCTATGAACATAGTGGAACATGTGTCTTTGTCGTATGCTGGAGCATCTTTTGGGTATATTCCCAGGAGAGGTATAGCTGGGTCCTCATGTAGAACTATATCCAATTTTCTCACGAACCAACCCACTGATTTCAAAGTGGTTGTACCAGCTTGCAATACCACCAGCATTGGAGGAGTGTTACTCTATCTCCACATCCTTGCCAGCATCTGTTGTCACCTGAGTTTTTGGTCTTAGCCATTCTGACTGGTGTGAGGTAGAATCTCAGCGTTGTTTTGATTTGCAATTCCCTGATGACTAAATATGTTGAACATTTCTTTAGGTGCTTCTCTGCCATTTGAGTTTCTTCAGTTGAGAATTCACAGTTTAGCTCTGTTTTCCATCTTTAATCGGGTTATTTGGTTCTCTGGAGTCTAACTTCTTGTATTCTTTGAATATATTGGATATTAGCCCTCAATCAGATGTAGGATTGTTAAGGATCTTTTCCCAATATGTTGGTTGCTGTTTTGTCCTATTGACAGTGTCCTTTGATGTAATTACAGACACTTGGCAGTTTTATAAAGTGCCATTTGTCAATTGTTGATCTTAGTGCATAAGCCATTGGTGCTTTGTTCAGGAAACTTTCCCCTGTGCCCAATTCTCGTCCCCACTTTCTCTTCTATTAGATTCAGTGTATCTGGTTTTATGTGGAGGTCCTAAATCCACTTGGAGAAGAACTTTGAACAGAGTGATAAGAATAGATCACTTTGCATTCATCTACATGCTGACTGCCAGTTGAAACAGCAATTGTTGAAAAATGCTGTCTCTTTTACACTATGCTGTCTCTTTTAGCTCCTTTGTGAAACATCAAGTGACTATAGGTGTGTGGGTTCTTTTCTGGATCTTCAATTGTATCCCATTGATTTAGTGGTCTGTCTCTGTACCAATACCATGCAGTTTTTATCACTATTTCTCTGTAGTATACATTGAGGTCAGGGATGGTGATTCCGCCAAGAAATTTTTTATTTTTGAGAATACTTTCTTTATCCTGAGTATATTGTTATTCCAAATGAATTTGAGAATTGCTCTTTTTAACTCTATGAAGAATTGAGTTGGAATTTTGATGGGGATTACATTGAATCTCTAGATTGCTTTCAGCAATATGACCATTTTTATTGTATTATTCCTGCCAATACATGGACATTGAAATCTTTCCATCTTCTGAGGTTTTCATTGATTTTTTTTTTCTTTAGAGACTGAAGTTCTTGTCATACAGATCTTTCACTTGCTTGGTTAGAGTTACAGGAAGATGTTTTATAATATTTGTGACTATTCTGAAGGGTGTCATTTTTCTAATTTCTTTCTCAGCCTATTCATCCTTTGAGTAGAGGAAGGCTACTGATTTGTTTGAGTGTGCTGAGGTCATTTATCAATTTTAAGAGTTCTCTGGTGGAATTTTTGGGGTCACTTAAGAATACTATTATTCCGAAATCTGTAAATAGTGATGTTTTCACTTCCTCAGTTCCAATTCTTATCCCCTTTACCTCCTCTTGTTGTCAAATTGCTCCAGCTAGAATATCAGGTCCTACATTCAATAGATAGGGAGAGATCAGGCAGTCTTGTCTACGACCTGATTTTAATGGGAATGCTTCAAGTTTCTTTCCATTTAGTCTGATAATATGTACTGCTTTGCTGTATTTTGCTTTTGCTATGTTGGAATAGGTCTTGAATTTCTGACTGTTCCAAGACTTTTAACACAGAGGGGTGTTCAATTTTGTAAATGCTTTTTCAGCATCTAATGAAATGATCATATGGATTTTTTTCTGTGAGTTTGTTTATGTAGTGAATTACATTGATGGATTTCCATATGTTGAACCATCCCTGCCTCACTGTGATTAAGCCTAATTGATCACGATGTATGATCATTTTGATGGGTCCTTGGATTCAGTTAGTAAGAATTTTATTGGGTATTTTTGTATCATATTCACAAGGGAAATTGGCCTGAAATTCTATTTCTTTGTTGGGTCTTTGTGTGGCTTTGTTATCAGTGTAACCATGGATTCATACAATGAATTAGGCAATGTTCCTTGTGTTTCTATTTTGTGGAATAGTTTGAAGAATATTGAAGAATATTAGATCTTCTTTGAAGGTCAGATAAAATTCTGTACTAAATCCATTTAGCCCTGGGCTTGCTTTGGTTGAGAGATTTCAATGCCTTCTTCTATTTCTTTAGGGGTTATGGGAATGTTTAGATGGTTTATCTGATCCTGATTTAACTTTGATGCTTGGTATATGTCTAGAAAATTATCCATTTTATACAGATTTTACATTTTTGTTGATTATAAGCTTTTGTAGTTGGGTCTGAAAATCTTTTTAATTTCCTCATATTCTGTAGTTATATCTCCATTTTCATTTCAGATTTTGTTAGTTTGGATACACTCTCTGTGACCTCTGATTAGTCTGGCTAAGGGTTTATCTATCTTGTTGATTTTCTCAAAGAACCATCCTGGTTTTCTTGTTTTTTTGTATACTTGTTTTTGTTTCTACATGGTTGATTTCAGTTCTGAATTTGATTATTTCCTGCCATCCACTCCTCTTATGTGCATTTCCTTCTTTTTCTTCTAGAGCTTTTAGGTGTGCTGTCAATTTCCTAGTTTATGCTGTCTCCAGTTTCTAAGGCACTAAAATCTATGAGTTTTCCTCTTAGCTAGCACTGCTTTCATTGTGTGCCATAAGTTTGGGTATGTTGTACCTTTATTTTCATTAAATTATAAAAAGTCTTCAATTTTTTCATCAAGTTGTCATTGAGTAGAGTTTTGTTCAACTTCTATGTCTATGTGATCTTTCTGTCATTTTTGTTGTTATTGAAGACCAACTTTAGTCCAAGGTGATGACATAGGGTGCATGGGATATATTTTTATTTTCTTGTATCCGTTGAGATCTGTATTGTGACAGATTAAATGGTTAATTTTGGAGAAAGTACCATGAGGTGGTAAGAAGGTTTATTCTTTTGTTTTAGTATCAAATGTTCTATATCTGTTAAATCCATTTGGTTTATAAGTTCTGTTAGTTTCACAGTTTCTCTGTTTCGTTTCTGTTTCCATGATCTGTCCATTGCTGAGAGTGGCATGTTGAAGTCTCCCACTATTATTGTGTGAGGTAAAATATGTGCTTGGAGCTTTAGTAAAGTTTCTTTTATGAATGTGGGTGCCCTTGCATTTGAAGCATACATATTCAGAATTGAGAGTTCATCTTGGTAGACTTTTCCTTTGATGAGTATGAAGTGTCCTTCCTTAAGTTTTTTGATAACTTTTGGTTCAAAGTTAATTTTAATTGATATTAGAATGGCTACTCCAGCTAGTTTCATGGGACCATTTGTTTGGAAACAATTTTTCTAGCCTGTTACTCTGAGGTAGTGTTTGTCTTTGTTCTGAGGTGTGTGTCCTATAAGCAGTAAAATGTTGTGTCCTATTTACAGATCTAGTCTTTTAGTCTATGTCTTTTTATTGGGGAATTGAGTTCATTGATGTTGATAGATATTAAGGAACTGTGATTGCTGCATTCTGTTATTTTTGTTGTTAGAGGTGGAATTATGTTTGTATGACTACCTTCTTTTGAGTTAGTTGAAAAAAAGATTACTTTCTTGCTTTTTCTAGGGTGTAGTTTTCCTAATTATTTTGGAGTTTTTCCATCTATTATCCTTTGTAGGGCTGGATTTGTTGAAATATATTCTATAAATTTGTTTTTGTCATGGAATATCTTGGTTTCTCCATCTATATTACTTGAGAGTTTAGCTGGGTCTAGGAACCTGAGCTGATATTTCTGTTCTCACTGGTTTTCTATGACATCTGCCCTAAGTCTCTGTTGAAAAGTCTGGTATAAATCTGATAGATCTGCCTTTATTTTTTACTTGACCATTTTCCCTTACTACTTTTAATATTCTTTCTTTGTTTTGTGGATTTGGTGTTTTAATTATTTCGTGACACAGGGAGTTTCTTTTTTTGTCCAGACTATTTGGAGTTCTGTAGGCTTCTTGTATGTTTATGGGCATCTCTTTCTTTAGGTTAGGGAAGTTTTCTTCTCTAATTTTGTGGAAGATATTTACTGATCCTTTCCCTTTTGGGAATTTTGCTCTTCTTTATACCTATTATCTTTAGGTTTAGTCTTCTCATTGTGTCCTGGATTTTCTGGATGTTTGGGGTTAAGAGCTTTTTGCTTTTTGCATTTTCTTTGGCTGTTGTGCCTATTTTTTTTTTTTATGGTATCTGCTGTCCCTAAGATTTTCTCTTTTACATTTTGTATTACATTCGTCTATGACTCATGATCTCTTTCCTAGGTTTACTATCTCCAAGGTTTTCTTCCTTTGTGATTTCTTTATCATTTCTTTTTCCATTTTTAGATCCTGGATGGTTTTGTTCAATTGCTTCACCTGCTTGATTGTGTTTTCCTGTAATTCTTTAAAGGATTTTTGTGTTTCCTCTTTAATTGCTTCTACTTGCTTACCTATGTTGTCCGGTATTTCTTTAAGGGAATTATTTATGTCCTTCTTAAAGTCCTCAGCATCATTATGAGATTTGGTTTTTAAATGAGAATCTTGCTTTTTGGGTTTGTTTGGTATCCAGGACTTCCTGTGGTGGGAAAATGGTTTCTGATGATGCCAATTAGCCTTGCTTTCTGTTGCTTAGGCTCTTGCCTTGCCTCACACTATCTGGTTATTTCTAGTGTTAGCTGGTCTTGCTGCCTCTGACTGTGGCTTTTCCCTTCTGTAAGCCTGTGTGTCAGCACTCCTGGGAGACACGCTCTCTCCAGGTGGAATTTGAGTATAGATAGCTGTGGCACAGGGGCAGCTCCAGGGTGCAAATGGAAACTGGAAGGATCCTTCCTCTGGCTGTTCCTTGGTTCCTGTGTTCTGAGGGCTCCAGGTAGGTCTCTCTTGGGCCTGATATTTGAACAGAAGTGGTGGTCTAACCTGTTCTCTCAGTGTGTCAGCACTCCTTGGGGACTCGCTCTCTCAGCAGGATTTGGGTAGTGAGAGCTGTGGCCCAGGGTTGGCTTTCTGCTCAGATGGAGCTTTGCTTTCTATTGTTCTGATAAATACCATAACCAGGAACCACTTGGGGGAAAAGAGTTCGTTTAATCTCACGTAAAAGAAGATAAGGGCAGGAACTCAAGGCAGGAATTGAAAAGTACATGTGGAGCAATGCAGCTCACCCATTAACTATCCTTGGCTCAGTCAAGAGGACAATTTCTTGAAAGACTTTTGTAAGGAATGTCATGGATGTTTAACTTTAAAGAAGTCATGTTTAAAATATCACAAAAGAACATCTATGATCTCACATTGTATTAATATGGTAGAGTTTAAGTTATAATATAATTCTAAAATACTAATTTTTACACACAACACTCTGTCTTTGAGTGGGAACCCATTGGTGCCAATTAAATAGGGTATTTCTCTAAAAACAATTATTGTGATTAAAAAAAGAAATTTCTTGTTTTTTGTTTTCAATAACCTTAAGTGAATACGCAAAACAATGGTTTACTTATGTGGCAGAAATGAACTTGCTCAATACATAAATTTATGAATCCAACTAGTTCATTTTAGCAGAATCTTTACTAGCATTTATGAAAAAAATCACGTGGTTGAAGAGATTTACAATTAATGGTAGACTTAAGTCCTCATATGTAGGAGCTTATCAACAAAGTTAATCTATTTACATCAAGAATATGTTCTTTCTACAACAGCAGTGAAAGGTTACAAGATTGTGCAAGTTTACCAGAATATTTAAGACAACAGGAAGAAGTGCTATGTATCTTCCAATACATAAAGAATTACCAAATAACGATATCATAGTATACTTTCCTATGTACACATTTGTAGGAAATGGAACAAATGCATAATTTAAGTAACTGAGAATCATAATTTCTTGTAACTTAAATACTTTAACATATATCAAAATGTATTTTTTTTTAAATTTTGAAGTGAGAATAGAGCAGTTTCATTGCCTGTTAATTATAACCAGCACGATAACAGATAGTTAAAATAGTTTTCTTATTTTCCTTTCCAAAATTCTCTAAGCAGCCAACCCAGATCTGGGGCATTTGCTGAGTGCTTTGAGGCCTGCAGATGTAGCTCTGGTTGCCATTCCACACATTATAACTGTCAGCCCATGCTGAAGACCTTTTGAAACTCCCCTGTGTCTTCATTGAGGCAATCACCTATTGACTTCCTAATTTTTCATCACCAGAGGCATGGATTTCCTTAAAAAAAAACCTAATTATATACTTAATTTGAAATCAGAAAATTGCAATGGGAAATGCATATTGTTTGAAGGTTAACCTTCCTCAGTTAACCTTTCCAGTTCCCTTTACAAATTGAATATAGGGATAGAAAATTAGAAAGTACACAATCACCCACAAAAAGTCTCTGACATGTTTCCTGAAGGAGAATGTAGATTGCTTGGCCTCATTTTGGTTTAGGAGCTTGACCCTACTATAAAATTCCAGTGTGGATATTTGTTTTATGTGCCAACATGGAATGAGGCAGTTCTTTTTTTATTTTAAAAATATTTTGCATATGAGTACACTGTAGCTGTCTTCAGACACACCAGAAGAGGACATCGGATCCCATTACAGATGGTTGTGAGCCACCATGTGGTTGCTGGGATTTGAACTCAGGACCTCTGGAAGAGCAGTTGGTGCTCTTAACCACTGAGCCATCTCTCCAGCCCTAAAAATATTTTTATTATTATATTTTATTATTTTTTTATTTATATTCACAGCATTGCCCTTCTTCTCCATCGCCACCCCCCCCCACAGTTCCTCAACCTACTCTTCCTTCCCATTTTCTCCAAGAAGGTGCACTCCACCCACCAAGTATCCTCCTTGCCTGGGGAGTCAAGTCTCTGGAGGATTAGGCACATCTTCTCCCACTGAGACTAGACCAGGCATCATATGCTGTCTGGTGGGTGGCTCAGTGCCTGGGAGCTCCTATGCATCAAGGTTAGTTGAGACTGCTGTTTTTTGTATGAGGTCACTCTCCTCTTCAACTTCTTCAAACCTTCCCCTAATTTCTCCATAGGAGCCCTTGACTTCAGTCCAACGATGAGGTGTAAGTATCTGCATTTGTCTCAGTCATTGGCTGGTAGGCCTCTCATGGGACAGTCATGTTAGGGTCATGTCTTCAGTCACTTCCCCATTTTTGTTCCTGCAGTCTTTTAGACATGAACAACTCTAGGTCAGAAATTTTGACTGTGGCTGAGAAATACTATTCCTCCACTTGAGGCCATGTCTATCTACTGGAGATGAACTTTTCTAGTTTCCTCCCCCATTGTTGGGCTAAGGTCACCCTTATTGAGTTCTGAGTCTTTCACCTCCCAGGTCTCTGGTACTTTCTAGAACATCTCGCCACCTCCCACACTCAGAGGCTGCATATTTTCATTCACTCTACTGGCCCTCTGGATTTCTTTCCTGTTCCCTCCATACCTGATTCTGTTCCTCTTTTCCCATCCTTTCCCCACTGCCACCCAAGCCCCTCTATCTTTCTGCCTTCCATGATTATTTTCTTCCCCCTTCTAAGTGGGATTGAAACATCTTCTCTTGGGTATTTCTGCTTATTATACTTCTCAAGGTCTGTGGGTTGTATCTTAGGTATTCTGTACTTTTTGGCTAATATCCACTTACCAGTGAATATAGACCATGTGTGTCCTTTTCGGTATGGGTTGCATTATTCAGGATGATGTTTCTAGTTCCATCCATTTATTTGCAAATTTCATAATGTCCTCATTTTTAATAACTGAATACTATTCCATTGTGTAAATAAACACAATTTTTGTATCCATTATTCTGTTGAGGGACATCTAGGTTGTTTCCAGCTTCTGGTTATTACAAATAAGGCTGCAAATGAACATAGTGGAGAACGAATCCTAGTGGGATAGTGGGGCATCTTTTGAGAATATGCCCAAGAGCTATAGCTGGGTCTTCAGGTAGAATTATTTCCAGTTTTCTGAGGAACAGTCAGATTGATTTCCAGAGTGGTTGTACCAATTTGCAATCCCACCAGCAATGGAGGAGTGTTGGTATTTCTCCACATCCTAGCTAACATGTGCTGTTGCTTGAGATTTTTATCTTATGCATTCTAATTGGTATAAGGTGGAATCTCAGGGTTGTTTTGCTTTGAAGTTCCTGATGACTAAGGACTTTGAACATCTTTTAAAGAGCATGTTGGCCATTCAAATTTCTTCTGTTGTGAATTCTGTTTACTGCTATACCCCAGTTTTAAATTCGGTTATTTGTTTTTTTTTTTTTTTGAAGTCTAACTTCTTGAGTTCTTTATATATTTTGGATATTAACCCTCTTTCGAATGTAGGGTTAGTGAAGATGTTTTATTCCATCTGTAGGTGCTTGATTTGTCCTATTGATGGCATTTTTTGCCTTATATAAGTTTTTCAGTTTCATGAGGTCCCATTTATCAGTTGTTGATATTTGGGCCTGAGCTATTGGAGTTCTGTTTAGGAAATTTCCCCTGTGCCAATGAGTTCAAGGATCTTTCCCACATTCTCTTTTATTAGATTCAGTGTACCTGGCCTTACGTTGAGGTCCTTGTTCCACTTGGATTTGAGCTTTGTACAAGGTGATAAATATAGTTCTATTTTTATTTTCCTACATAAAACAGTCAAGTTGAGCAACACCATTTTTGAAGGTATTTTCTTTTTTCCATTGTATTTTTTGCCTTATTTGTCAAAGATCAAGTGTCTATAGGTATATGGGTTCATTTCTGGGTCTTTGATTCTATTCCATTGATTGACCTGTCTTTTTGGTATGAATAACATGTGGTCTTTGTCATTATTGCTTTGTAATACAGCTTGAGGTCAAGAATGATGATTCCCCCAGAAGATCTTTTATTATTGAGTATTGTTCTTGATATCCTAGATTTTTTCTATATGAAGTTGAGAATTGCTCTTTCATGTCTGTGAACAATTGTGTTGGAATTTGGATGAGAATTGTATTGGATCTGTAGATTGCTTTTGGTCAGATGGCCATTTTAACTAGGTTGATCCTACTAATGTATGATCATAAGAGATTATTCCATCTTCTGAGGTTTTCTTTGTGTTGTTTGACCATGCTTCAGAATAACATTGTTAAGAGTGAGCTTAGTGCTGTGTCTTGCATATTTAGGAATTCAAAGTACAGCTGATATCATATCTGTAAGTAGCAGAATATTTTCATACCTTGAGAAGAAATATTTCTTTTTAAAGATAAATGAGAATGATACTGTTTGCTCCTAAGAATCAGTATCTTATTGCATAGAATAATTTCCTGGTAAAAATTTTTGATGGCCAAACCAGGGAGAAGTTTGACTCCACTGTGTACTCCCAGGTTCTCCCTTAGTCTTTTGAATGAGAAGGGGAGTTGTATGCTATCTAACATACCTATAGTCTGCCAAAGAGAAAAGGCAAATACACAGATGTTATTTTCTGTCTAAACATTTCAGAAACAATTTAAATAACAAAAAGCTGTGAAGAGTCATCATATAATGCAATTTTCTTTGTTCATAATTTAGCTGTCCATTTTCAGCTGTGGATAAAATTTTATTTTACTTCACAGTCACATTAGGAGTTGAGACCTTGGGTGTGCTGGGCAAATTTTCTTCTTAGAACACTGGTATGGATCTCATATTATTGACCAAAGTTTGGATACTTGAAAGTTTGAGAGTTCAGGATCAAGGCAGAGCAGACACTGGGCCCCCTATATCAGTTTCTCTGCCTATATCATGGGTATGATCTTTGTTCTGTCAGATTCTTTATTTCTGCCAGATTCCTGAACTTGTATCCACGACTTCATTTTCAACAGTTATTTTGTGAATAAAGTCACACCCAACAGATCTTTTCCATCCTGTTTTATGAATTTTTGTAATCACACAAAGGCACATAAAAAATCCAGGCTTAACATTTTATTAAATATCATTTTATTGACAACACTAATTTTCTTTCTTATATAAAGAAATACTCAAAGATTCAGAAATTGAAATGAGTACCCCTTTTAGAGACTATATACTTACCTCCCACACCTGGTTATGCTTATTTTTTCTGATAAAAAATGAGGTCAGTGCTAGCAGCAAACCACTGAACTTAGAACAGGACCCACTTGGGGGGAATTAGAGGAAGAATTGAAAAAGTTGAAGGAGCTTGCAACCCCATAAAAAAACAATGCCAACCAACCAGAGCTTCCAGGAACTAAACCACTACCAAAAGACTATACATAGACTGACCCAGGGCTCCAATTGCATACATAGCAGAGAATAGCCTTGTTGGGGCACCGGGGAAGGGGAAGCCCTTGGACCTGCCATGGTTGGAGCCCCAGTGCAGGGGAATATGGGGGGGTCAGTAAGGAGGATGTATGGGGGGAATACCCATATGGGGGAGGGACAGGGGAGGGAATGGGGGGCTTCTGGACAGGAGACCAGGAAGGGGAATAGCATTTGAAATGTAAGTAAGAAATATATCTAATAAAAATTTTTTAAAAAAGAAAAAAAATATATTGCATTGGGACTCAAGGGATAATTTAGCAAGTAAAAACATTGGATGCTGTTGCAGAAAACCAATGTACAATGCCTAGCACCTACCAGTAGCTCACAACCATTGTGGCTCTGATTCTAAGGGATTTGACATTCTCTTCTGGACACTGCAGGAACCAGGCATGAGAATGGTACAGACACATATATGCAGAAAGCAACAAATACATACAAAATACAATCTAATTATGTATATATTATTTTAAAACACATACACATACAAATAAAAAAGACAGATATGGATGAATTCTTAAAATATGAGCATGTAACATTATTGACTCAAATTGAGAAACAGAACCTGATTTTCATGCTACAAATCTTCCTAGATTATAACCTACATCCTCACAACTATGGTCAGAGTGTAAGTATTTTCTTGACTTAGACACTCTTGATTAGTTGTTAGCATCTCAAAATAGCTTTACAAAAATATAATTTCTACACTATATAATCAAACAATTTATTTTATTTTTAAAACAGAAAAATACCTTATGTAATAAATTTATAAATGAAAATATCATTCAACTAGATTGACATAGCCATGCAAAGAAACAGTCACCTATGTTCAAATTCTGTATATCTCAATGTTAAAATTGTAATTCTGAAGCCATCGAGCTTAACTTAGTGTCTTACATTTTCAACATAAATAATACTTTTATGCACTTACCCACCATCATAAAATATAAGAAAATTGTGTTGAGTTGGTATTGTGCATTCTGTATCCAGATGCTGTGTTCTGTACCCCCAAACCAGGTTGTAGTCTAACATGAGCATAACACTGAACAATGTGCTCTAAGGAATGCCCCCCAATAATCTCTGAATGACAAACATATTTGAGAGACTGTGACTAGGCAGAGGAGAGCAAATTGTAGAAATTTTGGATAGAGTGAGGGGATCTCAGGTAGGGACCATGAGGAGAAAGTAAAAGGAGAAGGGAATGCTTTAAGTTTCTCTCCATTTAGTCTGATTTTGACTACTGATTTTCTGTATATTGTTTTTACTATGTTTAGGTATTGGCCTTGAATTCCTGATCTTTCCAAGACTTTTAACATGAAGAAGTATTGAATTGTGTCAAACGATTAATCAGCATCGAATGAGATACTCATGAGTTTGTTTAGATTACGTTGATGGATTTTCTTATATTGAACCATCTCTGCATCCCTGGAATGAAGCCTACTTGATCATGATAGATGATGGTTTTGATGTGTTCTTGGATTCAGTTTGAAGAATTTTATTGAGTATTTTGAGTCAATATTTATGAGGGAAAGTGGTCTGAAGTTCTCTTTGTTGAGCCTTTGTGTAGTTTAGGTATAAGTGAAATTGTGATTTCATAGAAGGAAATGGATAGTGCTCCTTCTGTTTCTGTTTTGTGGAATAATTTGGTCAGTATTGGTATGAGTTCTAGGAAGGTCTGATAGAATTCTGCACTAAGCCCATCTCTTCCTGGACTTGTTCTGGTTGGGAGATTTTAATAACTGCTTCTATTTCTTTAGGAGTTATGGAAATCTTTAGATGTTTTATCTGATCCTGATTTAACTTTCATACCTGGTATCTGTCTAGAAAATTGTCCATTTCATCCAGATTTTCCAGTTTTGATGAATATAGGCTTTTGTAGTAGGATCTGATGATTTTTTTATTTTCCTCAGATTCTATTGTTATGACTCCCTTTTGATTTCTGATTTTGTTAATTTCTCTATGCCCTCTGGTTAGTTTGGCTAACAGTCTATCTACCTAGTTGATTTTCTCTAAGAACCAGCTCCTGGTTTTGTTGAAACTTGAAGGAATCCAACTAAAATCAGGGAATAGACAAGGGTGTCTATTCTCTCCTTACTTATTCAATATAGTACTCAAAGTAATAGCCAGATCTATCAGACAAAAAAGATACCAAAGGGATACAAATAAGAAAGAAAGAAGTCAAAATATCACTATTTAGAGATGATACGATAATATATCTAAGTGACTCCAAAAGTTTCACCGGAGAACTACTAAGCCTGTTAAACAATTTCAGCAAAGTGGCAAGTAATAAATTAACTCAAACAAATCAGTAGCCTTCCTCTACTCAAAGGATAAATGGGCTGAGAAACAAATTAGGGAAATGAAACCCTTCACAGTAGTCACAAATAACATGAAATACCTTGGTATAACTCTAACCAAGCAAGTTAAAGATCTCTGTGACAAGAACTTCAAGTCCATGAAGAGAAAAATTGAAGAGGATATCAGAAAATGGAATGACCTCCCATGCTCATGGATTGATAGGATTAATATAGTAAAAAAGGCCATCTTGCCAAAAGCAATCTACAGATTCAATGCAATCCCCATGAAAATTCCAACTGAGTTCTTCATAGAGTAAGAAAGATCAATTTGCAAATTCATGGAGTAACAGAAAACACAGGATAGTGAAAACAATGTTCAACAATAAAAGAACTTCTGAGGGAATCACCATCCCTGACTCAAGCTGTATTACAGAGCAATAGTGATAAAAAGTGTATGGTATTGGTGCAGAAAGAGACAGGTAGATCAGTGGAATAAAACTGAAGACCCAGAAATGAACTCACACACCTATGGTCAATTAACCTTTGACAAAGAAGTTAAACCATCCAGTGGAAAAAAGATAGCATTTTCAACAAACGGTGCAGGTTCAACTGGCAGTCAGCCTGTAGAAGAAGGCAAATCAACCCATTCTTATTGCCCTGTACATAGCTTAAGTCCAAGTGGGTCTCAGACCTCCACATAAAACCAGATACACTCAAATTAGAAGAAGAAAAATTGGGGAAGAGCCTCGAACTCATGGGCACTGGGTAAATTTTCTGAACAAAAGAACCATTGCTTATGCTACAAGATAAAGAATCGACAAATGCAAAATTCTGTAAGGCAAAGGACACTGTCATTAGGACAAAACAGCAACCAACAGATTGGGAAAAGAACTTTAACAGACCAACATCTGATAGAGGGCTAATATCAAATATATATACAAAGAACTCAAGAAGTTAGACTCCAGTGATTGAAATAACTCTATTAAAAATGGGGTACAGAGCTAAACAAAGAATCCTCACCTTAGGAATATTGAATGTCTGAGAAGTACCTAAAGAAATGTTTGATATCCTCAGTTATCAGGTAAGTCAAAAGCAAAACAACTCTGAGATTCCACCTCACAGCAGTCAGAATGGCTAAGATTAAGAACTCAGGTGACAGCAGATGTTGGTGAAGATGAGGAGAAAGAGGAAGGTGTATCCTTTGTTGGTGGGATTTCAAACTGGTACAGCCACTCTAGAAATCAGTCTGGGTGTTCCTCAGAAAATTGCACAGTGTACTACCTGAGGACCCAGCTATACCTCTCCTGGGAGTAAACCCAAACGATCCTCTAATGTAGAAGAAGGATACGTGGTCCACTATGTTCATAGCAGCCTTATTTATAATTGCTAGAAGCTGGAAAGAACCCAGATGCCCTTCAACAGAGGAATGGACACAGAAAATGTGGTGGTATAGCTATGCAATGGAGTACTACTCAGCTATCAAAAACAATGACTTTATGAAATTCATAGACAAATGGATGGAACTAGAGAATATCATCCTGAATGAGCTAACCCATTCACAAACCAACCAACCAAACAACAACAACAACAACAATAACAACACATGGTATGCACTCACTGATGGAGGATAAGTGGATATTAGCTGCAAAGCTCGAATTTCCCAAGATGCAAACCATAGACCACATGAAGGTAATGAAGGACAGGACGACCAATGTTTGGATGCTTCAGTCCTTCTTAAAAGGGGGAACAAAATATTTGTATGAGGGGATATGGAGATAGTTTGGAGCAGAGAGTGAAAGAATGGCCATTCAGAACCTGCCCCACCTGGGAATCCAATATATATCTCAACCCAATCTAGACAATATTGATAAAGCCATGAAATGCATGCTGATAGTAGCCTGATATAACTGTCCCATGAAAGGCTCAGCCAGTACATGACAAATACAGAGGTGAATGCTAGCAGCAAACCATTGAACTGAGAACTGGGTTCTCATTGGAGCAATTAGAGAAACGATTGAAAGAACTGAAGGGGCTTGCAACCCCAGAAGAACAACAATACCAATCAATCAGAGTTCCCAGGGACTAAACCACTATCCAAAGACTACACATGGATAGACCCATAGCTCTAACATATGCATCAAAGGATGGCCTTGTTGGGCACCAATGGCAGGAGAGGCCCTTGTTCCTGCCAAAGCTGGACCCCTCAGTGTAGGGGAATGTCAGGGGGATGGGAAGGTGGGGTTGGGGAGGTGGAACACCCTTATAGAAAGAGGGAGAGGGGGTTGGGGATTTAGCTCAGTGGTAGAGCACTTGCCTAGGGAAGCGCAAGGCCCTGGGTTGGTCCCCAGCTGAAAAAAAAAAAAAAAGAACCAAAAAAAAAAAAAAAAGAAGGAGGGAGAGGGTGATGGGATAGGGGGCTTATGGACAGGAAACCAGGAAAGGGAATAACATTTGAAATGCAAATAAAAAATATCCAATAAAAATGACTAAAAAATAACATTTTTGAACAAATATTTGACTCTTAACAAAAAAGAATGAAAAAGGAGAAGGGAAGAAATAGGTGGCCACATGCCATAATGGACCGTAAGCACAAACTATTTGGATATGACCAAGAGAACTCTCCCTAAGGATACACATGGAGCAATGCAAGACTCAGATGTTAAATAATGGGGTATTTGTTTAGTAATGACCTAGTTGGGCTAGAAAAGCTGAGAACCTGCCCAGAATACTTCCAGTAGCTTGTTTATAACTTCTGATGTCTCTGTGTTGTTTACTCAGGAGCTAAACAGGATAGAGTTAGATAGAAACCCATCATAAAATTACCACTATAAAAATGACGTAGTTAGTAAGTTGTCGTAAGGGTGCTGAGATGCAAACCCACTTCCCCTGCAAAAAACAAGTGCTCTTGAGGGAGAGCTAAACCTTCAGAGGGGCAGACACACCTGGGAAGCCAGAAGACACTACACTCTGCCCACATTTCTGACTCCAGAGAAAAACACCTAATGCCATCTGGGGAACCGGTGCACAGGGGCCCCGGAAAAAAAGAGGCCCTCCTGGTTGCCGCCCTCACTGAGAGCTCAAAAGCAACCCCCAGGAGCAACTTCAGCCGCAAGAACACAGGTAAGACCAACTTTTCTGCTCCAAGCGACTTGCCTGGTGGACTCAGGACACAGGCCCACAGAAACAGTTGAAGACCAGTAGACAGGAAAGACTACATGCCTGAAAGCAGGACACTCTATTCCAATAACTGACTGAAAGAGAACAGGAAAATAGGTCTACAGCATTCCTAACACACAGGCCTATAGGACAATCTAGCTACTATCAAAAATAGCAGAAGAAGATAACACCACAGACAACCTGATGGCAAGAGGCAAGCCCAGGAAACCAAGCAACAGAAACCAAGACTACATGGCATCATCCGAGACCAATTCTCCCACCAAAGCAAACACTGAATATCCAAACACACCAGAAAAGCAAGATGTAGATTTAAAAACACATTTGATCATGGTGATGGAGGACTTCAAGAAAGACATAAAGAACTCCCTTAGAGAAACGCAGGAAATCATAAAAAAACAAGTAGAAGCAAATAGAGAGGAATCACAAAGATCCCTGAAAGAATTCCAGGAAAACACAATCAGACAGATGAAGGAATTAAAAATGGAAATAGAAGCAATAAGAAAGCACAAAGGGAAACAACCCTGGATATAGAAAACCAAAGGAAGAGACAAGGAGCCGCAGATACAAGTATCACTAACAGAATACAAGAGATAGAAGAGAGAATCTCAGGAGCAGAAGATTCTATAGAAATCATTGACAAAACTGTCCAAGATAATGTAAAACGGAAAAAGCTAATGGTCGATAACATACAGCGAATCAAGGACTCAATGAGAAGATCAAACCTAAGGATAATAGGTATAGAAGAGAGTGAAGACTCCCAGCTCAAAGGATCAGTAAATATCTTCAACAAAAACATAGAAGAAAACTTCCCTAACCTAAAGAAAGAGATGCCCATAAGCATAAAAGAAGCCTACAGAATTCCAAATAGATAGGACCAGAAAAGAACCTCCTCCTGTCACATAAAGGTCAAAACACCAAACGCACAAAACAAAGAAAGAATATTAAAAGCAGTAAGGGAAAAAGGTCAAGTAACATATAAAGGCAGACCTATCAGAATCATACCAGACTTCTCACCAGAGACTACAAAAGCCAGAAGATCCTGGAAAGGTGTCATACAGACACTAAGAGAACACAAATGCCAGCCCAGGTTACTCTCAATTAACATAGATGGAGAAACCTAGATATTCCATGACAAAACCAAATTTACACAATATCTTTCTACAAATCCAGTGCTAAAAAGGATAATAAATGGTAAAGCCCAACATAAGGAGGCAAGCTACACCCTAGAAAAAGCAAGAATCTAATCATCTTGGCAACAAAACAAAGAGAAGGAAAGCACACACACATAATCTCACATCCAAATACGAATATAACAGGAAACAATAATCACTATTCCTTAATATCTCTCAACATCAACGGTCTCAACTTCCCCAATAAAAGGACAGAGATTACCAACATTCCAAGCAAATATTCTGAAGAAGCAAGCTGGAGTAGCCATTCTAATATCAAATAAAATCGATTTTCAACCAAAAGTCATCAAAAAAGATAAGGAAGGACACTTCATATTAATCAAAGGAAAAATCCACCAAGATGAACTCTCAATCCTAAATATCTATGCTCCAAATACAAGGTCACCTACATACATAAAAGAAACCTTACTAAAGCTCAAAGCACACATTGCACCTCACACAATAATAGTAGGAGGTTTCAACACCCCACTCTCATCAAGAGACAGATCATGGAAACAAATTAAACAGAGACATAGACAGACTAAGAGAAGTCATGAACCAAATGGACTTAACAGATATTTATAGAACATTCTACCATAAAGCAAAAGGATATACCTTCTTCTCACCACCTCATGGTACTTTCTCCATAACTGACCTTACAATTGGTCATAAAACAGGCCTCAATAGGTACAGAAAGATAGAAATTATCCCATGTGTCCTATCACACTACAACGGGCTAAAGCTGGTTTTCAACAACAATAACAGAAGAACTCCCACATATACATGCAAATTGAGCAATGCTCTACTCAATGATAACCTGGTCAAGGAAGAAATAAATAAATAAATAAATTAAATTAGAATTTAATGAAAATGAATGTGCAACTTACCCAAACTTATGGGATACAATGAAAGCTATGCTAATAGGAAACCTCATAGCTCTGAGTGCCTGCAGAAAGAAACAGGATAGAGCATATATCAGCAGCTTGATAGCACACCTAAAAGCAATAGAACAAAGAGAAGCAAATACACCCAGGATGAGTAGAAGGCGGGAAATGATCAAACTCATTGCTGAAATCAACCAAGTAGAAACAAAATGGACCATAGAAAGAATCAACAGAACCAAAAGTTGGTTCTTTGAGAAAATCAACAAGATAGATAAAACTTTAGCCAGACTAATGAGAGGACACAGAGAGTGTGTTCAAATTAATAAAATCAGAAATGAAATGGGAGACGTAACTACAGAATCAGAGGAAATTCAAAAAAATCATCAGATCCTACTACAAAAGCCTATATTCAAAAAACTTGAAAATCTGCGGAAATGGACAATTTCCTAGACAGATACCAGGTACCAAAGTTAAATCAGGAACAGATAAACCATTTAAACAACCCCATAACTCCTAAAGAAATAGAAGGAGTCATTAAAGGTCTCCCAAGCAAATAGAGCCCAGGTCCAGATGGGTTCAGTGCAGAATTTTATCAGACCTTATTAGAAGACCTCATACTAATACTATCCAAACAATTCCACAAGACTGAAACAGATGGAGCACTACCGAATTCCTTTTATGAAGCCACAATTACTCTTATACCTAAACCACACAAAGACCCAACAAAGAAAGAGAACTTCAGACCAATTTCCCTTATGAATATTGACACATAAATGCTCAATAAAATTCTGGCAAACTGAATCCTAGAGCACATCAAAACAATCATCCACCATGATCAAGTAGGCTTCATCCCAGGCATGCAGGGATGGTTTAATATACGGAAAACCATCAAGGTGATCCATTATATAAACAAACTGAAAGAACAAAACCACATGATCATTTCATTAGATGCTGAGAAAGCATTTGACAAAATTCAACACCCCTTCATGATAAAAGTCCTGGAAAGAATGGGAATTCAAGGCCCATACCTAAACATAGTAAAAGCCATATACACAGCAAACCAGTTGCTAACATTAAACTAAATGGAGAGAAACTTGAAGCAATCCCACTAAAATCAGGGACTGAACAAGGCTGCCCTACTCTCTCCCTACTTATTCAATATAGATATTGAAGTTCTAGCCAGAGCAATCAGACAACAAAAGGAGATGAAAGGGATACAGATTGGAAAAAGAAGAAGTCAAAATATCACTATTTGCAGATGATATGATAGTATATTTAAGTGATCCCAAAAGTTCCACCAGAGAACTACTTAAACTGATAAACACCTTCAGCAAAGTGGCTGGGTATAAAATTATCTCCAATAAATCAGTTGCCTTCCTCTACACAAAAGAGAAACAAGCCGAGAGAGAAATTAGGGAAACGACACCCTTCATAATAGTCCCAAATAATATAAAATACCTCGGGGTGACTTTAACCAGGCAAGTGAAAGATCTGTATGATAAAAACTTTAAGTCTCTGAAGAAAGAAAGTGAAGAAGATCTCAGAAGATGGAAAGATCTCCCATGCTCATGGATTGGCAGGATTAATATAGTAAAAATGGCCATTTTACCAAAAGCGATCTACAGATTCAGCAATCCCCATCAAAATACCAATCAATTTTTTCAGAGAGTTAGACAGAACAATTTGCAAATTCATCTGAAATAACAAAAAACCCAGGATAGCTAAAACTATCCTCAACAATAAAACACTTCTGGGGGAATCACTATTCCTGAACTCAAGCAGTATTACAAAACAATAGTGATAGAAACTGCATGGTATTGTTACAGAGACAGACAGATAGACCAGTAGAATAGAATTGAAGACCCAGAAATTAACCCATGCACCTATGATCAGTTGATTTTTGACAAAGGAGCCAAAACCATCCAATGGAAAAAAGATAGCATTTTCAGCAAATGGTGCTGGTTCAACTGGAGGTCAACATGTAGAAAAATGCAGTCATTGATAGTGGCTATTAGCATAAATGCTCAAATTACCCTAGATGCCCAGAACACATGAAACTCAAGACGGATGACCAAAATGTGAATGCTTCACTCATTCTTTAAAAGGGGAACAAGAATACCCTTGGCAGGGAATAGAGAGGCAAAGATTAAAACAGAGACAGAAGGAATGCCCATTCAGAGCCTGCCCCATATGTGGCCCATACATATACAGCCACCCAATTAGATAAGATGGATGAAGCAAAGAAGTGCAGGCCGACAGGAACCGGATGTAGATCTCTCCTGAGAGACACAGCCAGAATACAGCAAATTCATAGGAGAGTTCCATCATTAAACCACTGAACTGAGAACGGGACCCCTGTCGAAGGAATCAGAGAAAGGACTGAAAGGGCTTGAAGGGACTCAAGACCCCAGATGAACAAAAATTCCCACCAACCCAAGCTTCCAGGGACCAAGCCACTACCCAAAGACTATACATGGACTGACCCTGGGCTCCAACCTCATAGGTAGCAATGAATATCCTATTAAGAGCACCAGTGGAAGGGAAAGCCCTTGGTCCTGCCAAGACTGAACCCCCAGTGAACGTGATTATTGGGCCGAGGGCAGTAATGGGGGGAGGATGGGGAGGGGAACACCCATAGAGAAGGTGATGGGGAGGGGTTAGGGGTATATTGGCCGGGAGACCGGGAAAAGGAATAATAATTGAAATGTAAATAAGAAATACCCAAGTTAATAAAGATGAAAAAATGACTTAATTAAAAATAGAGAAGAAATTTTCTTTACATCTGCGTCAAAAAATAGGATATCTTTTAACTTCATTTTGTCCTGCCTTGTCATCTAATAATACTTTTTATTATTTTTTCTAGCTGTTATATTATACCCACATGTACATTTGTTTAAAATATACTTCTATATAGTATGGACTAGTATCTGAAGATGAGAATGTGATGAGTTTTTTCTCTTATTTGTTTTTGATAATCTTGCTTAATAGTTTAATTTATGTTCTAAATCAATTTATTATCTCATCAGTTTACGGTTTTACTTTTCTTTTGACTCTTTTAATTATTATCTTAGTTAATGTCTTATTGCTGTGAAGGCATATCATGTCTACAGCAATTCATATAAAGGACAATATTTATTTGGGACTTGCTTATGTTTCAGAAATTTAGCATATTATTGTCCTGGTTCGATGAATGGCAGCAAACATGGCAGCAGACACAGTACTGGAGAAGTAGCTGAAAGTTCTACAAGTGGATTATCAGGCCGCAGGAAAAGTGAGACACTGGGCTCAGTTCATGTGTTTAAATACTCAAAGCCCACCCACAGTAATATACTTCCTCTAACAAGGAAGGCCATCTCCAGTGGTATAGTTCCTCCAGCTATCCCTTCTAATACTGCTATTCCCTTGTGACCAAGCATTCAAATCTATGAACTATGAGAGCCATTCCTTTTTTAAGCACCACAATTATAGTTTTTCAAAAACTTTATTATAAAAACCTGTACCCTCTTGCTCTTTACTCTTCCCTACTCTTCCCCTCTTCCCTGCCCATTCTCTCCCTCTCCCACCTTCCCTCCATGTGCCCATGGCCAGCCTCCTTTCCTGTCTTCCTCTACTCTGCTTATTTTATTAAACCTCTTCACATGGGAAAAACAAAACTGTAAATAGGAAATATACAGATTAAAAAGACTCAAAGTTTATAAATCTCTAATAAGTTTTATATAGATAGAATTGACATTCAAAAAGCTATAGAGCTTCATATTGTATTTTGTACTCTCTTTAATAAGTATATATCACTTATCATCCAAACTGAAAAATCATAAAGGGAATTAGGAATATAAGCAACTAGCAATTTAACCTCTTTTTAATACTCATAAGATGATATATACCAATGCAGTTTTAGTATCTTTTTCTAATGACTCAGCATGTTGAACACATTTAAAAAGAGTTATCAGCAATTTGTATTTCTTTTCCTGAAAATGGCCCATTTAATTTATTAGCTCAGTGTTGATTGGCAATTTTATTCTTTTGGTATTTAACTTCTTCTTCAGTTCTCTATAAATTCTGAGTATTAGTCCCTTGTCTTAAGACAAGGCTGGTAAAGATTTTCTTCAACTCTACAGAAAACCAGTGTGATTGTCTCCTTTGCTATATATAAATTTTTATAGTGCCTATCCTATTAAATTTCTGTTCATAAGGTCTTGTGTTCAAAACTGGTCTGGTCTACATTGAAGATTATTGATATGCTTTCTTCAAAAAAAATCAACATTTCAGGCTTTAAAGTATTTCATCAATTTCAAATTGACTTTGTACCAGTTGAAAAATGTAAATCAAATTTTTTGTTATGCACATGGATATGCAACTTTGTCAACACCATTTATTGAATAGGTTATTATTATCCACTGTATGCTTTTGCCTCTTTTGTCAAGTATTATGGTGAAATAGCATTTAGATAGGTTTTCTCATTCTTGATTATTTTCCAATGGTCTATCTGACTGTTATTCCCTCATGCCATCTTGCCTTTACCACTATAGTTGGGCAGTATAATCTGAGTTTGTTTATTGTGATACCATCAGCCTTGATCTTGATTCTTAGAATTGTTTTAGCAACTCACGGTCTTCTTTGGTCTCAAATTGCTTCTTGAATATATTTTAGTTCTGTGAAATGTAACATAAATCTTTATAGGTATTGCACTAAATATAATTTTAGTATTATGGGCATTTTTATAATATATGCAGATGATCCAGTAGCTAGACCATACTTCCATTATCTTGCCTAAAAAGAATTCTACATTTTCTGCTGTCCTGACTTGAATGCAATTAATCGTCTTAATTCAAGTTAGTTTTCTTAAAAGTTAAAAAATTGACAAATTATTTCCCAGTTTATTAAAAAGTTTAAAAAGCACACATTAATCAATTAGAAATCAAAAATATGTTTTATAGCAGGTTCCAGCGACATCCAAATAATCATTAGAGAATATTTGAAAAATATAAATAACTGGAAAGCCTAGAAAAAAATAGTACTTCTCAGTTCACACCATTTACCACAATTCAAGCCATAAGATATAAATAGCTTCATTCCTTCCCCTACCTCTTCCATTGGTGTCCTGTGCTCAGCCTGATGGTTGGCTGTGAGTATCTGCATCTGCATTGGTCCTGACTGGCAATACCTCTCAGAAGGCAGCTATACCAGGCTCCTGTCAGCAAGCACTTCCTCGCATCATCCATAGTGTCAGGGTTTGGTGTCTGCAGGTGGCACATATGCCAAGGCAGGGCTTTCTCTGGATTACCTTCCCTTTGGTCTCTGCTCCATTAGTTGTCTCTGCATTTCCTTTAGATTAGAACAATTCTGAGTCAAAATTTTGGAGATGGGTGGGTGGCCCTACTGCACCAACAATACTGACTAATCTCCCAGAGCTCCCAGAGACTGAGCCAACAACCGAGGAGGAATCCATGGTTCCAACTGCAAGTATAGCAGAGAATAGCCTTGTCTGGAATCAATGGGAAGGGAAGCCCTTGATTTTGTGGAGGATTGATGTCCTGGCATGGGGGGGATGCTGGAGTGATGAGTGATGAGGTGGAAGTGGGAAAGGTGGGTATGGGAGCACTCTCATAGAGGCAAGGGAGAGGGTTTAGGTGATGGGGAGTCTGTGAAGTGAAGCTGAAAAAGGGGAACAGTATTTGAAATGTAAATGAATAAAATAACCAATAAAATAATTAAATGTAAAAAATATAGTATGATAAATGGTTTACATGCTCAAAAATAACTTAAATACATCTATTACTAGTAAAAATATGGAAGCAGTAGTCAAAAGTATTTTTCAAAGAAAAGCTGTGAAGCTGAAGAATCCATTCCTGAATTTTCTAAAGCTTCCATGGAAGTTCTCATAGCTATTCTTTCTCCAGAGTTGCACAAAAATAAAGTTGCTCAGGTGCCACGCTACTCCCACTGGGCCAGTGATCTTTGTAGCAGAAGGTACTCTACGTGGTGCTGAAAAAATATAAGAACCAACCCTGCTACAAATCCTTCAACTTACAATGTGTCCTGTGAGTTAGATATGCTAGAGCATTGGTGGAACAGAGCCTGTAGGAGTGAACAAGCAGTACCTGACTGTGTTAAAGAATCATTCCATGAGATGAAATCCATGTGTGTCACTGTTCAGTTGACAAAGAACCAGAGAGTAGATGTCCCAGGAACCTTGTGGAAAACCAAATATTACTGTTTAACTATAGAAGGATAGCAATAAGATGACTTCAATGATTACGTTCTTACTGTCTACCTCAGGTAGACCATACTCTATGCTGAGACCGTAAAACAAGTCAATACGTAATTGCAGAAGGTGGGCATATTTAGTGTCTTCTATTTGCTGGATTTTATTTTAGCATACTTTCCTTACTATTAATCTTTCTTCAAAGCTACTTAGAAGTATAGAAAAACAGAGAATCTTCACTTAAACTTTGTTTTGAGCTCTCCCATGTCTGTTTATTCAGAGAAAAAAGAAAAAGAAAAATATACAAGAGCAGAGATGAAGAAGTGTGGTCAACATGAAAACTATGTTATAGCTCTTGATAGATCAATGCCAATATATGTGAATCCTTTTATTACAACATTGACTTTTATAAAATTTTATATTTATAAAGTTAGAAACATTATTTAGACAAAGACTTATAGACATCATTATACTACCAAAGAACCTGCAGAAACAAGGATAAGCTGTCTAGATTATTGTTACAAATAAGAAACTCTATCATCCTGAGTGATGTACCCAATCACACACACACACACACACACACACACACACACACACACACACACACAGTATGCACTCACTGATAAGTTGGTATTAGCCCAAAAGCTCAAATTACCAAAGCTGCAATTCACAGACCACATGAAGCTCAAGAAGGACTAGCAGAGTGTTGTTGCTTCAGTCCTTCTTAAAAAAGGGGGAACAAATATATTCATAGGAGAGGATATGGAGACAAAGTTTGGAGCAGAGACTGAAAGATTGGCCATTCAAAGCCTGTCCCACTTGGAGATACAGCACACACACACACACACACACACACACACACACACACACACACACACACACACACACCAAAACTAGACAATAATGATAAAGCCAAGAAGTGCATGCTAACAGGAGCCTGATATAGCTGTCTCCTGAAAGGTTCATCCAGAGTATGACAAATACTGAGGCAAATGCTAGCAGCAAACCATTGAACTGAGAACTGGGTCCCCACTGGGGGAATTAGAGAAAGGATTGAAATGCTGAAGTGGCTTGAAACCCTATAAAAACAACAATACCAACCAACCAGAGCTCCCAGGAACTACACCACCATCTAGAGAGTACACATGGATAGACCCATGGCTTCAGGTACATATGTAGCAGAGGTTGGCCTTGTTGGGCACCAATGGGAGGAGAAGCCCTTGGTTCTGTCAACCACCCCCTTCCCCGTGTAGTTGAATATCAGGGGGAAGCGGAGAAGGGGGTGGTTGGGGATGGGGAGCATCCTTATAGAAAAAGGGGTAGGGTGATAGGATAGGGGCCTTATGGACAGGAAACCAAGAAAAGGAATAATAGTTGAAGTGTAAATAAATAATATCCAATAAAAATTCTATTGTCCTAACAGTGACATTATTTCTCTCTAGTTGGTGATCAGTGTGGGTTAAATTAAAGATTTAACTCTTCCTTGTTAACATTTCGAAGAGATCAAGGAACAGACACCAGTGAATTAGTCCTGGTAGAAAGCAGCCCACCTGCATGGCTAGGTCCCCTTGAATACTAGGCTCTGGTACTGCTGACTGAGTCTTCAAGCCCACTCCTAGCACCTTGCTTACCATCTTTTGCTGTAACACTTTCATTTACTCAAGTTCATTGGAATGGTAATTTAATTTCCTTTTCACCAAGTGAAATTAAACATTGGATTTAGCTTTCTTCTGTGTATGGTTGCTATGCATGGTAGTGACTGCTATTTTTATTTCTCTGAAAATATAACCCATGAGCCTATAACCCTTGCATATTCATGAGTCCAGGTTCAGCAAAAAAATAACTTAGACAAGAGAAAAAGGAAGTGATCCTATGCATAACTCACTGTATTTTCCAAAAGGATCATTTTCTTTTTTAAAAAAGCCAATATCAATTTGGAGAAGCAGCATATTAGTACTATTACCAGGGAGTCTGACACGGGAAGGCTGACTTTGTGTATCACATTAGAAAATCCAATTAGTTTTTTTCCTGTTACTTTTCATACAGATTCTGAATATTTGAATATAATTAGATTTTCTTTCTTATCATAAGCTTTGATGTGTTTTTTTGGTTGTTGCTCAGAGGAAAAAAGAGAAAGAAAAAAAGAGAACTTAAAGCTCAATCAGTATAAAACAAAAAAAGATTAAAGAAGCCACAATGTAGCATTTCAGTGACCTCACTGTGAACAACAGTGGCCAGGCTAATTTTACACAGTGCTTTGGACAACAGAAATTTTTATCCTGATATCAACCAGGGGAATATAAGTTTGATTTTTGAAAGAGATATCTTGCTTTAAGCTGTTAAGATGTCTTTCTGGAGAATTCCAATCTGGATAGAGCAGGGGCAGACTCTATCAACAAAGTATATCTGTTGGTCCCAATGGTGTCCAGCATAGTCTTTACACAATTTTACTGGATCATATCCCTCTTTGTTAACATTGTTGGGGGAAGTTTTGCTCTAAAAAAGAAGGGTTGAAAAGGTGCAACAGACCACATAGCCTACCACGCCTGGGATACTTATTGTCTGGCCCTTCATTGACCCCCTGTTAGAAATGCAGGTCATTTGCTTTTTCAAATTGTTTTTGAAAAAAATGTTTAATATCTTAAGAAACACATCAGTGTGCAGCTTTCCAAAATAATTTTGGATATCTGATGATTTCAATTGTCTCCTATAAACATAAGGACTCATGAATGAGCCATGTAAGATGGTGGGCAGTGGTCCTAGCCATTATTATTTCTATCCTTGAGAAAGCATCAATGAGCAACCAGAAGACTAAGTCAGATTGAGAGATGAAGTCATTCTGAGAAAGCTTATATATCATTGATCCTGCAAATTAAGTCTCTAGCTATATTTTTTCTTCTGTATATAACAGAGGGTGTGGCTGCTATATTGTAGGGAAGGAACAGGAGAGTCTGTTAAAATCCTTGAGATGATTTACACATTTTTTGAGAACATAATTAGATTTGGTTACTACCAATATTATCATGTATATTTTTGTCTTTGCTTTTTTTTCATTTTACAAATTGAAAGAATGCTAAACGGTAAAGAATATCCTTCAGAATATATAATAAAATAAAATGTGCTCAGCATATTGAGTAAGATGGACGAAATGTTTGCCAGGCTCAGAGTCAGAGTCAGGCTCTAGGAAATACTAGGTTGAGGAAAAAAAGGGAGGGAGGGGAGGATGGTTAGCATTTATAAGTCAGAATTGAGAATTTAGATGTCTAACAGTATATGATGAGGTTAAAAGAAAGGTTTGAATGAAAAGCCCAGAGTGGACTGACAGAAAGGTTATTCTAACTATTGTAAAGCCCTTAAGGAAGGCATTTATGATAATGGCATTCCCATCACATGACCTCTTAAAAGTATTGTAATTTGCTCTAACATGGCCTACAAATAATAGATGGTAAAGAACTTAGTCCATTTCTACTTTGTGGCTTACGTCAGACTTGAATGTGATGACATCGAGAAGAAAGAAAGCAGGTTTATAGCTGAAGAAGACAGCAGTGACTTCATCTTCCACCCTAGGTCCCTGAACCTATACTGCAATAATGCTCGTAGTTGTTTAAGAGAGCATCGTGACCTATTCTGTTCATTCCATTGATAACTACTTTTAAATTAAAGTGGTTACTAAGTGCTCTGTAGACAAAGAATAAAATTGTTAATAATGAAATAAGAAAAATGGTGAAGCATTACTTTAATCCCAGCACTCAGGAGGAAGAGGCAGGTAGATCTCAGTGAATTTCAGGCAAGCCAGGACTGCATATTAAACGTGTCCTTTAAAATGAGTAAAATACTCTACTCCACAGTTCTAATCACAGGAGGAAAGTCTCAGGGTCACAAATACTTGGTCAGTATCATTTTTAATACTGGAAAGGATTATGGTAACTGTGCTTGGATGATTTGTACTGGAAAGATTCTTTTTTATATACGAAAATTCTTCTGAAATATGGATGAATTTTATTTTTTGTAAGTAAATTAAACTGTTGCCCTTTTCTTCACATTGCAAGGGAATTGCTTGATAAGGAATGTAATCAAAGTGGTTCAATCTGTGAAACAAATTGGGAATAGTGTTATGGTTTATATATAAAATGACCTCTCAAAAAGTCTTGACTACTAAAGGCTTGCTTTCTACATGGTGGCACTATAAGAAGTGACTAGAATATGAGGGCTCTGGCATAATCAGTGGTCTGAGTGCTGGATTTATAATTCAATGATATTTTTAGGTTGTACAAATGATCAGGAATGTTCATTGCATTGAGGACATGAGCCATTGAGGGTAGGCATCTGGACAATCATCTTAACTCTTCCCTGTTTATTGCTCTCTGTTTCCATGCTGCCATGAAACAAGGAGGTTTCTATTCCATACATGACTGACAAGAGACCCACTACATTCTCCATTTAAACATGCTGAAAAGAAAACAGAGCAGTTATCTTTAGACAGAAATCTCTAAACTGTGAACCAATAAATCTTTGTCGCCATAAACAGTTTTTCTTGGGTATTTGTTGTAGTAAAAAAAAAACAGACAGACAGACAGACAGACAGGTTAATATAAGGGGTAAAACAAAAGGACTCAGGAGAAGGTGAAACATCCCAAGTGGTTACATACTTCAGACACATAGGGGATTTCTATCCCAGGAAAAACCCTTAAGCAGTAGATAGAAAGTGACAGATATTGCCTCTTTATTCTTGTTTTCTAGTAGAAAATTCTGTTTCCTGTCTAATGTGATATAATAGGTTGTCTCTCTCGTGTGGGTGAGAGAAATGCAGAAGGATTTGGCCCGCCTACATGGACACAGCAGTGACACTGCAGATTATAGTACCCCCATATAATTGACATTATCTCCTTTTTTCTATTTATACACTTCTGTTTCTTTTAAGCACTTTTGTGGCAGTGATCCACAGAAACAAAAGTAGTTCAATATTCTTATTAGATAGCCAGAAAATCGTTTTTGCAGAAATCTGGTAGTTGGGTAAAAGATACCCAATGAGCTAAAGAGGTAGGCTGTATCAAAAAAGGCTTCACAATGCGCTCTGTCATGTTAGAACTTTGTTCTAAAGATAACGGGAAACCATGGAGATTTAAAACAGAGTAGTGTGATTAAACACCTATTTATCTATTGATTCTTGTAGTAGCCCTAAGCCACCTTATTTACCATTTGCAGAGTTTTCTAGCAAAGTTCTGTCCAAGTGTTTCAGGGAAATTTGCCCAGTATTCCAGAATAAGATAAAAGATATTCTCACATTCATATATTTGAGACATGGTATTAAATATTTTTAAGGAAGGGAAATAAATGCCAAATTCAAAATGTAAGAACTTTTTTTAAGTGGGCATAGATGTAGTAGTATAGCTCTGGAATTATTCAGGTAGGAAAGGTATGAGAATTAGAAGCTCAAGGTCACTATTGGTTATATAGCAACTTCAATGCCAGAGTGGATTAGATGAGAAAAATATCTCAAAAAATAAGGAGAAAAGCAAAGCACAAAAATTAAAGTTAGTGTTTGTCTTATATGTCAGTTGACATTTTGTCCTTTTGACAGTGTCCTGTGCCTTACAGATGCTTTTCAGTTTCAAGAGGTCTCATTTGTCAACTTTTGATCTTTGAGCCTGAGCCATTGGTGTTCTGTTAAAAAAAATTTCCATGAGTCAATCTGTTCAAGGCTACTTCTCACTCTCTTCTATTAGATTCAGTGTATTGGGTTTTATGTTGTGGTCCTTGATCCACTAGGACTTGAGCTGTGTGCAGGGTGATAAATATGGATCAATTTACATTATTCTACATGCAGACTTCCACGAAGACCAGCCAAGGCTATTTATTGAAAATGCTTTCTTTTTTTCCACTGCATGGTTTTGGTGTGTGGGTTTTTTCTGGTTCTTCACTTTTATTCCATTGAATGACTGGTCTATTTCTGTATGAATGACATGCAGTTTTATTACTAATGCTCTCTCTGTAGTATACCTTGAGGTCAGGGATGGTGATTCTCCCTGAAGTGTTTTTATTGTTGAGAATTTTATTTTTTTTTGCTTTCTTGGGCTTTCTGTTTTTCCATATGAAGTTGAGAATTGCTCTTTTCATTTCTGTGAAGAACTGCTGGAATTTTGATGGGAATTGCATTGATTCTGTAGATTGCTTTTGGAAAGATGCTCATTTTCTCTATGTTAATTCTACTTAACCATGACCATGTGAGAACTTTCCATCTGAGATCTTTGATTTCTTTCTTTCACTGGTTTGGTTAGAGTTACAGTAAGAATTTTACATTTGAGGCTATTGTGAAAGGTGTTCTTTTTCTAATTTCTTTCTCAGCCCTAATGATTTAAGTTACTTTTATATCCAGTTACTATCCCTAAGTTATTTATCAGCTGTATAAGTTCTCTGGTAGAATTTTTGGGGTTGCTTATGTATACTCTCATATCATCCACAAATAGTGATACCTTGACTTCTTCCTTTCCAATTTGTATCCCCTTGATTTCCTTTTGTTGTCTTATTGCTTTAGCTAGAACTGCAAGTACTATGTTGAATAGATAGGGAGAGAGTTGGCAGCTGTGTCTTGTCCTGATTTTAGTGGAATTGCTTAAAGTTTTTCTCCATTTAATTTGATGTTGGCTCTTTTTTGTTTTATATTATGTTTATCATGTTTAGGTCTGTGCCATGAATTTCTGAACTCTTCAAGATTTTTTTTTTTTTTTTATTAACTTGAGTATTTCTTATATACATTTCGAAAGTGTTATTCCCTTTCGGTTTCGGGCAAACATCCCCCCCCTCCCCCTTCCTTATGGGTGTTCCCCACCCTCCCCCCATTGCCGCCCTCTCCCCAACAGTCTAGTTCACTGGGGGTTCAGTCTTAGCAGGACCCAGAGCTTCCCCTTCCACTGGTGCTCTTACTAGGATATTCATTGCTACCTATGAGGTCAGAGTCCAGGGTCAGTCCATGTATAGTCTTTAGGTAGTGGCTTAGTCCCTGGAAGCTCTGGTTGCTTGGCATTGTTGTACATATGGGGTCTCGAGCCCCTTCAAGCTCTTCCAGTTCTTTCTCTGATTCCTTCAACGGGGGGGTCCTATTCTCAGTTCAGTGGTTTGCTGCTGGCATTCGCCTCTGTATTTGCTGTATTCTGGCTGTGTCTCTCAGGAGCGATCTACACTTCTGCACTTTCTCCAAGACTTTTAAAATAAAGGGGAGTTGTATTTTGTCAAAGGCTTTTTCAGTATCTAAAGATAGGATCCTGTGATATTTTTCTTTGAGTTTGTATATATAGTGAATACATTGATAAGTTTTCATATATTGAGCCATCCCTGCATTCTGGGATGAAGACTAATTATGCTGAATGATGGTCTTGATGTGTGTGTTAGTTAGGGTTTTATGATGTGAACAGATACCATGACAAAAGCCAATACTAAATGGGGCTGGCTTACAGGTTCAAAGGTTATGATAATAAAGGCAAGAACAAGATAGTATCCAGGCAGGCAAGGTATAGGAGGAGCTGAGAGTTCTACATCTTCATCAGAAGACTGCTAGCAGGATACTGACATCCAGGCAGCTAGGATGAAGGTCTTAAAGCCCATGCCAACAGTACCACACCTATTCTAACAAGACCACACCTCCAAATAGTGCCATTCCATTGACTGAGCATATACAAACCATAACAATGTGTTCTTGTATTCTGTTTGCAAGAATTTTATTGAATATTTTTTGCACTGATGTGCTCAAGTTAAATTGGTCTAACATTCTCCTTATTCCTTTGGCCTTTGTGTGGTTTAGGTAGCACAATAACTGTGGCTTCATAGAATGATTTAGGTAGTGTTCTTTCTTTTCCTTCTGTTCCTATTTTGTGGAATAGTTTGGGGAATATTGAAGGCCTGGTAGAATTCTGCACTAAGACCATCTGACACTTGCTTTTTTGGTTGGGAGGTTTTTAAAATAACTCCTTGTTTTTCCAGGGGTTATGGTATTATTTAGATAGTTTACCTGGTCTTGATTTTAAATTTTGTACATGGTATCTCTCTAAAAATTATCCATTTCATCTATATTTTCCAGTTGTGTTAACTATATGCTTTTATAGTAAGAGTTGATAATTTTTGAACTTCCTCAGTTTCTGTTGTTATGCCTCCCTTTTCATTTCTGCATTTGTTAATATGGATACTGTCTCTGTGCCTTTCAGTTAGTTTCCTTAAGGGTTTATCTATCTTGTTGATTCTCTCAGAGAACCAGCTTTTGTTCTGTTGATTCTTTTTTTTTTTTGATCTTTTTTTTTTCTAATTAGTTGATTTCAGTCCTGAGTTTGACTATTTTCTGAAGTCTACTCCTCGTGGGTATGATTGCTTCTTTTTGTTCTAAAGGTTTCAGGCATGCTACTAAGCTGATAGATCTCTCAAAATTCTTTATGAAGACACCCAATGATATGAATTTTCCTCTTAGCATTGTACTCCATAAATTTGGGTATACTGGGCCCAAATTTTCATTAAATTTTAGAAAGTCTTTAATTTCCATCTCTATTTCTTCCCTGACCCACTTATCTTGAGTAGAGAGTTGTTTACTTTCCATGAGTATATGGGCTTTCTGTTTTTTTTTTTTTTTTTTTTTTTTTTTTGGAGCTGGGGACCAACCCAGGGCCTTTTCAGATGCTAGACAAGCGCTCCCCGCTGAGCTAAATCCTCAACCCTGTTTCTCTTGTTTTTATTGTTACTGAAGTCCAGCCTTACTTTGTGGTGATCTGGTAAAATACATGGAATTATTTTAGTCTTCTTGATTCCATTTAGGTTTGTTTTGTACCTAATTATATGGTCAGTTTTAGAGAATAGTTCATGATGTGCTGAGAAGAAGGTATATTCTTTCATTTTAGGGTGAAGTGTTCTGTAGATATCTATTAAATTCATTTGGTTCAAAACTTCTATTAGTTTCACTATGTCCCTGTTTAGTTTCTGATTTACTGACCTGTCTATTGATGATATTATGGTATTAACATGCATCACTATTATTGTGTGAGGTTCAATGCTTGTTTTGAGCTTTAATAGTTTCTCTTATGAATGTGAATACTCTTCTTTTGGGGCAGATGTGTTCAGAATTGGGACTTTATCTTGGTATATTTTTCCTTTGATGTGTATGAAGTGTCCTTCCTCATCTTTTCATTACTTTTGGTTGAAAGTCTATTTTATTGGATAATAGAATGCTGAGTACAGCTTGTTTTCCTCATTCTCTGAGTTCAAGGCCAGCCTCATCTATAGAGCAAGTTCCAAGGTTAGACAGTTCAGAAAACCATCAAAAAAGTTGTAAATGAATGAGGGAGCAATCCCCCCCCCCCACAAGAAGCAGCAGCACTTGGCGCCTTTGTTCAAATGGTTCTGGTTGTAAAGTCATGAATAGAAGCAAGGGGTTATGGAATCTTCCTCTATGACAAACAAAAGATGTTGAGGCTGGGCATATGTCAAAAATACACCTTCATGGTGCCCTATAGATACCATTGTGTGAAGCTGTAAGGGGAAGCCTTGACTGCCTTGTATACTCCAAAGTTTTGGAGACTCAAGCACTTTTGGATGTCTGCTGAGGAGAGCTATGAACATGGAATAGAACCAGCCCAAGAGAAAGAATTGTGTTATAGTCAGCAAAGCTGAAAGGATTTGGAGATCAGAAGAGGTCTTTGACATCAGACATGGAAATGCAGAGTTTAGAATTTGTGAAGCTGGTTTTCAGATTTACTTTGGGCCAGTAATTCTTCACTATTCTCCATTTATTCTCTTTTGAAACTGTAATGTATGTCCTGTGCAATTATAAGTTTGAAGTATGTGATTTGATTTTTCATTTGATTTTACAGAGAATTACAGTGAAGAGATTGCATGCATTGCAAAAAAAAAAAGACTGCCTTGGCTTTTGTTTTGTTTTTTGTTTTTTGTGTTTTTCAATTCAGCATCATGGTTGTTTGCTCTGAGTACACATCTTAAATCCCAAGAAATGTAGGTAAGGTTAGTTTGTAGAAAGAAGCAGCCATGTTGGAAAGTGGTATCTAATTGAGTGGCAGACAAATGGAAGAATTAATGACAGAAAGAATCAGAGATAGGATACTGGCACCTCTAAGGAGAATACACAGGAAAGGGAGGCTATTTAAGATCAGTTCAGAAACAGTGTGGGCAGTCGGTTGAGTTCAGCCAACACAGGTTGGGGTAGTTCAGTTCAGAGTTGAGAGGTAGTTTTTAGCCAGATCCATTGAGCTCAACTGAGTGCCAAGCAGTTCACTTGAGTTGGTTGGAAGTCAATGTGGTGAAAGCAATGCAGTGAAGTTGAATTCATTAATGAGTTCATATACTTCAGTGCTTGTCTGCACAGACAACTGAACCCAGAGAATAAGGAGCCAGAAGATGAGATTAAATTTCCATAGTTAGTTTGAGGTCAAGCAGAGTAATTCACTGAGAAACTGAAAGAAACCGTAATGAATCAGTTAGCTTGAAGAGGAGTTTGTGTCAGAACATCTGAGTTAATTCAAAGAGAGTTCAGAAAGAAGTACAAAGGGTAAGCTTCTTCAAACAGTATGACTCCTAGATGATTATATATCAGGTGAATAAAGTTACTTTCACAGAGAATTTGAATTTTAAACAAGTTTAGTTTTGTTACAGACTAGGGGACCTTTGAAGTTGAACTGAATGCATTTCTGCATTATGTTAAAGGTACAAGCCTAAGAGGGCCAGGGAGCAGAATGTGGTCCTTTGAACAGGTATGGCTCCCACAGACTCATGTATTTGAGTACTAGGTCTCGAGGGGAGGCACTATTGAAAGGTATGGCTTTTTTGGATTAGTTGTGGCATCGTTGAAGGGTGTGTGTCACCACTGTGTGGGCTTTGAGGTCTCAAAATCTCAGTCCAGTTCTCTACTTGCTCCCTATGGTTCAAGATGTAGAAACTCTCACGTCCTTACCCTGTACCATGTCTGTCTGCATGCTGCCATGTTATCTTCCATAATGATAATGGACTAAACCTTCAAAATGGTAAGAGAGCTCCAATTAAATGGTTTCATTATAAGAGTTGCTATGGTCATGTTGTCTCTTCATAGAAATAAAACTGTAACTAAGATGGTGATACAGACAGGAGCCTGAACTCTAGTCAGGCAAAGGATGGTGGACCTTGGCTATATTTAAAGTCTTAAAAAATCTGGGCAGAGTAGAGGATCAAATAGACTTCTCAGGCTAGACCCTATGGAAGAATGTAATACTGACTTCTAAAGATCATTTTCATGGTGAATTTAGATTATAAGACTGAAAAATAAGTCTTGCATATTTGATAAATAATTAGAAAAATGAAGTTAATGAGAAAGACACAAACAGGAATAATTAAAATTTGGTAATGAAATTAATTTTGTTCACAAGATATATGTCTTTTTCTCTCCATATATTTTGAGGAATAGGACCTTGAAAAGCATGACTAGAGGTACAGTCCTTAAATTCCAAGATAATATTAGTAAATATATCTTACATTTCTATAATACTTCCTGCTTACATTTTATTTTCTACTCTATTAGATCCACACCTCTACATATTTGAGTATATCAGACAGAATAACCTGGCTAGTCTCTAGACAACATTGACCATTATTTATTTATCCTTTTTTTTGTTTCCTATTTTCTAAAATAACTGTCCAAGTGAATGACTTGTTATTATCCTTTTTTGAGACCATAACATCAGGGCAAATCTTTCTTGGATAGTCAATGATATAAACTATATCTTTAAAGTCCTTCTCTGGTGTTCCTTTGGGAGAAATTTTAGGGAAAGTATTGAGAGTCAGACCTGGTAGCAATAAATACACCTAACTTCATGGCATTGGATAACTTTCAGTTGAATGAGAGACTGAAAATTATTGCCTGTCCATTATTCAGCAAAGAAAAGGAGGCAGGATTAAGGAACATTCAACATCTATTTTTATTATTATCTTGTTATAGACATTTTTAGATTTTTAAAAATTTAAAACCATTTTCATTATATGTGTTTAGCAATCTTCCTATATTTCCTTTTATTGAAAATAGTTTTATTTTTCACATTTAATTTTATAATTATGGTTTTCCTATACAATCTGAAGACCCACAGAAGTTAGGCATTGAGTAAGGGACTAGGAGGGTGGATACATGTTTCTAGAAAGGGGAAATAGATCATTATAGATGGATAGGGGTGAGCTGGCTAGAACTGGAGTATTAAGCCAAGACGTGAAAGGAAGAAGGGAAGGAGGTAGGGAATATGAAGAGAGATAACTAAAATTAAAGGGCTTTTGAGTGGTATTGTGTAAATGATTCTTAAAATACATACATTTAGAAAGGTGATCTAAATGAAATTGCCAAATGACAGGGGAGACAGGGCTTCATCTGGACATCTCATCTGGGCAACAAAGTAGAGCTGACCCTAATTGGTGACAATTTGGGTGAGCCAACCCTGAGGACATGAGACCAGGAGAGCTGACACTCCCCTTTGCCAGATGCAGCATTGAGTAAGCTAGCCTGGGGCAGTGTTGGAGAGACCATCCTTATGATAAAAACACAGGTGAGTCGGCAGGCTGAATAACTCAGCTTCTTCTTAGGCTTTGAGTTAGCCTACCCCAACATCTACCCCATCTATGATCTGAGGGAGCATGTGTAAAAGCAGTAGATCCAAAGCTGACACATGTTTTCCATGACACAGGTTGACAGCATGGTATCTGAGAGGAGTCTTTGTGAGGATCCAGTATAAATAGTGTAACAGAAGGCAGAGGCCTCCAAACAGAGCAATGATACATTGCAATGAACACTTGTGAGTAAATATGTATAGACAAAAGGGTGTACTGTGTACACACCATGACATAATTCTGCTTCCACAACAAGATTTTTATTTTAATACTCTCTTATTTTATTTGAGGGTGGCATTGCAAGGGGTGAGTGTGGAGAGCAAAGAGTGGGGAATGGGATTAAGATGTTTGATGTGAAGTTCACAATTAATGAATAAAAAGTTACTTTAAAAGCTTTAAACTAATTTTCCATGTGGGCACATTCTGGCTAAGACCCCAGCAGCCCTGAGTGCATGCCACCATGACCTGACGTGTCTCCAGCTTCTTCAGCTCTTCACCAGTACCCTCCCTCTTGGCTTTTCTCACTAGAGCAAACAGCCTTTAGAAGGGGTAGCAAGGTCTTCTATTAATTGCAGGGGTAATAATGTTTTCTATTTCATTACAGTCTCTTGAGAGGGGGGCTGATTTGAATAACCCTAACACTTAATTAACCATGTCACCTTCCCAGTGCCTTGAAGAGAGTTAACATTTTTTTTCCTTGCCAGGCAGATCTCCAACAGTTACCTCCCACATTTTTCTGCTACAATCCTTTTTATTATTTTAATGACAAATAATTGGACAGGTTCTGAATTATGAGGGTGAGAGCCAAAGGACTGTTGAAAGGGGGATGTCTGTACATTACAAGACACTTTTAGTGTTCTCTAAATCAGAGAGACAAGTAGAGTAATGATCATCTTGCTGTAATGAGACACAATTAAGAATCACTGTTGCAAATGACAGAGCAGTTCATTGAACAGTAACCTCCTTTCTCATGTTCTCCCTCCCCTTTCCTTCTAGAGGAGATCGATAGCAACTTAATTGTAGGATCTCCATTTGCTAGGCTATCATTAAGACAGCGTCAGCACATCCAATAAAAATCACACGTATTCAAGGTCTATTACTTCTACATGAAACCTAGCTTTATCTTAAAATTTAGGTTGCCATATATTCTTCTAAGGCAGGAAAAATGTAGATTCTCAGTGCCTGGAAGGTTTTATGGGGTCTCTGTTTATAATTCTTCTTAGACAATTTTAATATATTTCCAAATATACCCAAGTTTTCAGAATTTCTCAGCTTGGAGTGAGATGAGACAATATCTATCACTTTTTATAACAGTTTTCCTTGTGACACTCTGTTTCGAAATCCATATTTTAAGTAGGGCTAACTTTGTGTTTGTAACAAGATCTCATCTCCTGCTAGACACTGAACTGCAGTTTAACACACACACACACACACACACACACACACACACACACACACACATTTTTCCTTTGTCATTAATATGACCCAAAAACCAAATTTTGAACTGTATTTCACATGTTAGTAACATTTTGTTTCAAGAAACAGATTTAGGAAAGAGCCAGTGTTCTCTCCAAGAATCTACCCACTAACCCCTTTTTGCTATAAGAGATAGCTGTTCTTTCCCAGGGAAAAGAATACTTTTGTTGAAAATGGTTGTTTTTCTCATATATTATGTCCTGATTAAGGTTTCCCTTTCCTCTACTCTTCCCAGTTCCTCCCCATTCTCCATCAATATAGAGCCACATCTTTTCCAAATTAGTAAAAAAAGGTTACTAAGAGGTAATACATACAATGTAATGTTATGTAAAAATAATGTAATATAATAAAATATAGTACAGTATAATATGACATAATATAATATAATAATATCAAACAAAGCCAAACACATCAGAATAGGAAAAATATAAATGAAGAGAAGAAAAAAGTCCTAAAAGAGAAAAATAAATGTATACACACAGACCCATTCTTTTACACAATGTATAATCCCATAAAAACACTAAACTGAAAGCAATAATATATTCAATTCACATTATATGTATATATAATATATAATACTATATATATGTATATATATATATGTATGTGTGTGTGTAGAATTTAACAACAACAATAATAATAAACCATAAATACTTAAGTCAAGGAAACTGTTAAGTCAAAAGAAATACCCAGGCAAGAAATAGCAAGGAAATCTTAGACATTATGAAAAGAGAAATTTTATGAATAATAGAAACAGAGGAATGAGAAGAAACTCAGGTCAAAGGTACAGAAACTATTTTCAACAAAATCATAGAGGATAATTTCTCTAGCATGAAAGGTCATGTAAACCAGAAGAAAAATTCCCCATGACAGAAAACAATCAATAGACTAAACATATAGAACAAAGAAGGAATACTAAAAGCTGCCAGAGAAAAAGACCAACTGACATATAAAGGCAAACTCATTAGAATAATACCTGAATTCTCAATGAAATGTCTAAGTATCACCAAGGCCTGGATTTATGTGCTTTAAACTGTAAGAGACCATATCTGAAACACAATACTACTATATTCAGTAATATTTTCAGTCACAAAATACAGGAGGAATAGGCATCACATAGGAAAAATAAATTTAAGCATTATCTGTCTACAAACTCAGACCTACAGAATATGCTAGAATGAAAATCTTAACCTAAAAGAGATTAAAACAACCACAAAAACCCCACAATGATAAATAACCCCATACCAGCAAATCGAAAAAGGGCACACACACACACACACACACTACCACCACCACCACCACCACCACCACCACTGCCACCTCTGCCATAATCATCACCATCACTACCACCACTCTTCCTCTTCTTCCACCTCCACCACCACCACCACCACCACTGCCACCTCTGCCACAATCATCACCATCACTACCACCACTCTTCCTCTTCTTCCACCTCCACCACCACCACCATCATCACCAGCACCAGCACTACCATCAACAGTAATATTAGCAGCATCAGCAACAACTATAACAAGAGCACAATTATAGGAATTATCAAACACACCTGATAACACAACATCAATGGTTTTAATTCCTCCAATAAAAAGACAGATTATCAGAGTGGCTGCATAGACAGGATTCATCTTTCTGCTGCACCCAGGGAGCACACCTGGGGGTATATTAACTTTAAACAGGAGTAAAAGGGTAGAAAATGATATTGCAAGCAAATTGACCTAAGATGCAAGCTGCTGTAGCCATTCTAAAATCTGACAAAAATATACTTCATATAAAAATCATTCAAGAGAGATAGGGGGCTGTTTCTAACCTCTGGATATGGTCTCCACAGGTTCTTTCTTCCCTTTCTTGGGTATTTCAGCTAATGTTATCCCTGCTCATTCCTGGGTGCCTCTGGATTTGCTGGTACCTTGACTTTCCAGTGGCTAACCCCAGTTCCCCATCCTTCCAGAGCAATACACCTCCTTTCAATTTTCTGACCCTCTGTACTTTTCCTCATCTCCACTCACACCTGATCCCTCCCCTTTGCGTGTCCCTCCCAGGTTCTTTATTCACTCCATCTCCAGTGATTATTTTGTTTCTCCTAAGTAGGACTGAAGCATTCACAGTTTGGTCTTCTTCTTGAGCTTCATATGGTCTGTGAGTTGTATCATGGATATTCTGAACATATTATGTGTGTTCTTTTGTGACTGAGTTACCTCAGTCAGGGTAATTTGTAGATCCATCCATTTGCCTGTGAATTTCATGAAGTCATTTTTTTTTTTAATGTGAGTAGTACACTGTTGTGTAAATGTACCACATTTTTGTATCTATTCACTCCATTGAGGAACATCTGGGTTGTTTCCAACTACAAATAAAGCTACTATGAACATAGTAGAGAATTTACCCTTGTTATACGTTGGAGCATCTTTTGGGTATATGCCCAGGAGTGGGATAGCTGGGTCCTCAGGTAGTTCTAAGCCCAATTTTCTGAGGAACCTCCAGATTGATTTCCAGAGTACAAATACCAGCTTGGAATCCTACCAGCAATGGAGGAATGTTCCTCTTTCTTTACATATTCACCAACATCTGCTGTCACCTGAGTTTTTTATCTTAGCCTTTCTGACTGGTGTGCAGTCCTTTTGATTTTCATTTCCATGATGACTAAGGCTGCTGAACATTTCTTTAGGTGCCTTTCTGCCATTCAAAGTTACTCAGTTGGGGATTCTTTGTTTAGCTTTCTACCTCATTTTTTAATTGGGTCAATTTGGTTCTCTGGAGTCTAACTTCTTGGGTTCTTTGTATACATTGGATATTAGCCTTCTATCAGAGGTAGGGTTAGTGAAGATCTTTTCCCAATCTGTAGGTTGCCATTTTGTCCTACTGACAGTGTCTTTTGCCTTACAGAAACTTTGCAATTTTGTGAGATCCCATTTGTCTACAATTGATCTTAGAGCTTAAGTCATTGGTATTCTTTTCCGGAAGTTTTCCCCTGTGCTGATATGTTTGAGGCTCTTTCCCATTTTCTCTTCTATTAGATTTAGTGTATCTGGTTTTATGTAAAGGTCCTTGATCTTGGTCCACTTGGACTTGAGTTTTGTCCAAGGAGATAAGACTGGATCTATTTGCATTCTTCTATGCACTAACTGGCAGTTGAACCAGTAACATTTGTTGAAAATGTTATCTTTTATCCACTGGATGGCTATGGTTTTTTTGTCAAAGATCAGGTACCAGAGGTATGTGTGTTTGATTCTGGGTCTTCAGTCCTATTGCATTTATTTACTTGTCTGTTTCTGTACCAGTACCCATAGGAAACACAACGATATAAATGTAACCAGATCCCTCCAGAGCTCCCAGAGAATAAACCACCACCCAAAGTGTATACAAGGTACCCATAAAGTGGCATACAAGGTATACAAGTGTATGCATGGTACCAGCACTTATATAGCAGAGGATTTCCTTATCTGTCACCAATGGGAAGGGAGACCATTGGTTCTATGTAGACTTTATGCTCTAATGTAGGGGAATGCTAGGACACTGAGGTGGGAGTGGGTGGGTGAGTGGGGGAGGTCCCTCACAGGAAAAAGAGGGAGGAGAATGGGATTGGAGTTTGAGGAGTGGAAACCTGGAAGGGAGATAATACTTGAAATTTAAATAAATAAAATAACCAATAAAAAGAGAGATAGGGAAGGATACTTCATATTTCTTAAAGGAAAAATATATCAGGAATACATTGCTGTTCTTAACACATATGCACCAAACACACATGAAGCCATGTTTATAAAAGAAACACACATATCACCCTTACACTTTGAAGGTATATGGGTGACTTTAATACCCCTCCACCCATAGATATTTCATTCACACAAGGAAATGCTGAACCTACCTAATGTTGTGAACTGAACAGACCTAACACATATTTACAGACTATTTCACCCAAACACAAAAGAGTACACCTTATTAGCAGCTCATGGAATTTTCTTCAAAATTGACCACATATTTGTACATAAAGCAAGTCTTAACAGTTACAACAAAATTGAAATAATATCCTGAATCCTATTGGACCACCATAGAGCAACAGAAAGCTTACAAACACATGAAACCTGAAGAACTCACTAATGAATGAAATGTAGATCAAGACAGAAATTTTAAGGAAATATTAAAGACTTATTATAAGTGAATGAAAATTAAGATACAACTTACACAAATTTATGGAACATAGTACAGACAACCTAAGAGACAAGCAAGTTAATATTACTAAGTGCATACATAAATAAAACAAAAACAAAAACCGTAGAGATCTCATACTAGCAACATAACAATACACCTGAAATCTCCAGAGGAAAAAAGTGAAATCAAACCCAAAAGTTAATGGCAAGAAATGAGCACACTCAAGATGGGGGTAAATACACTAGTTTTCTGGGGATTGGATAGAGAATAGGGAAGGGAGACAGCAGGCAGTCTTCTATAACATCTTAGGATAAAACTGTTTTCTTGTATTCCAATTAATTCTACTCTCTCTAGGACTTCATCATAAAAGCATGTTAAATTGTGTCAACAGCCTTTTTGTGTATCTATTGAGATGATCAGGTGAGTTTTCTCATAAATTCCATTCCTGTATTCATTATATTATTGTTTATATTTGAAATATGTTGAACCACCCCTTGATGTCCAGGATAATATAAACTTGATCATAGTGGATGTTTTTGATGTGTGCTTTTATTCATATTTGCCAGTATTTTTATTGAGTATTTCTCAATAAAAATTTCATGAAGAATTAAAGGAATAATAGGTCATTCATGAGGAATAATAGGTCTGCAGTTTTGTTTCATTGTTTTACCTTTATCTGCTTTGTAAATTTACATGATTCTGGCTTCAGAAAGAATTTTGGAATAATACTTATTTTTCTATTTTTTAAAACATTTTAAGAAGGATTGCTTGTAGTTTTCCTTTTAAAGTCTGAAAAAATTCTGCTATGGATACAACTGGGCCTGGTCTCTTTTAATCACAAAACTTTTGATTACATTTTCAATTTTTTCCTTCGTTATACGTATGTGTCTTAGTGCTTTATTGCTGACAAGGAACAACATGACCAAGACAACTCTTATAAAGGCAAACATTTATTTGGGCTGGCTTACAATTCAGAGGTTCAGTCCATTATCGTGGCAGGAATCATGGAAGTGTACAAGCAGACATAGTGCTGGAGAAGTACTGAAAAGTTCATTTTGATCTGCAGGAATCAAAAAGGGACTGTCTTCTTCAGGCAGCCAATTGGAGGCTCTGATTACACAAAAGGCATAGTTTGGCCTTATATACATACTTCTATACCATAGTTTGGCCATACCTACTCCAACAAGGCCACACCTCATAACAGCACAACTCCCTGTGAGTCAGGCATTCATAAACACGAATCTATGGGGGGTAGTATATTCATCTTTTCACAGTTTAACTTTGGATGTTTGGGGAAATCAAGGAAATTGTCTGTTCTTTTTCTTTTCTTCTTTTAGTTTACGAATTAATGCAGTACAAGGGTTTCGAATATTCTGTTTCTTTGATCTCTATTATGAAGATTTACTGCTCATTCCTGTCTTCTGTTAATTTGTTTAATTGCTTTCTTTTTACTGGTTAATTGGACCAAAGGATTTTTAATTTTTTTATCATCTCAAAATATTATCTCTTACAATCATTGTTCCTTTGTATTATTGGTTTGTTGTTGTGATTGCGGATTTTATTTAATTAATTTCTGATGTAAATTTTTATCTTTTAATGTCCTCTACTGGGTTTTAATTTGGCTTGTTCTTGTTTTCATATTCTTGAGTGGCATCATTAAGTATTTTATTTTTGCTCTTTTTGATTTTTTAATGTAGGTATTTATGGCTATAAAGTTGTTAATATTTTAAAGTTTTAGAATTGTTTTTAATGCACCCCAGAGGCTTTGTTGTGTTATGTTTTCATTTTTATTTAGTACTAGGAAATTATGTTTCTTGAGTTCTTCTTGGATCATTCATTATTCAATAATGGATTTTTTTAATCTCCATGTTTATATTCTTACTAGAGCTTTGCTTGTTGTTGATTTGAATTTTTATTGTATATTGGACATATAGGCTAGATAGTACTATATTTCTGTATGTGTTAACGTTTGCCTTGCATACCCGCATGCTATATTACTGAAGCTTCTACGTACTGCCCAAGAGAATGTTTATTCTTTGGTATTTGATGAAGTATTCTGCAGATATCTACTCAGTAAATTTAATGTAATATGACATTTAATTCTAAAGTTTCTCTATTTGTTTTGCTGGATGACATATCTAATGGGAATAAATGGATACTGATATCCACAAGTGTCTGATAGTGTCTGAACCCAACATCTGGTCTCTCATCCAATCATGGGGCTTCCTGGAGCTCGTAGGCTTTATTATGGAGGGACAAGTAGTATATGTAATCTCATATAAACAGCTAGTAGCAGGGCTATGTCATTATGAATTTAACTCAGGCCTGGAAGTATTGGTGACCTGAAAAGACTATCATATTTAGAGGGGGTCAGAGTTGTCACCATCTAGTCCTAGGTGGACTACATCCTAGTATAAGATCCTCTGGATCTAGGGATGTCAGGGGTAAGGGAGGTCTGATTTCTAGGGAAATACAATGGACTGCTTGATCTGTCCTAGTGTTGCCCCATGAAACTGGGTCCTTTCCTTTCTGGTATCCCAAACAATGGATGGCGGCCAGCTTCTTAGGCCCTCATAGAACCTTTAACAGGGAGAGAATTTCATCTTTATTTTTGATAGTCTTTCCTCTGCCATCAGAAGGACTCTCTCCCTGTAAATAGCCCCATGGATATAAGCAGTAGCAAAGACATGCAGTTACATGTGTTTCCTGTCTTTGCTTAGCTCTAATGTCTTGGTTAGAACTAATAATTCAGCTTTTTGGGCTGACATCCTTGAATGGAGTGGATCATGTTGTCTTAGTGCTTGAGACCACTGCTGCCCCAGCATACCTCTGTCCATTCTTAATGAGGTTGTTGTCATTGGTGAACTATGGTACCTCTGTGTTTATCAGGGGCATTATGAAGATCTGTTCTTGTATCATGAGTGTGGGTTAAAATGTCTAAGCAATCATGCAGAGACTCGTAGAAGACTGGATCTGGCAGTAGGGGAGCTGGACTTAGGGCAGCTAATGCTTGAAATGTTATCCTGGGGGAGGGGGTTATGAGGAGAGACTGGTAAAAAGTTATTCTAGCATTGGTGATGGTCAGGCTTTGGTCCAAAGACAGTTTGTCACCGTATGTGATAATGAGCAAACAGGAGTGCCAGACTCTGGCAACTGGGTCTAATTTCTTTGACAGGTCATCGTCAGGTGCCACAGCCCGAGTCTGAGTCAATTCTTTTTTCTCTATCTACATCTTTCATCCATGAAGAGGTGGAAGGGTTTAGTGACTTTTGGCAAACCCAAAGATTGTAGATAGTTTTTTTTTTCTGGCCTCAAAGAGTTACCTCCCTCTGACTTTTCTTACTAGATCTAGGGAGGTCACCTGTGGTTGACAGAGTAGGGCCTTCTTAGAGGAGGCTTGATAATCAAATTTCCCAGGGCCCAAGAGGGCCTGAGTTTCTTCTAGGCATTTTTGTTTGGTTTCTGCTGCTATCAATAGGTCATTCATAAACTGTTGAAGATACTTTATCTTCAGGATTTAGCAAGAGAGAATGTTAAGCTCTATTATCAACAAGGAAGTGGGTAAGTTTCATTTCTACTTTTAGGGTTACCCTGAGCATCTTTTAAAAGCATGGTTTGAATAGACTTCTTTTACTTGGTGTATTATACATACTGGCCTGTTGATCCTCATTTTTTAAAAAATAAGTTAATTGATTCTTTCCAAAGTGGAAAGTTGGAGTGTTCTCAATATCTAGGGCCCTCCTTATCTTTTTTGTGAAGCCATTTGTTTTAGGTGTCTCCTATAGTCTTCTGGTTTGTCCATGGCTGCCAATAGGATCTTTATCGAGAGTCTATTGTTTTTATTTTTAGATTCCTTTTTTCCCTAGCCCTCTGGAGGTGTTTTCCCCCCTTTTCTTAATATCTGGTGCTTCTTGGTTAATAAATTCTAGATCTATTGCTGATTTTGCTTATCTTGGACCAAATTAGTGGCTGTCTTACAGCCTCTTTGAGACCTGCCAACAGCGCCTGTTGCATTTAAGAGTCTCTTCTTATCTTAATGTGTTAAAATCCCAATCTTGGCAGTTTAAAGGAAAGCCAGCATCAATAGCTGCTTGGTGAGTTCCTCCTGGCTTCTGCCTGTGGTGAAGAGGACTTGCAAGAGCTGTTGGCAATCATCCCAAGTGGAAGATTAATTAAATCTTGAGGGTTGTCTGTAAAGGGGGCGTTCTGAGTTCTCCAGTTAAAAAGATCAATAGTGGCAAAGGACCAGTAGTGGTAAGGTTGGTTTCTTTGCTCATCCACTGGCCCTGCTGCATACAAGGATCACAGACTCAGGCTCAAGAGGCAGCCCCTGATAGTTTTGTATCCCTATAGCAGTTCCATCCTCCCCTGCCAGCTGTGGAGTTGCCAGTGGAACTCAATGAGGTTAGAGGGGGTGGAAAAATTACTTCTTCCACTTGTCCTTGGAGGACCAGATATAAGAATAGTGTAAGAGGAGAGTGGTGGTCTAGTTAGTGTCTACTCCTTCATACTGTTGGGCCTTTTGCTAGCGAATGCATAATCTTCAGCCATTTGCTTGGGGAGAAAAAGGTTAAGCCAAGACAGTAGGTCCTCTAGTCCCAACATTGTCAAAGTGAAAAGTTGCCCCATAACGAGAAACATGAGATCAGATAATTAGTTCTGACAGAATCAACAGCAAACATGAACACCAGTGGACCTGTAACCAGATGGTGCGTCTCCAAGTGTCCAGCTGTGAATGGGACACTCATGCCTCTCAATCAGAGTCTGGAAAAACTTCCAGCCTTCGTGTTCACAACCCTTTGGCATGTCTACAAAGTAGAATCTGACTACAAAATACTTTTTTAGGCCTCTTTTCAGAACAGAATTGAAGATGTAGCACTACTCAGAATTGATGAACAAAGACCATCTCTGCAGAGACAAGGACAAAATTTTTATTTTGTTCAATACTGGTTTGGTTGTATTCTTCTGTAATTCTTTAAGGGATTTGTGTGTTTCCGCTTTAATGACTTCTATTTGTTTGCCTGTGTTGTCCTATATGTCATCAAGGAAGTTATTTATGTCCTTCTTAAAGTCTTCTATCATCATCATGAGATGTGGTTTTAAACCCAAATCTTGCTTTCCTCGTGTGTTGGGATATCCAATATTTGCTCTGATGGGAAAACTGGTCTCTTATGATGCCAAGTAGTCTTGATTCCTGTTGCTTTGGTTCCTGTGCTTGCTTCTCACCATCAGGTTGTCTCTGGTGTTAGCTTGCCTTGCTGTTTCTGACAGTAGCTTGACCTTGCTTTAAGTCTGTGTTTCAGTGTAGAACTGTTTTTTTTTTTTTCCTGCTGGATGTGGGAACAGAGATCTGCTCCTGGGTTTGTGTGACTTGAAGTCTCCAGGTAGGTCACTTGGAGCAGAAGAGTTGGTCTTACCTCTGCTCTCAGGTGTGTCAGTGATCCAGGTAACTGGCTTTCAGCTCTGACCTCAGGTAGAAACTGAAAGTGTGCTGCCCCTGTCTGCTTTTTGGTTCTTATATCCAGAGGGCACTAGGCAGGTTCTGCTTGGGCCAGGAATGTGAGCAGAATTGGTGGTCTCCCTTGAGCTATCAGGATTGTCCATACTTCTGAGAGTACAGCTCTCTCCATGGGATTTGGATACAGAGAGCTGTGGGACAGGTTCAGCTATTGGCACAACCAGAAACCTGAAGTGTCCTGCCCCAGATGACTTCTGCCTTTGTGTGTCCTGAGGCCACCAGATGGGTAGCTTGGAGAAGTATTGGTCGTACCTCTGCTCTCAGGTCTGTAGGTGCTTCTGGTGACTGGCTTTCAGCTCTTGGTGTAGGCAGAAACCAGAAGGTTGCTGCCCCTGATTGTTCTTAGGTTCCTGTACCCAGAGGGCACAGAGGACCCTTTGTGTCAGGAATGTTGACAGAAGTAGTTGTCTCCTCTGAGCTCTCAGGATTGTCTGCACTTCTGAGAGTCCACCTGTCACCCCCACTGGATTTGGGTACAGAGAGCTATTGGACTGGTTCGGTTCAGTTCTGGGCTCACACAGAAACCAGAAGGTTCCTGCAGCTGACTGCTCCTATATTCCTGTATTCAGAGGGTACTAGGCAGGGTTCTCTTGGGCCAGGAATGTGAGCAGAAGTGGTGGTCTCCCCTGATCTCACACGATTGTTTGCACTTCTGAGAGTCCACCTCTCTCCCACCATGGGATCTGGGTTCTTTAATGAGCTGGTTACTAGGAGTTTGGCCATGCTCCAGTGGGTATCTGTGCATCACAAATTCAACTAATTTGTTTGTTTGTTTGTTTGTTTGTTTTTCTCCAGGAGGGTATTATGATTGTGGCAACAGACCTGAGAAGGCAGGCAAGTGAGTTTGACTAGGTGCATAATGTGAAATTAGCAAATAATCAATAAAAATCAATAATAATAAAATATTATGTTAGAAAAATCATTTTCATTGAGGAGTGGTGAGAACTACTTAAATCTATTGGTTTAAGAATATGGATTAGACTGTAGTTACAAATTATACCAACTTAGAAATGCATATCTAGGATCCACGAGACTACCAGCCATGTGTACTCAGCTTGGTTTCCAGTAGCAGGAATGAAGTACTTCCTATTTAATATGTCTTAAATCTAATTAGACAGTTGTCGGCTACCTTAAGATTTTAGTGTCACTATTGAGCTTTTGGTCATATCTTGCCATGCTGGTCCTTACTAAGGTTTGTAGGCTTTATAGCTCAGCGGGACTATTGATTGTCTTTTTTTTTCCCTTGGCCCTGTCATAGGCCTTCATGACTATGTTCTCTAGTATCTTTGTTACAGGAAGGTAATCTTCAGAATATCAAAAGAGACATGTAAACATCAAGCCAGCACAAATCCTTTAATCTACAGTGGTTTACTACCTGCAGATATGTTACTGCAATATGACACAAAGCTTGTGGGAATAACCAACCATTAAGCAACCAGATTTAAGGTCCACTCCACAAAACAGAACCTCTACCTGACACTGTTTGGGTTATCAAGGACCTGAGATTATATAGCACTGGGAACTAGCATTAAACAATACTGATCTTAAAAAAAAAGGAAGAAAAAAGCTATGATAAAATGATTTTTAATTATATTGTGTGGTACTTGTAGATCAGCATCTTATTCAGCCATCATCACAGAAGGTTCATTCTGAAGCAGATGAAAACAAATATAGAGACTCAGAGTCATACATTATGCACAGAATGAGAAATCTTAGAACACTCATTCCTAAATGAGATATATCCTTCATATTCCTCCACTAAGAGCACAGAGAACAAGAGAAAAATGAGACAGTGTGAGAGCCAGAGAGAATGGTGAAAACTAAGAAAGAAGGCCCTCTAAATACATATGAAAAAAAACTCATTAGAAGTCATAGACTTAGTTCAATGCAGCATACACAGGGCCTATACAAGTCTGCACCATGGCCTCTGTGCTTACACTATGGCTTCCAGTTTAATTTTTTTTTGTTTTTTGTTTTTTAATGGGATTCCTGAGCATGCAGGAGGGTGAGTTTCTGACTTGTCTCTTTTGCTTTTTTTTTCTTTTTTTCTTTTCTTTTTCTTTCTTTCTTTTTTTTTTGTTTGTTGGCCTGTCTTATTCAACTTCAACGTGGTAATTTTTGTTTTATCCTATTACATCATATTCTGTATATCAAAAATTAGTGAGTGAGTGAATGTGAACCTAGCTACCAGGGTAAATGTTAGCAATAGATTTGTTATTTTACCTTCTAGGGGAGGGAAAATCAGTTTTTTCTAATGGAATGACACTGAAACTGCATGAAAATAGTGCAGAGCTCATGTTCATGAGTAACTGAGCAACAAAGGACTGCACCAATGGACTGCACAGTTCTATATGTGTACTTTTATTTGTTTTCAGGTTTGTTTGTTTGTTTGCTTGCTTGCTTGCTTGCTTGTTTGTTTGGGAGAATAATGCTTATTTTCTGGCTTTGGGCATTTTGTCCTTGCTTTGGACTTGTTTTGTGTTTTGAGAAATAAAATTTGCATGAATAGGAAAGGGAGATGATCTGAAAAGATTTAAGGGAGGGAAAGAATATAATAAAAGTAAATTTATATTTATAAATTGTTCTAAATTATAAAAATAAAGAAAAAACATTTTCAATTAGAGAGCTGTTTGGCTACTGTAAACATCTGTAAAACACTATTACCACTAGAAATATTATGCATGACGATTAATGTTGAGGTTAATAGACATCATAATTGGGTATGACTATTGGTTGCTTCTTTCCTTTGTAATCTTCAGTGACATATTCAGGTACCATGAAAGTTAGTCCTTAGGGGAACAGGTTCATTTTAGATTCAGCTCAGATATTTTGGGTCCTGTGACCAAAATACATGATGGCTTCAGCAATAGGGACTTACTCTCAACCACCAGGACCACAAATACATAAACTTTAAATAATTATTGATAGCAAAGAAACATACTTGTGAAGCATATATAAGGGAGAGTATAAAATGATTGCTATAATTAAACAGTAAGTTTAACTAAGAAATTGTTAGTAGTACAGGACAGTAGTTAATACAAGAAGACAAAAGTGTGAAACACTTTAATTTTATGTAATGAATATATTAGTTTTCATATTAAAATTAAATTAATTCCTTTAAAGTTTTTAGTCTTCTAATTAAATGTAACAGATTAAGCTTACATAAAAATAAGCACTAAAAAATATAGTCTCTCCTGAGCCTTTCATGAACTCTGACCCTGTCCCAGGTTGCCAAGTTGCAACTTCCTTCCATGAACCATTTAAACCTTGGGTTTCAATTACAATTGAACCAAAGTTGTACCTCCCTGATGGCCTCCCTGACTTCTTATGGATTCAAACCTTCACTGCTCCTCATGACCTCTTCATATTTTTTTTTTTTGGTTCTTTTTTTCGGAGCTGGGGACCGAACCCAGGGCCTTGCGCTTCCTAGGTAAGCGCTCTACCACTGAGCTAAGTCCCCAGCCCCCCTCTTCATATTTTTAAAACCAGTATTGCATGGAGGGAGCCTCTTATTCATTTCCAACTTTGGCTGCCAGCGTGAGGTAGAAGCTTGAGCTCCTAATACAGCTTCTGTGTGATGATTCTGAAGAAAGCTTCACAAAAGATTCTTCCTGGATGATGCTCGTCTCTTCTTAATCACCCCTGGTTTTGCAGTCACAGCAGACTAGTATCGATTACCCCCATAAAATAGTGGCTTCACTTCAATGGTTCTTAATTAAAAATATCAGTGGTTTTCATAGTCTTTACAGGACTCTCCAAAATCTTCCCTCTGAAACATCACAAGCTAAGCTTGTCTTCACTACTCTCAGCATGTTTGGCTTGTAAGCTCACCAAAATGACTGGATGAGTTCTAAGCACTCAATGACTTTTTTATTCCCCAAATTGAAACCATTACAATCTTCTCAAAGAAAATTCTTGTGTCTGCCACAGCAGTACCCTATGACCTGGTACTAATCCTGTCTTAGTTAACTTTCTATTTCTGTGATAAAATCCTAAGATCAAAGCTGCCTGGGAGGAAAGGGTTTACTTTGCAATTATTTTACAATTCTAGATGACATTACATCACTGAGGTATGGCCATGAAGTCAAGATAGTGCAAGAACCTTGAGGAGAGAACTAAAACAGGCCATAGAGGAATACTGCATACTGGCTTGCTTTTTGTGAGTATTCAGTGCTCATTCTTATAGCTCTCTGGATCATGAGCCTAGAGGTGGCATCATCTACAGTGGGCTTGATGGTTCTACATCAATCACTAATCAAGAAAATTCATTTTATCAATCGAGATTCTCCTTTTCTAAAGGTTTGCATCATTGTGGCATTAAATGTGGCATCATGAATAATGAAAATATGGTTGATATTAATAATGGAATTACACTCAACTTAAAGAGAAATGAAATTCTGATGTATACACATACACACTGATGAATGCGAGGGCATGTGTGCAAATAATAACACAAACTTACAAACATATGTGTGTGTGTATGTTAAAAGAGAGAGAGAGAGAGAGAGAGAGAGAGAGAGAGAGAGAGAGAGAGAGAGAGAGAGAGAGAGAGACTAGGTGAAGTAAGACAGATTCAGCTAAACAAGCAGTGTATATCAGTGTATATTTTCTGCCATATACAAAATCTAGATTTTAATGTATACAAAAATACAAAGAATGAAAGTTAAAAGGGAACTGTGTTGAAGGACATCTGGGTTCTTTTTAGCTTCTGGCTATTATAAGGATACTATGAACATAGTGGAGAATGTTTCCTTGTTATATGTTGGAGCATTTTTGTGTGTGTGCCCAGGAGTGGTATAGCAAGATCCTTAGGTAGTGCTATGTCCAATTTTCTGAGGAACCACCAGACTGATTTTCAGAGTGGTTATATCAGTTTAAAATCCTACCAAAACTGGAGGAGTGTTTTTCCTTTTCCACATCCTCACCAGCATCTGCTGTCATCTGAGTTTTTGATCTTAGCCATTCTGACTGGTGTGAGGTGGAATCTCAAGATTGTTTTGAATTGAATGTCCTTCAACAGAGGAATGGATATAGAAAATATGGTACATTTACACATTGGAGTACTACTCAGCTATTGAAAACAATGACTACATGAAATTCTTAGGCCAATGGATGGAACTAGAAAATATCATCCTGAATGAGGTAACATAGTCACAAAAAAACCCACATGGTATGCACTTGCTGATAAGTGGATATTAGCCAATAGCTCAAAAAACCCATGAAACAATTCACAGATCATATGAAGCTCTAGAAGAAGGACAACCAAAATGTGGATGCTTCACTCCTTCTTAGAAGGGAGAACAAAATACTCCTGGAAGGAAATACAGGGACAAAGAGTGGAGCAGGGACTGAAGAAAAGATCATCCAGAGACTGCCCCACCTGGGGATCCATCCTATATGCAGCCACCAAATCCAGTCACTATTGGTGATGCCAGAAATTGCTTCCTGACAGGAGCCTGATATGTATATCACCTGAAAGGATCTGCCAGAGCCTTACTGATACAGATGAGGATGCTTGCAGCTTACTATCTGCTACACACAGGGACTCCAACAGAGTAGTTAGAGAAAGGACTGAAGGAGCTGAAGGAGTTTGCAGCCCCATAGGAAGAATAACAATTTCAACCAACCAGGTCCCCAGAGCTCCCAGGGTCTAAACCACCAATGAGTACACATGGAGGGACCTATGGTTCCAGCTGCATATGTAGCAGAAGATAACATTTTCTGGCATCAATAGAAGAAGCCCTTCATCCTATGAAGGCTTATTTCCCCAGTGTAGGGAATGCAGGGCATTGAGGGGTTGCATCTTCATGGAAGCGGGGGTGGAGGGGAGGATATGGGATCAGGGGAAATGGGATAATATTTGAAATGTAAATATATAAGATGTCCAATAAAAATATAAAAAGATAAAAGGGGACAATGAAAAAGGAGATAGAAACATCTAAATCATGGAAGCAAGAGAGAGTAACAATATCATGTCAACCAAAGAGAAAAAAATCATTTGAGAGTAGAAAAATAACAAGAAAGAAGGAATCAGTAAGAGGAGTGCGTGCAGATGGTTTTGGGGGATATAAGAATAAAAGTATAATGACAGAGAATTTCATATATATTAAAATGTAAAGTTGAAATCCATTTCTATTTAAATTGATAAAACAGTAAATTTTGAAAAGGAGAGGAAAAGAAATATGTGTTGAAGATCTCAACACCCCACAGAGTCCCTATTAATTTCTAATTTTTTCATATCAGCAAGCAATCATCCCACCCCCAGTACTTCTCTTATACCCATTATAAAGCTACCTTCTTAAAATACCCAAGTGCATTTTGAAAGAAGATAAATAAAAGCTATTTTTCATATGACCCCCCTCCTCTGTTTTTCTTTTATTCTGTGCACATACCTAGATATAAAAACTTTAAACTATTGGCAGCCTACACTGCAGGAAGTGTATTTTGCACCTTGATAGCTATGCTCTGGAAGGAATCTCCCTCACCACTTTTTTAGATAAAGCTCCATAGTTTCTGCAGAATTCATCTGTCAGAAGATGCTTGAGCTGATGTGCCTAGTGTGCATTTACTTGGCAAAATGTTTGCAGATGTAGCTCTGCCGTAACAATAAAGGTAACAAGCATGAATTCATATCAGTAATAAATATGCCAGCTGCGCTCACTGGCACCTTACCTTTCAGGTCTCAGAGAGAATATAAAATACTGCTCTTAATTTTCAATGATCTGTTTTGGGATTTTCTTCACAGATGTAGCAAATGAAAAATGTTTTCTCGGAGGAGTAATATCTCCATCATATAAGGAATAAAATGTTTTTACCTTCTCTAAAAACACCCTAAATCTGTCTATATCAAAAACAAATATTGGAAATGCAACAATACACATCCAGACCCTTAGTATAACAGTTCTTATATTAAGAAACCAGGATTTGAAAAATTAGAAAAGATCAGAATTACCTTCCTGAGATTTGTTGCTGTTGTTCAAGGAGGTCCATGAGGTTTCTGAACAACATGAGCTTTTATTAGTGCCCTTTGCTACTTATCATAATTACATGACAAGAGTCTGCTATGGTGTTTCTTCTGATTATCTGATAAAACACTTTTACCAAAAGAAGCTTGTGAAAGAAAGAGTTAAGTTGGTTTACACTCCCAAGCCGTGAGCCATCATTCAGGAAAGTTAGTGGTGAAAGAATGCAGGGCAAAAACATGGAGGTAGGAATCATGGAAGAACACACTGTTTGCAGGCTCTCTTACGAGCTTGAACACTATGCTCAAGACCACTTTCCCAGAGACAGTGCTTCTAACAGTAGGATGGGCTCATGCATTAAATAATAATCAAGACCATCACTGACAGTTATCTTTACAGATCTACCTTATTGAAAACAGATATTCAGTTGAGATTTATGTTTTTATTTTTTTCTGCTAATTCACAGCTGTCCCAACTAGACAATTAATCATTAATAGATACTGCATACTATGGATTTTATACAGAAACATATCACATTAATAGAAAATTTAAAAGTTAGAAAATCACATAATGATGTATTTCACATTCTGAAAGACCACGACTTTTAACCCATATTACTATTTCCAGCAAACAATCAATATTGATGAAGAAATAAAAATTGTTTATGGTAAAAGCATGCTAAATAAATTTCTGTTCAATGGTGCATACTGGAAAACATTTGTTAGGCTGAAATTACAAACACATCAAAGAGGATAAAGGAAAAATACCCTGTTATTACTATCTCTTTAATACATTTCATAACCATACCTCACAATTACTTCTTTATTTCCTTGTGCTGTTTTTATGTGTCCTCCTAGAATTTATTAAAGTGTTTATTCTTTTCTCTTTTATTTTTGAACATATTTATTATTATTATTTTGATTATTTATGAGGTTTTGCTGAAGTCTTTTTCACAGGGAATCATATCTGTTTAGATTTGTAGATTTGTAGGAAAACATATTGTGTTATTTTTCTTAAATGTTTTTATGTTTCTTTATTGGTACTTGAACATTAAGTGACAAATCACTGGTCAAAATTCTTCCACATAACTTACATATTAGTAGTGCTTTTCAAGAGATTAATACTTTTCTAACCTTATTTAGAACACCTTTCTTTTATTATTATTATTTTTTTCTTTATTAACTTGAGTATTTCTTATTTACATTTCGATTGTTATTCCCCTTCCTGGTTTCCAGGCCAACATCCCCCTAACCCCTTCTCCTCCCCTTCTGTATGGGCTTCCTCTCCCCATCCTCCCCACATTACCACCCTCCCACCAACAATCACGTTCACTGGGGGTTCAGTCTTGGCAGGACCAAGGGCTTCCCCTTCCACTGGTGCTCTTACTAGGATATTCATTGCTATCTATGAGGTTGGAGCCCAGGGTCAGTCCATATATAGTCTTTGGGTAGTGGCTTAGTCCCTGGAAGCTCTGGTTGGTTGGCATTGTTGTTCATATGGACACCTTTCTTCTTTCAGTGGGATCACTCACATTGTTTGAAAATAACACAGTGAACACAACAAGGTTGTAATAGAATCAAATTGCCATTTTCTGTTATATTGATATTCAAGGCACAAGATTTTATCATCAAGTATGCAATATCAGTCATTATCCAAGTGTATACCCATTACGGAAATACACTAATAGTTAACTAGATAGCAAGTATCCCACAAGTGCCTATCTTCCTGGTTTTTGCCATCTTGAAACAAATTAGTCACTTGGAGAGAAGGACATCAACTGAAGAATTGCTTCTATCAGATTGACCTGTAGGTATGTCCATAAGTTTTTTTTTTTGATTGATTCATAAGGGAAAGGTGAACTCACTGTGGATGGTGCCATCTCTAGCCAGTTTGGCCTTATCTATAAAAGAAAAATAGCTAAACCCTTTGGTGTAAAACACTATAAACAACATTGCTCCCTGATGATGTTTCCATCCCTGTCACCAGATTTCTGCCTTAACTTCATACCTGACTTCCTTTGATGATAGACTGCAAATATAAGATGAAGTATTCCCTTTCCTCTCCATTTTATTTTTTGTCTCCATTTTATCACAGCAACAGAAATATAAACTCAAACAAGTGCTTTCCATTTTAGACAGAAATATCACATAGTTTAGTGTGTTGTCACATATTAGTTATTGTTATATAACTAGAAACAAGATGTTAAAAGATTGAAGAAAAAGCAGAATAAGACTAGTACCAAGTTTGGGATGATATAAAGTGAAGTATGATAACATAAATAGAATGAGGAAATTATGTGGATAAAAAGTATAAGTGATATGAAGGAATTCTGACTAAAACTATACCAAAGAGAAAGAGAAATATATGCAATCAAATAATATTAAGCAATTCCATCTCTCAGAAAGTTGTGACACAAGGACCCTACAAATCTGGTAAAACTGTGTTCTTTAGCAGATTAAAACAAAACCAAATAGAGAAGAAAAAAGGGGAGAAATATGTGGAAGAAAAGAACAGAGAAAAACTGTCTTGCTAAAAGACCTTATGTGTTAAGCATGAATGGGATGGCTATAGAGAGAAAGAGACATGAAGATGTACAGGACATAGAAATTGACTGGCAGGATTCTTGTCTTTTAACAGGGTGCTTGAATTTCTTTCCCGTAGCTGGGAGATCCTTTGAGATAACTAACCCTCCATTTTCGTTTAGATGATCTGAGTATACCAACAGATGATTGAATTGTTCCAGTCCAGTGTCAGCTTTTTACAAATGGAGTTTCCAATAGAAAAATGCTGGCCTAACTCCTGTCCATCTTTGTTTGTTGCTTGTAGCCTGTATGAAATATCTAGTACATACTTTGATTCTCAGAAGATTTTCAGCTCACTGGAGGTTTTTTTCTTTGAGTTTAAATTTATTTTATGAACTCATACAGTATCTTATAACAATAAGATATAGTTTTGAGCAAATAACCTCACACAAGTAAGTCTAACTTTCCCAAAAATTGATTCTCTAACTTCTTTGCAATGATGAACTGCCACAACATTATTACAATGATGTCTTGATTTTCTATATCATTTTCCAGTGATAAACATACTGATCCAAAGGAAATTTGGTCTTTGGGGGAAGCTATTTTTGGTGGGGCCATTTTTCAGAATATCAGGAATCTTTCTTTCTTTTCACATGGCCGTTCTTTAGTCTTCCTAAGACTATTCCCTTCTGATTCTGGCTATTTGTACTTGAATATTGTCTGCCATTTTGCCACCCTAAACTTTGTGTTTTCATGCCATTCTCTTTCCTTTCTTTCCTCTCTTGTTCTAATTTTTATATTCCTCATTCATTTTCTTTTTTTATCTTTGTGGGTTTTTTTTGATATTTCTTAATTTACATTTCAAATGTTACTCCCTTTGCTGGTTTCCTGTCCATAAGCCCCCCTATCCCCTCCCCCTCTGCTTCTTCTATAAGGGTGTTCCCTTTCACATTCACCCACCCCCTGTTAATGCCCCAACAATCCCCTACACTGGGGGTCCAACCTTGACAGGACCAAGGGTTTCTGCTTCCATTGGTGCTCAGCAAGGCCAACTTCTGCTACATATGCAGTTGGAGCCATGGGAAAGTCCATGTATAGTCTTTGGTAGTGGTTTAGTCCCTGGAAGCTCTGGCTGGTTGGCAATGTTGTTCTTACGGGGTTGCAAGCCCCTTCAGCTCTTTCAATCCTTTCTCTTATTCCTCCAGGTGGGATCCCATTCTCAGTTTAGTAGTTTACTGCTAGCATTCACCTCTGTATTTGTCACACTCTGACTGAGACTCTCAGGCAATGGCTATATCAGGCTCCTGTCAGCATGAACTTCGTAGTTTCATCAATATTGTCTAGTTTTGGTGGATGTATATATAAGTGCTGGATTCCTAGGTGGGGCAGGCTCTGACTGGCCATTCCTTCAGACTCTGCTTCAAACTTTGTCTCCATATACACTCCTATGGATATTTTTGTTTCACCTTTTAAGAAGGAATGAGGCATCCACGTTTCGAACTTCCTTCATCTTAAGCTTCATGTGGTCCGTCGAGTGCATCTTGGGTAATTCAAGGATTTGAGCTAATATCCACTTATCGGTGAGTACACATAATTTGTGTTTTTCTGTGATTAGGTTACGTCACTCAGGATTATATTTTCTAGTTCATTCCGTTTCCCTATGAATTTCCTGAAGTCATTGTTTTTGATAGCTGAGTAGTACTCCATTGTACAGTATACCATATTTTCTGTATCCATTCCTCTGTTGAAGGGCATCTGGGTTCTTTCCACCTTTTGGCTATTATAAATAAGGTTGCTATGAACACAGTGGGGCATGTGTCTTTGTTGTATATTGAAGAATCTTTTGGGTATATGCCCAGGAGGGGTTTAGCTGTATCCTCATGTAGTACAACATCCAACTTTCTTAGGAAGCTCTGGAGTGATTTCCATACTGGTTGTACCAGTTTGCAACCCCACCAACAATGGAGGAGTGTTCCTCTTTCTCCACATCCTTGCCACCATGTGCTGTCACCTGAGTTTTTTATCTTACCCATTCTGACTGGTATGAGGTGGAATCTCAGGGTTGTTTTGGTGTGCATTTCCCTTATGACTAAGAATGTTGAACATTTATTTAGGTGATTCTCAGTCATTCGATATTCCTCAGCTGAGAACTCTTTGTTTAGCTCTGTACCCCATTTTTATATAGGTTTATTTGGTTCTCTGGAGTCTAAGTTCTTGAGGTCTTCGTATATTTTGGATATTAGTCCTCTATCGGATGTAGGATTGTTAAATATCTTTGCCCAATCTGTTGGTTGCAATTTTGTCCTAATGACAGTGTCCTTTGTCTTAGAGAAGCTTTGCAGTTTTATGAGGTCCAATTTGTCTATTCTTGATCTTAGAGCATAAGCCATTGGTGTTCCCTCACCCCCAGGAAATTTTCCCCATTGACCATGTGTTTGAGACTCTTCAACTCTTTTTCTTCTATTATTTTTAGAATATCTGGATTGATGTGGAGATCCTTGATCAACTTGGACTTAAGCAGTGTTTTGGGCAATAAGAATGGATCGATGTGCATTCTTTTACATGCTGACTTACATTTGAACCAGAACCATTTGTTTAAAATGCTATCTTTCTTCCATTGGATGGTTTTAACTCCATTGTCAATGATCAAGTGAACATAGGTGTGTGGGTTCATTTCTGGGTCTTTATTTCTATTCCACTGATGTACCTGCCTGTGTCTGTACCATACCAGTTTTTATCACTTATTGCTGTGTAATACTGCCTGAAGTCAGGGATATGATTCCCCCAGAATTTCTTTTATGGGTAAGGATAGTTTTCGATATCCTGGGTATTTTGTTATTCCAAATGAATTTGCAAGTTGCTCTTTCTAACTCTATGAAGAATTGAGTTGAAATGTGGTGGGGATTGCATTTAATCTGTAGATTGATTTTGGCAAAATGGCCACTTTTACTATATTAGTCCTGCCAATCCATGAGCATGGAAAGTCTTTCCATCTTCTGAGATCTTCCTTAATATCTTTCTTCAGAGGCTTGAAGTTCTTGTCATACAGATCTTTCACTTGCTTGGTCAAAATCACACAGTGGTATTTTATATAATTTAGGACTATTGTGAAGGATGTTATTTGCCTAATTTCTTTCTCAGCCTGATTATCCTTTGGGTAGAGGAAGGCTACTGATTGGTTTGAGTTAATTTTTTACTCAGACACTTTGCTGAACTCGTTTGTCAGGCTTAGTATTTCTCTGGTGGAACTTTTGGAGTCAGGTAAGTATACTTCTTATCAACTGCAAAAAATGATATTTTGACTTCTTTCTTTCCAATTTGTATTCCTTTGACCTCCTTTTGTTGTCTGATTGCTATGGCTAGGACTTTGAGAATTCTATTAAATAAATAGGGAGAGAGTGGGCAGCTTTGTCTAGGCCCTGATTTTAGTGGGATTGCTTCAAGTTTCTTTTCATTTAATTTGATGTTAGCTACTAGTTTGCTGTATATTGCTTTTACTATGTTTAGATATGGGTCTTAAATTCCTGATCTTTTCAGGTCTTTTATCATGAAGGGATGTTGAATTTTGCCAAATGCTTTCTCATCATCTAATGAAACGATCATGTGGTTTTTATCTGTGAGTTGTTTATATAGTGGATTACCTTGAAGCTTTCCTGTATGTTGAACCATCCCTGCATCTCTGGGATGAAGCCTACTTGATCATGATGGATGATCTTTTTGACGCATTCTTTGATTCAGTTTGCAAGAATTTCGTGCTTCGATATTCATATAAAAATTGGTCTGAAGTTCTCTTTTTTTGGTCTTTCTGTGGTTTAGGAAAAAGAGTAATTATGACTTCATAGAAGGAAATTGGTAGTGTTCAAAGAAATTGATTTGTATTTTTCTTCTTTGTTGTGTTTTTATGTAGTTAAGGTGTTAGGGTCATTTGACCTCAACAAATAAATTAGCAATGTCTATATTGTATCTATTGTTTGGAATTTATTTGAGAAGTATTGATGATAATTATTTCTTTGGGTTCTGGTAGAATTCATCTAGCCATAACCTTTTTTTTTTTTTTTTTTTTTTTTTTTTTTTTTTGCTTATTTTGGAAACACTTTTAGCTATTGTTTCTATTTCACTGGGATCTGTTTAAGGTGCTATCTGATTGTGATTTAACTTTGGTAGAAATTACTTAATTTCTTTGAGGATTACCAGGTAAGTAGAGTACAGAATTTCAAAGAATGTTCTTATGATTATGTTTTTCCTTGTTATTTCTTGTGATGTTCGCCATTATACCACTCTGATTTTTATTTATTTATATAATTAGTAGTTATTGTTTCTCCATTATAAGTCTGGTTTTAATCTAATGACTCTGCTTTGATATGTTATTTGTTTTTTTTTCCCTTGTGTCCTTAATATTCTTTCTTTGTTCTGTACACTTAGAGTTTTGATTATATATCATTCTCTATCTTTCAGTTAATGTATTTTACCATCAATATTCCTAATTGTTTCAAAGAACCAGTGCTTTTATTGACTCTTTGTATTGTGTTTATTTTGTTGATTTCAGCCAAGTTTATTCTTTTACTTTTACTCCTTTTGAATGCTAGTTATTTTTGTTTACAGGTTTCATACGTGTCATATATTTACTAATATGACATTACACACACACACACACACACACACACATATATATATATATCCAGATTATTAAGTGCTCATATATATATATATATGTATATATATATATATATATATATATATATATATATATATATATAAAATGTAGTGCTATATACTTGCACTTTAGAAATGACTTACTTGTGTCCTAGAGGTGTGGTAAGTTGTGTTTTCATTTTCATTCAATTCTAAAATTTTAATTTTCTTATTATTTTTGTCTTGATCCTTTTGTTCATTTAGTAGTGAGTTGTTCAGTTTATAGGAGATTGTGTACTTATTGTTGTTTCTGTTGTTTTTGATATGATCACTATTCTTGGTGGTAGATAGGGTGCCAGGTGTTATTTAGCACTTCTTGTATCAGTTAAGATAAGACTTGTTTTGTGTTCAAGTATGTCATTGGTTTTGGGAAAATTTTCTTGAACTTCTGAGAAGATATATTCTTCTTTGTTTGAATTAATGTTTTATAAATGTCTACTGAATCTATTTGATTTATGGCTTTATTTTATTCCAGAAGTCCTTTTTTTCCCATTAGCAGTCTGCAAGAATGTGGTATTAAAATCATGCAGTATCAGATTGTCAGGGTCAATATATGATTTAAGTGCAGTCCTGTTTTATCATCATCATCAGCATCCTCCTCATCATCATCACCACCACCATCATCATCACCGTCATCATCACCATCATCATCAACAACAACATCATCATCATTTTTGTGACTATCATGTTGGTGCATAAATGTTTAGAATGACAACATCTTCCTGGTATATTATTCCTTTGATAAGCATTTTGTGTTATTCCATAGCTTATATTATAATTTTGAGTTTGATGTCTATTTTTTGCTATATCTTCTTGTTTCTTTATTCCATTTATTTAAAAATCTTCTTCTATTCATAATTACATTAATCTTACATCTATCACTGCTTGTAGAGTGTATGTTTCTTTGATTCAGTGGAACTTGAAATCTTGTTTTCTCATGCAACCTGTTAATCTATGACTTTTTATTGAGGGGATTGAGACCATTGATGTTGTGCTTATTGATTCCTGCTACTTTATTGTTGCTGGATGAGTTGTTTCCCTTCTTTTAATTTTCTCTTCTGTGATTGTATATTTTTTGTGTTTTCTTTATTTGATTAACCTCTTTAGATTGAGGATTTCATTACAGTGCTTTTTGTATTGCTGTATTGCAAGGTAAGGTAAATATTAAATTTATTTTCACTTTGAAAGGATTTTGTTTCATAATTTAGAGTTATTGTGCCTTTTAACTGTTTATAGAACAACCTTCCAACTTTCTTTCTTTGTTGTGAATGTTTTGTCTTTTGATTTCTGTGTGTTGTGGGGGATTTCTTTTTTTGGTCCAAATTATTAAGTGCTCTCATATTCTTCTTGTATGTTGATAGTCATATCTTTCTTTAGGTTATAGTAAGTTTCTGTTGTGGTCTTGTCAAAAATATTTTCTGTACCTCTAAGATAGTTTTTTTCTCCTTCCTCTATCTCTATTATTCATAAATTTGACCTTTTTATAATAATCAGTGTGGTGTCTCTATAAGGAAATTTATAAGGCGTTTTCTTGGAGTAAGTGTAGCTTTGATGGAAAAAGTATGTTACTTTGGGGTTGGGTTTTGAGAGTGTTTCACCCTAACTTCCTGGAAGCCAGTTTTCTCCTGTTTGTCTTCAAAACAAGATGTAGCACTCTCAGCTCCTCCAATGCCATGACTGCCTGGATGCTACCATGCCTCCTGCCATGATGATAACAGACTGAACCCCAGAATCTATAAAATAAATGTTATTATAAGAGTCATGGTGTCTTTTTACAATGGAAACCATAACTAAGACAGAGTATTGTTGTCATAGGCATGCCAATGGGTTAGCCTTTTTTTTAAAGAATGCATAATATTGGGACTTTAGATTTGGAAACGCTTTGTGCAAAAATTAATGGACTATCCTATTAGGAATATAGAAGACAGTATTGCTGAGGGCAACTGAACTTTGGAAGCCTGGCTCTAGGGGTTTCAGAGAAGGAGAATTTTAGAATGTGGCTGAGAAACTGTTCTTGTGGTATTTTAGTGAAGAATGTTGCTACTTTTTGCCCATGTCTAAAAATTCTGCCTGAGACTCAAGTGAAGAAAGTCAAATTAATTTCATTAACAAACAAGGTCTCTAAACAGTCACATTTAGACTCTGGGCTATAGTTTAATCTCATGAAGAACATTTTGATGAAGTGCAGCAAGTTTAGAAAGAAAAAAATACTGAATATATGGTTCAAGCATTAAAAGGGCAACAGGAAGAGCTGAATCCTATGTTCAAATAGATAAACAGATTAAGAAAGTGGAGACCTCAGGGCAGGATACAACCCAGCTAAGTTTATTTTTCATGTTTATACATTTGAAAAAGGAATAGTTGTATCATATTAGGCATTATTACCCAGTTATTGATACCATTTGGACTTTTAATCTGGAATGAACTACAAATGTGGAATGAACTCCACAAATGGAGGAAACACTTGTGGCCCAGATCTTGAGACTAGAAGACACCAGATTTTGATTCAAATCTTTAGGAATAGTGAACATGAAACGTTTTGGGCCAGGCATGGAACACTTTGGATCCGAGTGTTCAGGAGATGGACCCATGAAGATCTCCGAGTTCAAGGTCAATCTACAAAGCAAATTCCAGGACAGCCAAGCTTAGGCAATGAAGGAATTGGAAAATTGAAAGCTTGTAATGTAATAGAGCAAGGGACCCATGTTCTAGCTCCAGTAAGCAGTAGAATTCAGCAGTTTTTGGTTTGTGGCTCTGGCTTTAGAGTCAAGAATAGAAGGGACTACTGGGACAATTGAGGCTGGTTAAATGGAGCTATGGTATTAGCAGTAATTGAGAAGAGACCAGTCAATGAAATCAAATCCTCTGAGAATCGTTTTCTGTAAGCAAAAACAAACCTTGTGCTGCAGCTGGACTTAGTAATGCCTAAGAATCACCCATGCAGTACTGGTTTTGAAGGCATAAAGTGGTCATGGAGAGCAGCTGAGAGCCTCGGTACAGAGAAGGGTATTGGTCATGATTTATCTTTATAGCAATGGAAAGTCAAACTAAGAGAACTAGATTTTTAGGATATTTTATGACTACTCTTTTTTTTTTTTAGATTTACCATTTTCTTTAACTGAGCTTCCTATTTCTTCTAACTTGTTTTTAACACTTGAGATTTTTTTCCATATCTTTTACTCAGTTGGTGAGGCATACCAGTCATACAATATTTTCACTTTCATATTTATCTCAATTTTCTTTACTGATTCTACTCTAATTTTCATGTCTTGAACTGTTTCCATTATTTTATAATTATTTTAGTGGTGTATATTTGTTTTGTTAGACTTTGATATTGACTCATATACTCGTTAAGTCTCTTGTACATAGTCATAATTGCTGTTTTGATGCTCAGTTTATTGCTGCAATTCAGTTATATTACATTTCTCTATATCTACAATATTAAGGATAATAGGTTCTCTTTCAGTTATAATGTTTTTGTTATTGTTTTTGTTTTATGATGTTTTTTTATGCTGTTGTTTAGGCATCTTGGGTTGTGCCTCAGAATTTTATTGCTGTGAAGAGATACCATGACCATAACAATTCTTATAATGGAAAACAATTAATTGGGTTGGCTTACAGTTTTAGAGGTTTAGTTCATTGTTTTCAGGGCAGAACATATGGTAGCAATTCAGTAGCCATGGTTCTGGAGAAGGAGTGGTGAGTTCTACATCGTGAACTTTGTGCAGCTGAAGGAGATGATATGCCATACTGGGCTTAGGTTGAGCATAGGAAACCTCAAAACCACCCCCTACTCCCCACGCCCACCACACACCACACACATACACACACACACACACACACACACACACACACACACACACACACACACAATAATACACTTCATCCAACAATTTCACACCTACTCCATCATGGGCATACTTCCTAATAATACCATCCCCTCTGGGCCAAACATTTAAATACACATGTCTTCGGGGGTTTGTACCTATTGAAATCATCACAAATTGCATGATTGAGGTGATTTTAAGTATTGATATTTGGCCTTATGTTTGTTCTATGTGTGTTATATTTCTATTGCTTTCTTTGGATTTTAGGAAAATGTTCTCTCTCTGAGCTACCTGGGAGACAGTGGATGACACAGAGAGATAGAAATGGTCTCTAAGAAAATGGCTTTGAAGGCCTTCAGAAAAGAGCTAATGGGATCCTTTTCATGTATACAGGTAATATACATAGGGAACTGGGGATATGGTGAGAAGAGATTGTGAAAGTAAGTTGTAGTATTGAAAGGGATTTTCCTGAAAGACGCGGATTAAACAAGCTATAAGTCCCTGGGTCTAAACCAAGAGTTAGAGTCTCCAGTGATTGAAGTTGAGACAGGAGGAGGGACACCTGTAAGAAATTTGCTACTGAGCTGACAATGAGGATGGGAAGATCATAAAGGAAGAGAAGAAGGATAGTGTCATCCAATTACTCAAGTCCATGGAGGTGTGGCTACTGGTGAAACCTGTTAGAGATTGTTTATAGGTATAAATGGCTGACAAGTTATCAGAGTAGGGGGAAAAGACAGTTCTGCTTCGAGGTTTGGAAGATCATCAGGAAATGGTTGTAGAGATGAAGAAAAGGCCCCAGAACAAATTCTGCTACACGGCTGGGAAGGAGACTTGAGTGATTGATGTGGCAGACAGGAAGGAGGATGCAAATCATGTACCTGAATCTAAGTCTGGTGTTGCTTTTTGTGATGTGAGGTAGAAATTTTCTTAGGTATAAACAGTTGACACAATGGAAAGGAGGTGGGGGAGAAAGCTCACAACTGCAATTTTAATCTCACCAAAGACGTTCTGGAGACTCCATTTGCCTTTAAGCATTGATGAAGCAGATTAAAAAAGAATAAATAAAACCATGTTTTTTAAAGTTTATCAAAGAAACTAGGTCTCTGAAAGCAAAGGTAAAAATCTTTGCAGATGTTAAAATAACATGGCACTATCACTATTATTTTTAGAGTTACAAAGGGTGCCATTTGAAGAGTGTAGTCAGTTTCAAATGGATCAAACAAAAGGAAGTGATTTCTTTGTCAAGATTCATTTCATGTTTTTTTTTTTTTTTTTTGCTATAGTGGCTCCCACTTTATCTCGTTCTAATGATATTTCATGCATTGCTCCCTGAACCTATTCTTTTTCTCATTTCTCTCTTCTATAGTGACTGCTCATCCCCAACACACACACACACACACACACACACACACACACACACACACACACACACACACACACACACACACACACACACACACACACACACACACACACACATGTGTGTGTATAATCATCTGTCTTTACCTTCAACTTCTTTGACCATGTCCTTTCTCTCAGGTTCTCTTTTGTGAAAAACATCTTCACTGAGTAGTCTTCCCTATGAGAAAGTGTCGGGTAGTAATACCTATGGAACAACAGATCAGTAAAATTTCTTTTACCTTTAAGACACATATCTGGAAGTGCCTTTTTAAAATAAGACTTCTAATGGATTGAGATTGAGCAGTGGCCTCTGATAGCTTGTCTTGCTTTTCTTAGATGAGACTCAATTAAGTCCCAGCACAAACTATATTTGACATCTAGGATTATCTATGTGTTGATTTGACTGGATTGAGATATGTTCAAAGGAAAAACCTTCAGAGAAAGATATTACCATGTGTATTGATAAATGGAGCTGAGAACTTTTGTTCTCACTGGTGTATATGGAAATTGATCAGTCTTTTGATTCCAAGGGCTGAAGGTACAGAATGAGTCAACTGTTTGTTATTCTATCATCTGATCTTCACCTGTCAAGAAGCTTAGTCATTGCTGAATAAGTTACCTTGAGAACTGGGTTGGCCAAGCTATTCCAGCTCCCAGTGGGCCTTTTAGTCTTGATTTTAGTGACTCTAGAATGAAGCAGCGCATATTCCTGCTGATCCCAAGATTTCTTGATTTCTCTCATAGATGACCTCTATATTTTTTTGTACTTCTTACACATTTAAAATTATCAATGTCATAGCACAGTACTAAATACCATGTAGCTGGTCTGAGATGCCTCACCTCTTCTTATAGCTACTCATGTAGGTGTTCAATAATAAATGGCAAAGAAAAAATCAGAAGATGTTCTAATACTGTCTTTTGATTGTATCACCGCATCATACATTTAATTCATAGATCTTGAAAGAACATACCTTTTTGTTACCAAACCTGTACTAAATTTAATCTATAGTTTGGGAAATGTTGGTCTCCGGGGGAAAAAAATCAAGTTATCCGTTTCTAGAATGTAAGGAAGTCACTCATGAATTTCTTCAGTTTGACAATGTTTATTTTCTGGCACTTTTAATTGTTTGTACACACCTTTAGGAAATTGTTCTCTCAGAACATGTTAGGCAAGGTTAAAGATAGATATTTTGTAACTACAGTATTTTCTAGCAAGTTCCTTAAGAAGACACTGACACTTCATTTATTATGTATAAATACTTAGACCATGAGCTTGGACTTATTCCCTGACTATCTTATAAATTATATAATCTGTTTATTCTATTCTATTTGTGACACGTGGTTGGTTATCTCTCTTCAGTTTCAACATCTCTTCAGAGTCTGGCAGGAGAATCTCACAGGCCTGACTAACTCGCCAGAGTTATTATCTCTATTTCAGAACTCTCACCTCTTATTTCCTGCCTTTCGTTACCATGACATCAGCTTTGATTTGACAGGTGACACTTCTACACAGTACACAAGAGATTCTCCTGTCAATGTCCTTGTGAGCTTAATTTTTCTTGTCCATAGGCACTGATTACCATGTACCCATTACCTAATTATGTAGATACCAGAGAGTAGCCTTTCAAAATCAAATGATCCCTATTTGGTAGCAGTCTGTGTAGGGGAAAAAGATAATTTTCTAATTCAAGCCTCATTATGTTGGATGATCCATCAAATGAAGAGTTCACATCTCAACAACTCTAGATAGGCAATTAGGACTACGAATGTTTCTGGTGCAGCATGATGTGACTGGACTCAAATATAAATCTACAAATACACTGGTGAATTTATTTATTAATTTTACTTTGTTTCATAGTGTTATAAAAGGAGAGAAAGCAAAATGGAACCAGTAAGTGGAAACTAATGATGAAAAGGAACTGAGAACACCATTTTATCCTCGTATTCTTACATTTTTAAAATTCTTTCTCCCTCCCAATTATGTACACTGAATCCTGAAGGGGGTGATACAGATGTTCATTTAGGGGACAGAGTTTAAATGCCACTTATCATTAATACATTAACCAGTTATGAGTTTCACCACCAACACTAACCATTACCAAAAGGAACTACTGGAATCCTGAAGGGGGTGATACAGATGTCCATTTAAGGGAGAGAGTTTAAATGCCACTTATCATTAATACATTAACCAGTTATGAGTTTCACCATCAACACTAACCATTACCAAAAGGAACTACTCTAGCAAAAGTTGACAGAAGCACTATGCACACTTTGCTTATAAATGGGCTTTCTGATAAGATTTTTGAATTATAGGTTTATGGCTGCAAAGACTGAGTGGCATTGAGCAGCCTTAGGCTGCAGTTCTTATTTTTCTGTTGGCTATAAGCTTGAACTATGTCTTAGAGTAAGGGACTTATCTCTTTATATGTGTCAACATTTTTCTATATATTTCCAACCTCCCTAATTACAAAGTATGTTTTCTTATGTCTTTTTCATACCCCTGTAGTGAACTTCTCAATTAAGGCTCATCCCTTCAAAATTAATTTTCATGTATGCAAATTGGTGTCTTTGTCTTCATAAAATTTTATTGTTCAATTAGATTGATGTGACTATCCTATGTTGACACCTGAGGCCATGGTGAAATCCTGGTCCATGGCACTTCTGTTGATAATGTCTAGGTTCATGGCCATGCACAGGCATGGGTCTGTGTCAATATCATATTTTACCACCAAATATCATGAAGTAGTCTGAGCTACTGTCCAGGACCATATTAATGTCTGAGGGCTGTGCAGAGCTGGCCCAGACACTTAATTCCTGTAACCTCTGAGAGAGCTGGCCTTACTTTTCACCTGCTGTAGCCCTCAGGAAAGCTACCCTGTGCCTTTTCTGAGCATCGCAGTATAGATGGTACTGGTAATATATATAGGCAGGAGACCTGGCAGGCAGACCAACTTAGTGACCACTGAGACCCATATCCATGGCTTTGAGTTAACCCACCCCAACATCTTCCCCATCTATGAACTGCTAGAGTACATGAAAGGGTCTTTCCTGGGGATCCAAAGCTGTGGGATCTCCATAACACAGGACAACAACAGTATATTGGGGGTAGGGAAGGATTTCTGGTAAGGATCCAGTATTGCAAGTGCACCAGAAGCCTTGGACAAGACCAACAACCCACTGCTATGAACATTTTCAAGTAAAGATATTTGGACAAAAATGTATACTGTGCGAAACACTGTGACATACTGCAGCTTTCATGACAAGATGTCTTTGTTCATGGATTTTCTTTTTCTTTTTCTTAAATTTAATTTTTTAGGTTTTGTGAGGGAGAGGTTGCAGGAGCACAAGGAAGCTATGAAGGGATTTGGAGATTAGTAGAATTGGGGGTACATTATAAGAAATTCAAATGAATCTTAAAATTTTTTGACAGGTTTAATGGTCATAATCTCTTTAAGAATTACAGATGCTTTGCTGTCATTTTCCAACTTAAAATTTTATTATTTTCTTTTTAATTAATCAAGCTTCATAGTTTATGTGCTTGCTCCTCCCTTGTAGATATTATTACCAATAAATGAGCAATAGTCATGTTTGAAAGCATGTTCATCTTGCAGCTTGTATCACCAAATAGTTTGGTCTAATACTTTTGAAGTTTCATCTAAAATCTCAGGAGATAAGGAAAACGCACAACAGTCCTGGCAGGGATACACCAATATGTCTTCTATGTAAATTCCCAATAGTGTTCTTATCTGAATTATCATGATCATAGTCTTTTGTTTCAGCAGTTCTATGACCATTCTGACACTTCACACTCCTGAAAGAATGTCACAGTAAGCTCTATTATAGCACACTCGGGTTCTGCAATGCACAACATCAAATGGTTTAACATTTCTCCTATGGTTTAATCCCTATAACCCATGAACCAGATGGCTAACTTTATTGCAGCAATGGGCACCTCTCTTCCATAATTCATTTCTGTTTTTTTGTTCTTTTATTTTGGTTTTGTTTTTGCTTTAACCATTTTCATGGCTGTGAAAAATATTTGACAAAAAAGATACTATAATTTAAAAAGAAAGTTTTGATTTGGTCCACAGAACAAGTGCATAGTCCTTGGAAACAGGAGCAACCTGACAGTAAAAGGAGCTCTAGCCATGGCATCAGGAGCATGAAATAGTGCAACACCTGCATCTTCAGTTAGAAAACAGAGAACAATAAGTCTTTCCTTTATTATGCATGTCAAGACCCAAATTAACAACATGATAGTGATGACCACATTCATTATTTCTGGATTTTTCTCAATGAAATCTTTCTGGAAATACCCTCATAGGCACATGGATATATATTACCACTGTAATTCTAAGTCTAGTCATTTCCACGATGGACATTAACTAGCACACTGTGTTATAATTGGGGTGCTCTTACTTTTTTTTTCTCATTTTGCAGTGAGAAAAAGTAGCAACTGCATGCCACCATTAGTAACTTACAATACATAAGTTCAAATAGCATACCAAAACTAAGGAACTGTGATTCAAACAATAGTAACTAAACCCTAGGCAGTCTTCTCTGACAAGCATAAAATTATTATCATCTATATATTGTTAGAATTTTTATAATTCTCTATCATGAACTGAGATAGAAATTATAGCCATTCCAGATTCCATTCATATCCAAACTAGGATACGTTTACTTCCTTACTTAAGCTCTCATTATCTCACTATTTTCAGACAACATAGAACATTATGATCTGAGAATTTTAAACAAGAAAATTTAAGTTTAAAAAGTTCTACAAGCTAAAACATCAAGATCACTGTATTTTCTGTTTCCTTTTATCTGAAGATCTCATTGCTTACAGATTACTAACATTTTCATTTTTCACTTTGTTTACTGTGTGTATACTCTCTATGTCTCCCTGTGGCTGAATCCCCTCCTATTAGAGCTTCAGTATAACATAATAATCTTTAAGGTAACTTTTACAAATATAGTCACATTCTGAGATATTGGGGAGAAGACATCAATATATAGATTTTTGTAGGGAATACAATAAGCCAAAAACATATAGATTATCATATTTAGACTTTGGTTAAAACTGTATTATACATTGTGATAATTGACATAAAATAGGACTGTTTCCATGATCACATGATCCTTGTGGGTGGGTATTAATGTAGTTTACTCATTATCTCTTACAGAGTAACAAATTTTGTTCTAATAGTTCTGACTTTTGCCACAAAATATTCTCTTAACACTTGGATTATTACTAAATGTCTCAGAAAAAGTTGGAAGAAGATGTAATTAACCTTCCTGAACACCATCCCAGAACTAACTGTGCTGCTTTCTCACTCCAGCAACTGGTTTCTTATGAGATACCTGCTTCTCTGCACAACTTGTTTTATGTGGCACATATACAGAAATCAGCTCAGTTGTTTAATCCATAGTTTTTAAGAAACTAAAGATTCTTTCTGCCTTTTCTCAATGACTTTTGACATGGGGCTTTGAAATACTCTCAAGTTTCTTCAGTTCTCCACATTGTTAAATCATAGATCATTGGAGGTAATAGACAGTCATCAGTGTTTATCTATCACACAGTTATATATGGAGTCAAACTAGATTATGGTTCCTAAGCGGGTTCCACTGGAACATATTATAAATGCAAATTCTCAGTCTTATGCCACCCATGGAGAAAGAAAATCTGCATTTAATTTGGCCAACATCTCTGAGAATATTCTACTCATATTAAGGGAACAATTAGACAAATCATCTGTTCTCATGTTTTACTACACATTGGTAATGCATAAAGATTTCTTACAATATGAGGGACCTGGATGAAGGATAACTGGACTCAGTAACCACATGGCTAAGTATTAGCAAACTGTATTAACAAAAATATTTTACATATCTTGAATGATAAAAACCAAATTATGGAACACAAGTATTTAAAGAAAATTCAGAGAGCTGAACACCCAGGAGTGCACACATCCTGAGACCACAGGACAGACTGCCACTTCTGCACACCTCTGCCCACATCCCTGGTCTAAGGGGAAACTGCATAGTGCTTCTGGACATAGGGATATTGGAACAGTCAGCCGCCAGTACCCAGATGTGCCCAGGACCAAACTGAAGTGGCCAAAGAGCTCCCTGCACCCAAATCCTGTGGGGAAAAGAGCTGGACCCTCAGAAGTTTGGACACTCCTGAGAAGTCAGAGGAGACTACCCTCTGCCTACAGTCCAGACCCAAGAGGGAATTCCATAGTGCCAAATGTGCCTGCTGGGTGCAAGGACCTAGGAACAATCAAGGGCAGGACATTTTGATTCTTGCCCATGCCTAGAGCTAGAAGAGAGTCTCTAGGAGTGTTGCCACAACTGAGAGCAGAGGTAAGACACACACTTCTGCTATGAAGTGACCCAACTGGTGGATTTAGGATACACAGAGGCAGAAGTCCTCAGGATCAGGGCACTTCCTGTTTCTGGCTCTGCCTGGAAGTGAACTGATACCATCCCACAGTTTTCTGCACCCAAATCTTGAAGGGAAGAAAGCTGAACACCCAGGAGTGCAGATATCCTGAGACCACAGGACAGACTGCCACTTCTGCACACCTCTGCCCACATCCCTGGTCCAAGGGGAACCTGCACAATGCCTCTGGACACAGGGATATTGGAACAGATAGTCACCAGTACCCGTGGTTCTGGTCTATACCCAAGACCAAATAGAACTAGCCAAACAGCTCCCTAATCCCGTAGGGGAGAGAGCTGGACCCTCAGAAGTGTGGGTACTCTTGAGAAGTCAGAGGAGACTACTCTATGCCTACATTTCAGACCCAAGAGGGAATCGCATAGTGCCAGCTGTGCCTATTGGATGCAAGGACTTAGGAACAATCAAGGGTAAGAAACTTTGATTCCTGCCTGAGTCTAGAGCTGGAAGACAGTTTCCAGGAGTGCCAACACACCTGAAATCAGAGTACCTGTTCTCAGAAAAGGCTAAAAGAAAACAGGAAAACAGTTCTACAGGAGTGCTGACACAGAGGCCTATAGCAGGTCCAAGTCACTCTCAGAAAAAACAAGACAAACAAACACCAGAGACAACACAATGTCTAGAGGCAAACGCAGGAACCTAAGCAACAGAAGCCAAGACTACTTGGCACCATCAGAGCCCAGTTCTCCCACCAAAAAACATACTGTATATGGAAACACACCAGAAAAGCAAGATTTAGATTTAAAATCACATTTTTTGATAATGATGGAGGACTTTAAGAAAGACATAAAGAACTCCCTTAAAGAAATGCAGGACACAATTAAGCAAGTAGAAACCCTTAGAGAGGAAACATAAATATCTCTGAAATAATTATAGGAAAACAAAACCAAACAGGTGAATGAAATGAAAATGAAAATAGAAACAATAAAGAAAGCACAAAGGGAGATAACCCTGGATATAGAAAACCTTAGGAAGAAACAAGGAGCAGTAGATACTAGCATCACCAGCAGAATACAAGAGATAGAAGAGAGAATCTCAGGGGCAGAAGATACCATTGAACACATCGGCACAACTGTCAAAGATAATGTAAAATGCAAAAAACTCCTAACCCAAAGCATACAGGAAATCCAGAACACAATGAGAAGATCAAACCTAAGGATAATAGGTATAGAAGAAAGTGAAGTCTCCCAACTTAAAGAGCCAGTAAATATATTCAACAAAATTATAGAAGAAAACTTCCTAACCTAAAGAAAAAGATGCCTATAAACATACAAGAAGCCTACAGAACTCCAAATAGATTGCACCAGAAGAGAAATTCCTTCTGGCACATGACAGTTAAAACACCAAATGCACAAAATAAAGAAACAATATTAAAAGCAGTAAGGGAAAAAGGTCAAGTGACATATAAAGACAGACCTATAAGAATTACACGAGACTTCACACCAGAGACTATGAAAGCCAGAGGTCCTGAACAGATGTCATACAGACTCTAAGGGAACACAAATGCCAGCCCAAGTTACTATATCCAGCAAAACTCTCAATTAACATAGATGGAGAAACCAAGATATTCCATGACAAAACCAAATTTACACAGTATCTTTCTACAAATCCAACTCTACAAAGGATAATAGATGGAAAACTCCAACACAAGGAGAGAAACTACACCATATAGAAAGCAAGAATATAATTTCCTTGCATTGAAACCAAAAGAGAGACAAACAAACATAATTCCACCTTTAACAACGAAAATAACAGGAAGCAACAATCACTATTCCTTAATATCTCTCAACATCAACGGGCTCAATTCTCCAATAAAACGATATAGACTAACAGACTGGATCTGTAAAGAGGACCCAGCATTTTGTTGCATGCAGGAAATACACCTCAGAGGCAAAGACAGACACTACCTCAGATTAAATGGCTGTAAAACAACATTCCAAGCAAATGGCCTGAAGAAACAAGCCGGAGTTGCCTTTCTAAAATCAAATAAAATTGACTTTCTACCAAACGTCATTAAAAAAGATAAGGAAGGACACTTCATATTCATCAAAGGAAAAATCCACCAAGATGAACTCTCAATCCTAAATATCTATGCTCTAAATGCAAGGGCACCTACATTCATAAAAGAAACCTTACTAAAGCTCAAAGCACACAATACACATCACAGGAAAATAGTAGGAGATTTCCACAGCCCACGCTCATCAATGGACAGATCATGGAAATAGAAATTAAACAGGGATATAGAGAAACTAACAGAAATTATGAAACAAATGGAATCAACATATATTTATAAAACATTCCAATCTAATTCTAAAGGATATACCTTCTTTTCAGCACCTCCTGCAACTTCTAGAAAATTGACCATATAATCAGTCACAAAACAGGCTTCAACAGATACAGGAAGATAGAAATAAAAAATAAAATGATGGAGCAAACTAAGTATTCTGTGCAAACAGATCTAAGAAACATACAGTCTAATACATGACAAAATAGATTTAATAGAAAAACTCATCAGAGTATAAGGAGCAATATTTTATACTCATTAAAGGAAAGAAGATAGGCTATTTCAATACTGAATTTAAATGAAGCAAACCCAGGAGAATTCAGTTTCATAAAGTAAAAACTATTACATTTAAAACTACACAAAATAACAAGGAGTGATTTGAATACCTCACGCTCACCAATACTTACTGAAGTCATCAAGGAAAGAATAAAAAATAAAATAAAAAACCTCTGGAGTTAGATAATATCATAAATCAAATATACCAAACAATTACCTGCTGAATATTCCACACACTCAAGAATATATATGATTTACAGTAGAACATGGCACTTTTGTCAAAATAGCCCAGACAAAGTAAGTCTCAAAAAATATATTAAAGTTGAAGTAACACCTTCCATTCTATTTGAGCACTAACAAATAAAGTTGAATATCAACAGCTAGAGGACTGTTAGAAATTGCAGAAACTTCTGGAAGTTAAATAACATGCTAATAAATGAAATTGGGTGAAGGAAGATATCAATAATGACATTTAACTGAGCCATCTTGGCAGCATTCTCAAAGCATTTTCCATCAAGTAACAATTGTTTTGGGCAATGTATCTGTGAAAACAGACACCATCTGTATTAGCTAATATAGAAATTTATAAAACTATTCCACAAGTAGTGAGGCTAATAGTGATTTTTTTAAACCAAAAATGAGGATCCAAATTAATGAAATTAGCCACAAAAGGGAGACATTGCAAACACACCAAGAACATTCAGGTAATCATTAGAACATACTTTTAAAGTTTATTTTCTACCATACTAGAAAAATCTAAAAGAAATGTATACATATCTAGATATACATGACATACAAAGTCATAGCAAAATGAAATAAATAATATTCCTACACTCATAATATCCTCTGGTATAAAAGCAGTAATTTAAAATTTCCCAAGTTCAAAAAGAGTAGGGACAGATAAATTCAGTATACAATTTTACCAGATATTCAAAGAAAAACTAAAACCACCATTTCTCAAAAAGTGCACATTAATGGATATAAAGAGGAAATAATTATGTTTGTTAAAATAAAAGAAGGAATTTCTCTAATTTTTTTTTCATGAAGCAAGTATTACCCAAATAACTAAACTATAGAAATACAAATAAAATATCAATACTAACAAAGATGAAAATGTAAATCAATGCCTTTGATAAATACAGATATAAAAATTCTAAAAGTAGATATATCACTTCCCATTTTATTTGAGTAGAAAAATAAAATGGTTTACTTTAATTTGAAGTTTATCTTAATAAAATGAAATAGTTGAAGAATTCTGACAAACACTTAAAAATGAAGTATATCAAAGTAAAGGAAGAATGAAGTAATGACAGTCCCATTAAGTTGAGGAATCTGTTTCTATTTGTTTTATGCACCATGTCCTTAGATGCCTCTAAGGCCTTACTTAGTGGCTTTTCATCCTTCTGGTCTTGTTTTCCAGGTGCTAAAGTATGCAAAAAATCAAAATTAAAATAATAATTAAAATTGTTTCTTTTTTTAAGTTATAATATAACTACATCATTAACCCCTTCCTTTTCCTCCATCCAAGTCTTCCCATATATGGTTTCTTGTTTTCTTTCAATTAACTTCATATTCATTAATTGTTATAACATTCATGAAATATGAATATGTACACGTATATGTTTGTACACATATAAATGTGTATATACTCAAAAATACATAAGAATACATACATAAATCTGAGGAAAGTTATTGGTATGTGTGTTTTCAGGGCTTACCTTTTAGGATTGCATAACCAATTATTGTGTTCTTCCATGAGGAAAACTATTTTGTCCACTCTCAGCATTCTCAATATCCTGCACTTCTTTGTGTAGAATTTACACTTTTTGTGGGCTTTCCCTTCTCTGATTGAGCATGTCTAATAGAGTTGTTCTTGTTAAGCATTTATTTAGGCAGTCCTGTTCATGAGATTGTATGGGTATCAATTCTGAGATTCCTAGAAAACACAATGTTAAAGCACACTCCCTAATTCACTGGGCTTTTACAATATTTCTATGGCCTTTACTTCAATGGTTCCTGAACCTTAGTACAAGGAGACAATTTCCTCAGAAGAACACCGATGGCTCAAGTTCTAAGATCAACAATTGATAAATGGAACCTCATGAAACTGAAAAGTTTGTGTAAGGCAAAGGACACAGTCATTAGGACAAATCAGCAGCCCACAGATTGGGAAACAATCTTTACCCACCCTACATCTGACAGAGTCAATGCACAACATTTATAAAGAACTCAAGAAGTTCAACACCGACAACCCAAATAACACACTTAAAAACGGGAGCTAGAGCTATAAAGAGAATTCTTTTTTTATTTGATTTTTTAATTTACATTTCAAATGTTATCCCTTTTCCTGGTTTCCTATCTATAATCCCTATTCCATTCCCTCTCCCCCTGCTTCTAAGAGGGTGTTCCCCCACCTATCCACCCACCCCTTCCAGCCTTCCCTTCCTCACATTCCCCTATACTGGGAAATGCAGCCTTGGCAGGACCAAGGGCTTCTCCTCTTATTGATACCCAACAAGGTCATCCTCTCCTACATATGCAACTGGAGCCATGGGACTGTCCATATGTAAACTTTGGATGGTGGTTTAGTCCCTGGGAATTCTGGTTGGTTAGTTCTTATGGGGTGACAAACCTTTTCAGCTACTTGAGCCCTTTCTTTAACTCCTCCACTGGTGACGTTGCTCTTAATTCAATGATTGGCTGGGAGCATCCACCTCTGTATTTGTAAGGCTCTGGCAGAGACTCTCAGCAGATAGCTATATCAGGCTCCTGTCAGCATGTACTTCTTGGCATCAGCAATATTGTCTGGGTTTGGTGGCTGTATGTGTATGGGCTGGATCCCCAGGTGAGGCAGTCTCTGGATGACCTTTCCTTCAGTTTCTGCTCCAAACTTTGTCTCCATATTTCCTTCTGTGAATATTCGTGTTCTCCCTTTTAAGAAGGATAGAAGCATCTGGTTCAGTCATATTTCTTCTTGAGCTTCATATGGTCTGTGGATTTTATCATGGGTAATCCAAGCTTTTGGGCTAATATCCACTTATCAGTGAGTGCATATCATGAGTGTTTCTTTGGGTTTGGGTTACCTCACTCAGGTTGACATTTTCGAATTCCATTTACTTGAATTTTTTGAAGTCATTGTGCTTAATAGTTGGGTAGTACTTTGTTGTGTAAATGTACCATATTTTCTGTATCTATTCCTTAGTTGAGGGACATCTGGGTTTTTCCCAGCTTCTGGCTACTACAAATAAGGATGCTATGAATATAGTGGAGCATGTGGCCTTGTTATATGTTGGAGCATGATTTAGGCATATGCCCCATAGTGGTATATCTGGGTCCCTAGGTAGTATAAAGTCCAATTTTCTGAAGAAACACCAGCCTGATTTCCACAGTGGTTGTACCAGCTTACAATCCCACCACCAAGGGAGGAGTGTTTCTCTTTCTCCACATCCTTGTCAGCAACTGTTGTCACCAGAGTTTTTGATCTTAGCCATTCTGACTGGTGTGAGGTAGAATATCAAGGTTCTTTTGATTTGCATTTCCCTGATGACTAAGGATGTTGAACATTTCTTTAGGTCCTTCTCAGCCTTTCAATATTTCTTAGTTGAGAATTATTTGTTTAGCACTATACCCCAATTTTAATATGGTTATTTGATTTTCTTGAGTCTAACTTCTTGAGCTCTTTGTATATATTGACTATTAGTCCTCTGACAAGAACTTCAAGTCTCCGAAGAAAGAAATTAAAGATCTCGGAAGATGCAATAAACTCCCATGCTCATGGATTGGCACGATCAATATTGTAAAAATGGCCATTTTGCCAAAAGCAAACTACAGATTCAATGCAATCCCCATCAAAATTCTAACTCAATTCTTCATAGAGTTAGAAAGAGCAATTTGCAAATTCATTTGAAATAAAAAGAATCCAGGATAATTAAAAGTATTCTCAAGCTGACCTCAAGCTATATTACAGAGCAATAATGATAAAAACTGTATGGTATTGGTACAGAGACTGGCAGGTAGGTCAATTGAATAGAATTCAAGACCCAGAAATGAAGCCATACACCTATGGTCACTTGATCTTTGACAAAGTAGCTAAAACCATTCAATGGAAATAAGATAGCATTTTCAACAAATGGTGCTAGTTCAACTGGAGGTCAGCATGTAGAAGAATGCAAATTGATCCATTCTTATCGCTCTGTCCAAAGCTCAAGTCCAAGTTGATCAAGGACCTCCACATGAAACCAGATACACTCAAACTAATAGGATAATGTATGAATATCACTTAGAAGGGGAAATAAAACAGTAATAAGAGGCAGATGGAGGGAGAGAACTGGGGATAGTGGGAAAATGTGTTTCTCAGCCTAAAGGTATACAGAGGGAGCAGAGAAATGGCCATTAGAATAAATCTGCAACTGACAATCAATTGGGATGACATTAGCTAGGACTCACACAGTATTGAGGATATGGTACCTGAAGATACCACCTCCTATAGTCAGACAGAAACCTCAGTGTAGGGATAGGGACTCCATGCCACCCACAAAACTTTCTAACCAGCCAAAATTTATCCTGTCTATAAGAACTGCAGAGAAGGAGGATGGAGCACAGACTAAGGGATTTGCCAACCAATAACAGGCCCAATTTGATACCTATTATATGGCAAGAACTGATTCTAGACATTATTAATGATACTGTGTTATGTTACTATGATACTATGTACACAGATGTCTAGCAAGACTGTTCTCTGAGAGGCTCCACCCAGCAGCAAACTCAGACAGATGCAGACATCCACAGGCAAACAGTTAACAGAGTTTGGCGACTTTTATGGAAGAATATGAAGAATAGGCTCCGGAGTGGATAGGAAGATCAACAGAGCCAATTAACTTGGAAGTTTTGGACTCTCAGAGACAGAAATATCAACCAATAAACATACACTGGTTTGACCTAGGTCTCCCATGTTCACATGTAGCAGATGTGTAGCTTGAACTTCAGGTGGGTCCTGAAGAACTGCAGCAAGGGTTATTCCAAAAGCTGTTGCCTGTGTGTGGGATATGTTCTTCTAGCTGGGATGCCTTATCTGGCCTCAGTAGGAGAGGACATGCATAGCCTAGCAGAGACATGATGTGCAGGGTGGGGGATACACAGAGGGGCCCCAACCAGCTTAGAAGAGAATAGGAAGGAGAATGGGGGAAGGACTGTACAAGGGGGTGACTGGGAGGGGGGCATGAGCAGTATGTAAAGTGAATGAATCAAAAATATTTAAATATGGAGAAATAAAAGAAGAGATTATTTTCATCTGATGTGAAGAGTTGGATCAAAGGTTAGGAATGAATACCACTTTCCTAGAACTACAGTTTGTTTTCCAACACTTGAATTAGGTAAGTCACAGACACTTGAAACATTAGCTTCAGAGAAGGTCTATGGATTCTTCTGAGGGTACTTGCACTCACAGTCACATACACATTCATAAACACATGGGTGAAAAAAATGACTTTTTTGTTTTTTATTGGACATTTTATGTATTTACATTTCAAATGTTATCCCCCTTCCTGGTTCCCCTCTGTTCCAACTCCTCTCCCTCTTTGAGGATGCTCCCATTCCCACACACTCACTCCCACCTCACCCTGGCATTTCCCTAGCCTAGGGAATCAAGCCTTTATTGAACCAAGGACTTCTCCTCTTATTGATTCCAGACAATGCCATCCTCTGCTACATATACAGCTGGAGCCATGCATCCCTCCGTGTGTACTCTTTAGTTAGGGTTTTAGTCCCTGCGATCTCTGGGGGCGGGGTCTAGTTGCAAACCCCTTCAGCTCCTTTGATCCTGTCTCAAACTCCTCCATTGGGGTTCCAATGCTCAGTGTGATGGGCAGCTGCAAGCATCCTCATCTTTATCAGTAAGGCTCTGGCAGAGCCTCTCAGGAGACATACATATCACACTCCTGTCAGCAAGCATTTCTTGGCATCAGCAATAGTGACTAGGTTTGGTGTCTTTGTATGGGATGGATCCACAGGTGGGGCAATCTCTGGATGGCCTTCCTTTCAGTCTCTGCTCCATTTTTGTCCCTATATTTCCTTTAGACAGGGCCAATTCTGGTTTAAAATTTTGAGAAGGGTGGGTGGGCCTATACCCCAACCTGAACCTTGTAATGTCACCTTGCCTAAACTCTGGATATGGTCTCTATAGGTTTTCCCTCCTCTTTGTTGAGCTTTTCAGCTAATTTCATCCTTGGATCCTGGGAGCCTCTTGCTTTCCTGGCATTTGGGACTTGCTGGTGACTACCTCGATTTCCCCATCATCCAGTGCTGCATACCTCTCTTCAAATTCCTGACCATCTATATATAATCCCCTTCTCCTCTCATACCTGATCATGCCCCCTTTTATCCTTTCCCTCCTCTTTCCTTCCAAGTCCCTCCTGCCCTCTACCTCCCTTGAATATTTTGTTCCTCCTTCTAAAAAGTATTGAAGCATCCACATTTCAGTTTTCCTTCTTGAGCTTCATATGGTCTTTTGTATCTTGGGTATGGCGAGCTTTGGGGCTAATATAAACTTATCACGGAGTGCATATCATGTGGGTTATTTTGTGACTGGGTTACCTGACTCAGGGTGATATTTTCTAGTTCCATCCATTTGCCTGTAAAACTCATGATGTTCTTGTTCTTCATAGCTGAGTAGTATTTCATTGTGTAAATGAACCACATTTTCTGTATCCATTTTTCCTTTGTGGAACTTCTGAGTTGTTTCCAGCTTCTGGCTATTATAAATATGGCTGCTATGAGCATAGTGGAGCACGTGTCTTTGTTATATATTGGAGCACCTTTTGGGTGCCCATGAGTGGTATAGCTGGGTCTTCAGGTAGTACTATGTTCAATTTTCTGAGGAACCTCCAGACTGATTTCCAGAATGGTTGTACCAGTCTGCAATCCCACCAACAATGGAGTAGCGTTCCTCTTTCTCCCTATCCTTGTCAGCATCTGCTCTCACCTGAGTTTTTGATCTTAGCCTTTCTGACTGGTGTGAGGTAGAATCTCAGGGTTATTTTGATTTGCATTTCTCTGATGATCAAGGATGTTCAATATTTCTTTAGGTGCTTTTTGGCCATTCGATATTCCTCAGTTGGGAATTCTTTGTTTAGCTTTGTACCCTGTTTTTTAATAGGGCTATTTGGTTCTCTAGAGAAAATATTTTTAAAAACATGAAAATAAATATTTTTAAAAAGAAATAATTAATTTGTATGAAAATTAATAAAATTTGTAATGGAAATTATACTCATGTGGGTAACAAATATAACAGTTTACGAGAAACGGAAAACAAACTTAGTAAGGAGATATTGTTAGGAACCTATGTATATGTAATTGTAATACAATTGTAAAGCTGTGTCAAATTTGATCTGTGTCTCTTGGCCCATACTAGCTCTTATATATAAGTAAATGTGTTCTACTTACTGCAAATGATTTAATTACTAGTGAGTGTCAGACACTCATAACTAATTTTCTAGTCAACCAGGAGCTCAAAATGTTCAAAAATGCACTTTTCTTCCCTTTGTTTCTGTATTCCAGTTACATTTCCTTGACTGAAGGCAAAAGGAATATGTGGCAGACATGAGCTTTAAATGAATCATGAAATATTTTTCTGAGTAAAGTTTGGCCATTAAGGAATTTTATAAAGTATTTCTGAATAAAATTTCCATCCTGTAAAAACGAAAAACCAAACCAAACCAACAAAGACTAGCGTTGCTTCCTTATCTGGATTTATCTTCTCAGACTCTTGTAGAGTAGAAACAGATATACATTTTGATTCGTAGTCCTTAGAGGATTAATATTAATGTTTATTCTTAGTTTTACTCAAAAATTATATGTAAAAAGGAATAAATCTAGGCAAAGGTGTCAAAAAATCATTATTATACACTTTATTCAGGGATGAGCAGTATTACGTTACAGACGAATTAGATGTGAAGTCATGTTTTGGTGGGGTTGTGTTCTGAGTCCTTGTTCTATCAATTTCAAAAACCACTTTGGCTAGATAATTCATGAGATATCAGACCTTTAGCTGATTGCACAAGTCTTTGATTAGAAAGGTGAGATCTTAACTTGTGCATAATACAGAATACCAAATATATGAGAACCTCCTTGTTTTCAATGAGTGTTTCTTATCTCAATATCAAGCCATAATGAATATAGGATATTACCAATATACTTTTATTTTAAATGGCTTCAAATTGTAGGATCTATAGGATATATTTTCCTTTTCTTCTTTATAATGAGGAATGGTAACTACAGTGTTACTCATACTGTCACATTTTTTTCTACTTCCCACATGTTAAAAATTTTGATCAGAATTGAAAGAGAAAAGCATAGCCAGTGTTCCTTATCTCTTGAGTTTAAATTAAGCCTTTCCCAGGGACTCCAGTGGAAATTTTGGCATCCAGGCCCCATATCTTCAATATTATTTTTGACATGCTGAATATCTTTGAAGATATCTTGCTCTTCTCAGGAAGAGTAAAAGGTCTGTTATCTTTGAATTTGCTGTACCTTTTGCCCCAAATATTATCATATTATTTATTTGCTTTATTTTCATGTGGCATCTCTTTACAGATGTTCTTAAAAATAATTTTTCTCACTCCCATTATCTCTCTAGTTTCTTTCCTTTTGGTTCTTTATATTACTATTTCTGCCTGTCTCCTTTTTCTCTATATGGAGCAGTTGATTACTGCCTGGTTTTTCTTTTGCTATTATCTAATTGTCATGATTGAAAGAAATTTGTCTTATTCAGATATATCTCCATTGTCTGCAAAATTAGATACAGCAGCTTGGTGACTGTCTTCATCTGTTTCAGTGGTAAAAGGCTTAATCTTGATTATAACCTGAATGGAATCTTGATCAGTTAAGAAACTTACTTCTCTAGGCATGTTTCTGAGGGCATTTCCAGGCAGGATTATCTGAGATGATAGGACCATGTTCCAGAGTAGGAGACACCTTCTTTGGTCAGTCCAGCTACAAAGAGTTCTTAGAAATAAAAATATTCAAAGGGAAGGCAGAGCTGACTGCCTATTCTTCTTTTAAAGTTTTAACATTTCTTTAAAGATTAGAATATCATATCATTTGCTCTCTCCCTTTTCTTTCTTCAAAATGTCCTATATATCTCTTCTTACACTTTCATTCAAATTCATGGCCCCTCTTCTTAAAAAAATAATCATCGATGTATGTGAGTATATTAGTCTAACTCTACATATATGTGTACATATATTTAAATACACATATCATACAATTATCAATTTGTAGAGACTAGATTTTTCCAGCTTGTCATTTTTTCAGCTTCTGAAATGTGAAGGTAATAAAAATAATAATGAAGGGCTGTTGGGTAGTATTTTCTAGGTTATTACAATAATTAGGAGACAGATGTGTATGCTCCTTAAGGAAACATGCACAAACATTCATGTTAAATAACCTTGTATGAAGTGAGATTCACTTAACATAACAATGCATCTGAGGTGAATATGATTAACTGCAAACTAAGATGCTGATAAAGTGAGAATGGTAGAGTAATGACGCTGAATCTTCAACCATGTTTGGATTATATGTATAAAAGAAGATGTGGTAATAAATTGTTAGTTTACAGTGAATATCAATTATTACTTCAATGCAACTTTTCTATTTAATCAAAAAATAGTAATCCATAACTGTGTGTTAATAACAGAAAGACAGCTACTTTTTGTATACTGTTACTTCTTAGCAAGGTTAACAAACTACATTAATTATTCACTCATCACTAATTCATAATTACTCAGTCCCTGTAAATTACATTGTACAATAAACGAGGACAGATATGGTTCATTAAACTTCTAATTAATTCTATTTAACACTATTTCATAGTTCATTGATGACTGTTGAGAGGAGGATTAGACAGTAGAATGTTTGATGTATGGGTGCTAAAGAAGAAAATAGGGGGATTAGTATTCAAAATTAAACATAAATACTTATACACTAAATTCTCAAATGTTTATCATTATAAGGTGTATTTCTTAATTTTTTAGCATTACCTATAAAAATTTTCATTTTCAAGGGTTTATCAATTTATGGAAAAATCTCTTCTGGGTTTAACCATAGTACTTAGTTGGCATCTCTGGCTTAGAATTATTGGAGTCTAGTTTGTTTTGTTTGAATATTTATGGCTGTTTTGTGGGTTAATGGCAAGATTATTGTTAATTAAGTATTGATATATTGAGAGAAAGATCCATTTGTACGGAAAGAAAAATGTTTCCAAGCACTTATGGTTTGAGATTATTTTATTGCACTCTGTGTTTGCATGTGTGTGTGTGTGTGTGTGTGTGTGTATGTGTGTGTGTGTGTGTGTGTGTTGTGTATGTCTGTGTGTGCACATATTTTTGTTTCCAAATGAACTTTAGGATATTTTCAAAACTAAGCAAGGGCAGTTATTCTACTTTATAGTATATTCCTCAATTTCTTTCCTCAGAGATTTAAAGTTTTTATTGTAGAAGTGTTTCAGCTCCTTCGTTAGGTTGTAGTCTTTGATATATTTTTTTCAGTCTTTTTAATAAAACCTTTTCATCAATCTCTTTTTAACACTGCTATTACTAGCACATAGAACCCATAGATATTTTTAATTCATTTTGGAACCTGGAACAACATTGAAAATGTTGATCATTATCTAAGTTTTCTGGTGGCTCACAGCCAAAAACATATAGGTATATTAATGGAACAAAATAGAATACCCTAATATGAGTGCACAATATAACAGCCATCTGTTATTTGACAGAGAAGGCAAAAATATACAAGAAAGAAGAGAAATCATGATTAAGAAATGTTTTTGGAGAAACTGGATGTCCTCCTGTGGGTGAATGAAATTAAACTCTCTCTCTTTCTCTCTCTCTCTCTCTCTCTCTCTCTCTCTCTATATATATATATATATATATATATATATATATATATATATATATATATATATATATATATATATATATATATAAATATCCCACATACAAAAAAAAAGATTAAATGTCTCAAAAAGAACTGCTGAAATGCTAGAAGAAAATACAGTCAGTACCTTATGAGCTCTAGGTGCAGGAGAGAACTTTGTGTTCAGTCCTCTATTCTCTCAGCCAATGGTATATGAATAGGATCTCACCAAACCAAGAAGCCTATGTAAAATAAAGGAAATGAACAACTGAATGAAAGGGAAGTCTACAGAATACGAGATACCATCAATCATATCTAGATAACACAAAGGATAATAACAAGCAAATAAAACAGGCTAGAAATCTAAAGAATGTTCAAAAAAATTTAAAATATCTACAAAATATCTTTAAGAATATTCAAAATTGTTGTTCATCAATGAAATGAAAATTAAAAGTACTATGAGATTTTTATTTTATCCCAGTTAGAATATCTGAGGTCAAGAAAACAATTCACAACAAATTCTGGAAAAGATATGAGTAAAGGGTATAATTGCAAACTATTTTTTGAAGCGCAAACTCAGAGTCATTATGAAAACCAGAATAGGAAATTTCAAAAAGGTAAAAAATGTATCTACTATATGACAGAGCTATATGACTCCTCTGCATTTTCATAAAAAGACTTGTCATCTTTCTTCACTAATACTTGCTCAGCAATGTTTTTGGCTTTCTTATTTCCACAGCCAAGAACTGGTAACTGAAATGTACTTCAACAGATGAATGGATAATGAAAATAGAGTCTATATACAAATTGAATATAAAGAAAAATGAAATAATAATCTTTAAAGGTAGACAAATGCAATGAAAAATATTATATTGAGCACAGTGACACAGGTTCAGGAAGAGAAAGTCTTCTCTCTTCTTTATAGAAATTAGTTATGAATCCTTAGATGTACATATGTAATATAGAGTAACAACAAATGTTAAAGTTGAAGAGAGGGACTTTCTTTTTTTATTGTATGCTTTTCATTTACATTTCAAATGTTATTCCCTTTCCTGTTTTCCCAGATTTAACCCCCTATTCCCCCTCCTTCCCCTTCTTCTATAAGAGTGTTCCCCTCCCCAATCCCACTTCCTGCCCCCCTCACCAACATTCCCCAAAGAGAGAAAAAGAGAGAGATTTTTAGAGAGGGGAATAGCAGTACATGAGTGCCTTAAGAGAAAGAATGAGAAAGGAAACAGGGCTATTGACTTAGACAAAGTAGGGGACAGATTAACTACAGAGGGAAAGAAGGACAAAGAGAAATAGTACTAAGGAAGTTTGAAGAAAAACATAGGAAAGTATATCACTTCATAACCTTATTTACTACTCAGATTACATATAAGTGCACATATATTTATATATAATTTATGTAATTTACACTCTATGGGGTGCTAATGCTATCTCTGGAACTACAAACTAATAAATATCACAGTGACAGACTTGAGAATGCCCCTTTGTTTGTTAGAGGGAATCAAATGATTCCTAAAGCAATACATATTATTGCCATTAGCTTTGATTATACCACAAAACTCAAAGGCAAAATCTTAATGCTGGTGACACCGTATTACATAGCATCTGAAAGAATTAATCTGGTCTTGACCTAGGAGATTAGTTACATGAGAACTAGTATTCAGATTAACAGAAACTACAAGGGAAAAATTAATAGCCTTAAAATAGCTCTAATTTCACAGTAGTGGTACCCGTGTTGTGAAAGCAACAACTCCCTAAATAGAACAGGAACACAAAGCAGGAGAGAACTCAGAGCCAATACTCTACACTTGGTGCTGGGCAGAATTTTCCATAGCTAAAGAATACATTTATCTTAGAAGAGAGCATATCATTGTCATTTTCCTATATCACTATACTTTATGTTCTAAATTCCAATTCTTACATCCATAGATAAATGTCACATTTACCTCTTAGCTAGGAAGCATCATTTTGCAGATGGAGGAGGCTATTGCCAGAGACCTATAACTGGTTAAAATGCACAAAATAAGTGAATTTTGATCCTCAAATAGCATATGCATATAAACTCCCTATATCTTAGGATCAGGAAACATCATAAAAGAGAGGATGGAAAGGTAATAATGCCTGCTTCCTGTGTCTACTACACATTAAAGAAAAACATCACCATTGAAATGTCAAGAATAGGGTAGCCTAAATAAGACTGGTATAGAGTGATTATGTCATTTGACATGCTAATGAAGATAGAAGAATTTTCCCATGGTCTTATTTCTAGATGAAGAGCTTCCGGTAACCACTGGTTGTTGAAAGAGGGAGAAATTGTTTTCTTCCAAGCCAATACATCCAAGAAAAGACACTTAACATCATTAATTTGGGGGAAAGTAATAATTAAAGGCACAATATAGTCATCCATGCCTCTTATAGTTGACAAAATTGACAATATCAATTGGCAAAAGATGTGGTATGTTTATGGGCATTAAAATGATAAACCACCATTTGAAGTTTGTTGTGAAGATATAATGATGTATGTCAATCATGGAAATAATGGTTCTGAGCAGACTCTCCTTATCACTACCATCATTTTAATCAGTCTTTTTTCTTTCACTCTTCACTTACAAATGAAGCTTAAATCTATTTATATGCCTTTTTTCTGTGTTGAGTATTTGTTACTTGCAAGAAGTCAATATCAACTCATGGATGCTTCAGTAAAACAGAAGACCTCACCCCTCCCATAAGAACCTCCAGAATAAGCTTTCTGTTGAGTAGACTCTGTGAGATAAATCCAAGCAGGGAACCATCATAAACATCAGAAGTATTAGTGGGGATGTTCACAACTGAGAGAATATAAGCTGCCTTGCAGATCATGGGAATATCAAACATGTAGAAAAAACCTAATCATGTACTGACTGACACTCTCTTAATAGTTGTCAAGAGAGAATGGGATTTTGAATTCCTTTTTCCTTTCTCACATAAGACTAAGCAAAATTCAGTTAAGAAAAGACCTAGGCCTGGGCCCCTCCCTTTCCAGTTATGCCAACCATAGATAATACAATTCCAGCTTCTAGTAGCCTCAATCTAAACCTTAATGAGGAAAAAGAACCAGTTTACACAGATGTCAATATTTTGTGGCAAAGTTTTTGGTGTACATATAAAAGTCCATAAGCCCAGGGTAGAATCTATTATAACAAAATTAAGCTATGACTGGAGCCCAGGACTCTTTATAGTGATGGAATGATTTAACTCTTAATTTACTACCAAAATGACACCAAGCAATACTTACTAATGTTTCTAACATGACTCATTATTTTTTCAGCCCTATGTGTACATTAGAGTCATCTAAACACATGAAAAGGACATGGTCTCATGTTAGGAAAAGGGAATGCAAACATAGTGTGGTTCATACGTGTACCTCCTTTAACATACACTGCAAATGATTCTGACATATATTGAAGGTGCAATCAATATATTTTATTGTATTACCACCATGACCATTAACTTAAGGAACTCATTTATTACAGAAACATCCTTGCTCTAAGACAACATGAAAAACAATGGAGAACTGTCTATGTGTATCCTTCTCATTCTTGCCCATCATGTTAGGCAAAACCTCTCTGCTGCGATTAGGTCAGATCTCTTACAATGACAAAATTAAAGCTCCATCAATGCCATTATTGCTCAGAAAAATTTTCACTTCAGTTCATATTTTACAACTAAATCTTTGTCAACCTCCATCCACATCAGAATCAATTAGAGAACTTGCTAGAATATAACTCTTGGCCCGCAAGCAATATTTCTTTGGCAGTTGACACTGATGCTTCTGAGTTATATCCTGTAACCACTGTTCTGGGTCTGGATACTGTCAAATGCTTAGACACCTACTTTTGGAAATTGGAACCAGAGTGTTTTGAATTGTGGATTTTTTTGGACTTTGAAATATTTTAACATACCCAAAGAGGTATCTCAGAATTTGTAGTAGATACACAAGTTCATAAAATTCATTATCATATATATATATATATATATATATATATCTTATGATAAATAGGTTCTCTCATGAGGTCAATTATCTGTCTACCCATAGGTTTCTGACTTGGTAATGTTACCATGTTTGAGTTTCATCTTATGTGATATGACTTAATTCCAATGATTACTGAGAAATTTCTATTTGACTCTAGTTCACACAGATGTGAGATAAAGAAAATACCACATAATTCTTTTTATTACATTCATTTTCTCAAAAAATTTAGGGATGAGCTTGACCAGTACTTGGTAGCAAGAATGATAAGCAATGGTGAAGGTGTCATTAAGTCTGGTTTAATCTATTTCTTATCGAAGTGATAGAATTCCTTAGAGAATAATTATTCTATGCCTTTAATAAATTACATTTACATAAATATGATGTAAAATTTGGAGGGGTAGAATGTAGCTAGAGACTTAGTTTTAAAGACAACACGGTTGTTTTCAGGCCTTTGAAACAGAGACTGTCTACCTGGTACACAGCTATTCTCCTCAGAGAAGTAGACTCCTGTATCCTTAAGCTCAATTTGGTTTTCTTTTAAATATGCTCAAATACATGTGTTACCAAATTTCCTTGGGCCAGTTTCTTGCACAAGATATACTGAAAAATGGAAGTTATGAAAATGCCTTTAAATTGTTGGCCTACATCATGGGGTACTAGCATAGAACAGAAAATAACAAGCCTGTGGTTTAATAGTGAGACATCCCTGCAGAAAATCCTTCATGAGAACAAAGAGGGACTAGATTAATGATGATTGTAAAACTTCTTTGGGGAATAAAGATTTCTATAGGTATGTTAGAATTCCTCAAGCATTGATAGAGGGAAAGTAGAAAAAGCCTCAGTATACATGAAAGGCACTGGCTTTCCAGGTTTTGTTTTCAAAATGTCTGTTCCTTGACACAAGTTTGTTTAAATATTATAAACCATAAAATTTGATGAAGTATAAGATTTTAACTCCATAGTATATAATTCAAAACAAAGAAAACTCATAAAATCTGGAACTCATTAATTGAACATTAGAGTTCCATAATAAAAGAAATTTAATACTTTTTTTCACATGTCAGAATGATGGTAGATAATGAACTGCTTTAAATATATCCTTATTTTTCATAATACCATCAAATTTAATTGACATGTTACATAGTAAAAAGAGATAATCTCAAATTTTCTCAGCAGGACTGATTTTACAAATAAAGTTTTTTATAAAGACCTTGCAAAAAATACACATATATATTCTGAGTCGCTTTAATAGTAAGAATTTTATAATTTCTCCAGGAAATCTAGGTCCTAGGAAGGCCCAGCATGTATATGAAGAAGACCAAAAGATGATAAATCTTGTATGACATTCAATTATTACCTGGACCTATTTTTCTTTCAAGAGTGACCTTTGGTGTACTAGATGTACTAGACTAAGTGCTCATTTTTAATTAACAGTCTACGCATAAAATTGAAACTAATCTTGATACAGTCATAACATGAAATGAGAAATGACTTAATTAGTATGAGGTAAGTTATACTTTTGTTTATATATGCTCAAATTTTTTTTCAGTTAAAAATTTAAATGAAAGCAAAATAGGAATAATAAATATCAAGCTGTTATAACATTGTTGCTTGGTAGTTCTAATCGTCAATTTGACACAATCTGAGAAGAACTTCAAAGAGGAATTACCTGGATCAGTTTGTTATATGGCAAAGTCTGTGGAGGGCTAAATTGATTGTTAATTGCTATGGTAAGACTCCACTGATGATGAACTTCACCATCCCTTAAGCAGAGTTTCCTGGATAGTGTAAGAGAGAAGAAAGCTAGCTGAGATGAAGCAAGACAGTATTCAAACTTTACTCTTGACTGTGGATGTAAAGTGATTACTTTTTGAAATCCTGCCTTTACTTCCCCAAAATGATAGACAGAACCCTAGATTTAAAAGCTATATAACCTCTTCTTCCCTTAGTTTTTGTCAGAATACTTTATCAGAGCAGCAGAAATTTAACTAGAAAAATTACGTTGAAGAAAATAAACAACAGATTAAATATTTGAACAATGGAAACTTGGAATATGTTTGTCTTACATCAGTTTTTTTTTTATTTGTGGAAGTAGATATTTTCATGCCACTTCTGAGGACATTTTATTTAAATGATGTTTCATGATCATTTGATTGATCATTAAATTAATCAATTTAATTGATTTTGAGAAAAATGAGGAAAAATATATTAACTTCAAAGGAAGCAAGAAGCAGCTTTTCAGGTGGATTCTATACTTGATAACTTGGAAGAATCAAGCTACTTGCCTGAACCTCAGATTTTTTTTATTTATAAGATGGGGATAGTACTTCTGTGTTGGGTGAGTGGACAGAATTTAAAGAAACCACATGTATGTATGGTAGCTTTTTATAATTGATATGTTAATATCCAGTTTTCTCTAGTGATATAGAAATTGTTTTTGCAAATTTTTCTAAATTTCTACTTATTAATTTGTAAAATCAAATGTGTAGATCAAATGTAGATAGTTAGCAAATGGCTAAAAGTTAAGCATTATCATGCATTCACCTATTTAATCTCAGCCCTGTCACTTGCAGCCAAATATGATAGTATAGTTCATATCTATGAAACTCTCAACTTCATCTTACTAATTAGGAAAAACAGGTAAATAATCCCAAAGAGAAAATTCCATCATTTTTTTCTAAAAATATGTAGTTTACCAGATAGGCATATAGCTACTGTTTCTTGTTATTCTGTGAAGAGGGAGGACTATCAGTAAAAACATAAACTTCCTTCTCTTTTTTGATATGTAGCAAAGGATGGCCTTATCTGGCATCAGTGGGAAGGGAAGCCCTTGGTCCTGTGAAGGCTCATTGCTCCAGCATAGGGGAATGCTAGGGTGGTGAGGCAGGAGTGTGTGTGGGTGGATGGGGGAAGCACCCTCATGGAAGCAGAGTGAAGGAAGTTGGGATGCGTCATTTGCAGAAGGGAAACCAGGAAGGGGGTAACATTTGGAATGTAAATAAAGAACAGATCCAATAAAAAAAAACCCATAAACTTAAGAGATTTTGTGATGATCTGAGGAGCCGGACAGCACAGCATAAGAGAGGTAGAGAATGTGCTAAGGCTTTCTCACCTGTGATAGACTCTCTTCATTCTCTGTGTGAAATCTACTGATTGACATTGATCATTAAAGGAACATTTCACATTTCAGAATTCTGCATGGGTTTTTATAAGAAGAGCTTGGTAAGCTTTTCAAAATGCTCTGTTTGAATAATTTAGAGGATTCTAGGTTTAACTTTCTTGGAATAGGCTTCAAGTATTTATTTATACCAAATTATTGTGATTATTTTTCTCCTTTCAACACAATTGTGAGTGACCAGCTATTACTCACTGACTTACCCTCAGCTCCAAAGCCACCTTTCTGTATCTGTTATATAATAATATTTACTTTTCAACATTTTTCTTGTGGGAATAATGTTAATATTGTTAGGAGAGAGGAAATGGAAAAAGGAAAATAATTACTTCTGAATTATTTTGTGTTTGGTTTTTCTCCTGCTCAAAGGTCTTCCAAAAGTGTGCACTTCTTTGCTGAGTTATTAACTTCAGTTAAGAAATGTCCTCAGAGGGGTGGGGGATTTGGCTCAGTGGTAGAGTGCTTGCCTAGGAAGCGCAAGGCCCTGGGTTCGGTCCCCAGCTCCGAAAAAAAGAATTAAAAAAAAAAAAAAAATGTCCTCAGAGAACTTCCCCAGACTGCTTCTGAAGTTGACATTCCCAGTCAAAAAGTGAGTGTCTAGATTGTTGGTGAAATTATACCGGTTTAATAAATTAGTAAATTATTGGTTGTACATTCTCCTCCAATAAACATTACTTCATTAGAAATGTATTTACCACATTTCTAGTATCAGAGATGGTCTCCTCTTCATTAAGGAGACCTTAAGTCCCATTAGACTGCTGTCTGGTACTGCTGAAGTGCCGTGAGAGTGACTGTTGAGATTCATAGGTATTATAGCTGGGTAGGACTGTTGTTTTAGAAACTTGCAATTTGCCTTCTGCTACCATGAAAGCTAGTGATCAGGGAGGAGGCTTTGACATCAATTCCAGACCATGTTTTTTTGGTCCTTGTAACTGAATCTCATGGTATCTCCCAGCAGTAGGGACTTAGCTTTCACTGAAAATATCAATTAGCTATATGGCTATGGAGTATCTCAGACATCCCTAGCCAACAACACAAAATAGGATGTTACATGTCTCTCCTATTGGGGATTGTGTAGGTGGTCGTTGGCTCTTGAAACAATCTATAAACCTTTTCTGTTTTACTCACAGGTAAGTTTAGTCTTCACTCCTACCAACGAAACTTCTATTTTTAGCAGTCAGAACAGTACAGAAAATAATCACAACTGATCAAATTACAGAGGTGTAGAGGCCAGTGTCGGTGAGTATATCTACAACCTCCATCAATTAGGGCTCAGGATGACTGAAGAGGAGAGTGCAGGAAGATTGCAAAAGCCAGATTATCAAAAAGTTTGCTGTAAGATTGCGTGTCTTAATAATATTAGAAGACGTACCAATAAATTCTCATAATATTACTGCCCAAGTTGTAATATTATGAACTAGGATGTACAAATAAACACACCAAGCAAGACAGAAAAAATCTCATGATGCCTCAACCATATAAAAAGAAATATAAGCAATTAAGGAAAACAGAAAAGACGCCATGGTCTTCTCGGGGTACAGGGGGAGTGTCAATTGGTTGTCCAGTACCAAACACCTCTAACAAGAAACATACAAGTAGTATTATACTGACTAAATGTGTTTCACACAAGAACATATCTGTATATGCATATACCCATATGTGTGCAATAAAAATTAGTAAAAAGGGAGGCCACTGTCTTTAAGGTCATGACCTCCCTTTTACTACAAATATGTTCATAGGCAAATATTATGGAGATAATTTCTAAATTAAGTCTCCCTCACACAGATAAGTCTGGATTTGTTTCAAATTGATGAAATATGATCAGCAAATATTTCAGCAGGTGGTTTTTAGAAAACTTAATTTCTTTAATGAATACTTGGTACTGATATTCCACTGCCCTTGTCTTCTTTCTTATCCTATTTTAAGGAAAATGAATAAGTGCAATTCCATTAACACTGTCTGTTAGCCTTTCCCTGTATGTGAACTTAGGATTTGCTCTTATCCTTGGTGCAGTAAAATTGTCACAACTTAAATAAGACCTAGGCAGAAGAGGGTAAGAAGAAGGTTTAGCAAAGGCACAGACCAACTTCTCTTTTAGGAAAATTGTACCAAGTCACAGAAAAAGTCTACTGGTTTAGTGCAAAAAAGGCTGCTCATCCAATTGTTAGAAACTTAATAATCTCATGATTTTCTTCCCAGTTAATTTTGACTTCACCCCATTTGCATTTAATGTGTTGGAAACTAAGAGTGAACAAGTCGTCTCTATGATACAATTTTGAAACAAGAACTAACACAGTCCAGATCCACTTCTTTCCAGTTTCTCTTTACCTTCCTTTCATGGAAGAACACAGTTACCTTTTAGCTAAGGAAAACTTAAATGTTAATGAAAATATGAACACTTTGTGATTGATTGGTGTTTGGTTTGGTTCACGTCAACTAACTTTACGCACAACTTACGAAGTGCTCTCTTGACACAAAGATTAATTCTTCTCTTATTTCTCACCTTTTTGTTTCAGTTCTTTTCACCATAGATGCTAATTTAAAATAATGTAAATGGTTTGAGCTAAAGCCTCCCAATATTTCCCAACTGTCATGGAATATATATATATATATATATATATATATATATATATATATTAATATGTACTATGCAAAATCCAAAGGCCTAATTGAGGAAAAAGAAGAGCAGATACTTTTTCTAAATATCAGGTGACCACACAATTTTTTTAAATCTCTTTTCTTTAAGAGATAGAAACTAACACATAAGAGCATACAAGAATAAAAATTGCCAAGACAGGACAATGAATAAAGAATAATTGTTGTGTGTTATGAAGATGCTGCACTTCAGATTATAGAGTTAAAATGATTAACAATGATTCATTTTAAATGTATCCATTGTTGGTGGATTATTTTGTCATATTGAAAGAATACAGAATTACCTAGAAGACAAAGCTTTGGGGAAGACTGTGAGAAGTTTTCATATTGAGATAGATCTCTGAGAAGGTATAAATTGTGGACAGAAACATCCCATTGGCTATTCTCCTTTCCCAAATTAAAAAAAAATAAGTTGACCGTTTGTATTCTATTTTCTTTTCATTTTTTCTTCATTTTTAAAAGTTTTATTTTTATTTTTGCATTTTAAGTGTTGCTCACTTAATAAAAGACAGTGGAGTTGAAAATAGGATAAACATGGTAAGCTGCAATTACATGCTCTAGTGCCTACCACATTAATGTAGATCACTCATCCTATTTCAAACAATGTTTATCTTTTCTTTAAATCCACTTGGGCCATTTTTAGACTCATACAACCTGTCATCTACAATTTCTCCATTATGATTTATAGAAAGTGACATCTTCTTCATGACATTTGAATGTGGGCTTGGAAGATCGAAGACTATATCTAATTTATAAAGCTGAGAAAAATGTTTTCTGTGATATTCATCATACTTTAAAATTTTTAAATAGACTTTAAAATATAATTCCATGTCCCTTTCCCTGTCATTTTCTAAAGGAAGAACTTCTAAGAAAAATGTCTATGGCAAAAGGAAAAATGATACAGGTATTAAATAATAGGCTTTTTGTGTGACATTATACTTGCAATACACATAGACAATCATGGTAGCTGCTTAGCCTGTGGAAAATGTTCAGTAAATTGATCATTATAATGGTAATTTTGGCTTATCACATTTCATTATCATCTTTCTGTATTTGTTTTTAATTCAGCAGTCAAATTTCTCATTTCAATTTTTTGGTATTTTTAACATTTTGTATTTAATTTGGTTTTGTGGCTATTACTTGCTATCCTAGTTTTAGTTTTTTGTGTTTAAAATTAAAATGTAACCATGTCATGTTGCCCTCCCATTCCTTCATAAAACTCCTCTCATGCCTCCTTACTGCTGATTAATAGCTTAATATATATAATTTTGCATTATAAATTGTTTATCTTATATTCATGTATTTTATCTTAATAAGTTTATATTAATTTATAACACATAATAACTACATATCACTATATAAATTATATCCATCATATAAGCATAACTATATCAATTATATATAATTATATGTATCATATAAAACTATATAATCTATCATATATAATTATATAATATGTCATATATAACTATATCATATATAATATACCATATACTATTATATAATATGTCAAATGATATTAATTAAGATGAATATAGTCATATACACATAATATATAATATAGTTATATATGAAAAATAATATTATATACATGTAAATACATGTGTAAATACATCCTTTTAAGTACATATTTCCTTTAGCTCTTTATCTTGTATTGGGTCCCATGAATTATTTTCTACTTATATTAAACTGATATAACCATTCCCTTCCTTGCCCACACTTTGTTTAGGCAGACATATTGTTGCTATTTCATGGGTACACCTTATTTGTAATGTGTAGAATACTCTATCTTGCAACATGTTTCTTGGTCTTCTTGATCATATAATATCTCTGTCTTCTTTATTGTGATGGTCTCTGATCCTTTGGTTTAAGGATTGTATTTTAGATGTATCAAATGGAGGTGGACAGCTAATAGTCAATTGTTCTGAATTTTGACTAGTAGTTTCTTCTAGTAGTTTCAATTTGTTGAAAATAAATCTTTGATAAGAGAGTAATAGTTAAACTTATCTCTTTTTAAAATTGTAGAGGGCAAGAGAAATATGCACATGAAGAAGCACTGGAGGAGCCAAGAAAAGTTTAAATACAAACTTGTCTGTTCAAAGGAAGGAGATGTATACCTGGCTTCCACCTGAAATGCTTGGAAACCATACAATTTACAGGTTGGTGATCCTTTGATACCTGGAGAGCCAGGATTCAATGGTATCTACTAAGACAATTTTCCTTATCCCAAACTTTTCTCCAATGAATCTTGAGCAATGTTTCTAAGTCCTTATGAGAAATGTCACCTTTCCTTTACAACAGTCTAAAAAACCTCTATGTTATCATGGTACCAGGCTAAATACTGTCTCTCAGAAGCATTATGGTTAACACAGATATTCTCTATAGACTTTTATTATTTGTTACTCTTTCTGAGCCAACAAAACCCATATTTATGAAAGAATCCATATGTACATTATAAAAATATCTCAATGTAAATATATCTTGTTTTGTTGTATACAATGGACTGAGTTAATTGTCATTATAAAACTTTGTACAAAAATCATGCTGTGCTTAAATATGTCCAGACTAAAACACCCAGTTTCAGATTCCAGATTTTGGCCCAGCACCAGCTTAGTAACTTGGGCTGAACTGAGTTCCATTCTTACCTCTCCCTGATTATTACCTGGCTGACTTGACACTTGTAGTGACACCCCACAATAAATATGTGTATTTAGAATGAGTTATGAATTACACTGATTTAAGTAAATGGCCTATCTATTTTATGTCTAGAAACATGATGACTGATAAGCCAGTACCAAAAGTCTACACAAGTCATTCCATTATAAATTTCACCTCTTCTGTGCTGACCATTACAGGCTAGGTCATTGCAAACATTGTTTTGTCTATGCTGCCCATTATAATAACTATGATCACCTTGTCTCTGGCATTTCAATGCTGCCACCTAGCCCTTGCTGCCTCAGGGCCCAATTAGACCCATTGCATTTAATTCATCTAATTTCGCAGCAACATTGCCAACCCTGAGGTCTGACATAAGGAAAGGGGCAAGAACAAAACCCCCCAAATGTGCTGGTGCCCATTTCACCAGTTTGCATCTTACAGGATTTATGAAGAGCATGTATTCTGGGTCTTCCCATTGTGGAGGATTAGGTTTTACACAATGTATTCGCTCCAGCATTACAATTTCCATGAGCCTTAAAATTCCTTCATCAACACTAAGCCAAGGGATATCAGGCATCTCCACTTCCTTTTCCGTAGGACATTTTTTGATAAACACTTAAGCCAACCATTTAAACAAATTTCTGACACCTTTTTTAAAAATGTGTTAGTTCTACATTAACCCTCAGAGAGTCCATGTCAATAATCTCAGTCTGATCTAGTTTTATGTTCTTTTCACCATTATCCCACACTCTTAAAATCCATTCCCATATATATTCCCCAGACTCCTGCTTGAATGAATTAGCAAACTTATTAAGCTCCTTAGTAGTGTAGTGCATTTCCTCATGGAATACACTTTCTACCTCCCTTCTAGGGGCCTATTTCTCCTTGAGTCTGGTTTTGGGCCTAGAAGAAACTATTGGTGGTCCTTGAGAAACATCAGTGTTGTTATGTCAGGCATTTTTTTTTACAGAGAAAGTCATTGCTGGTTTATCCAACTCTGATGGATTCATTTTCTCATGGGAAAAAGGTATTATTTCAAGGGGTGGGGCTGAGGCTACTACTTCCTCAGATGAGGTAAACCCTTGAGAATCCAAAGATCCCAACTTCGCAGATTCTATAGGATCCTCCCACACATCCCCATTCCATGTTATAGGATCCCATTCTTTGGCAATTAATGTCCTTGCTTTAACTGCTGACACCCTCCAAGCCTGGACTTGAATATTCGCTGTAATTCAGCCAACCTTATAATGAGTTGATTTTTTGCAACTCAAGCTCTATGTCTGCTGGAGAGAAGATTGTCTTCAAGGGCACATTCAGAAACCTTTAGATTGTTTATTTGCATCTGGAGCTGTTCAATTTTATAATATAGCTCATTCTTTTCCTTCATCAATTTTTCCAGAGATACTAAGAGCAACAAGCCAGCAAAATCATTTTCTGATTTCCCCCCAACTTGTAGAAAGTGTAGTACACTGGGTCACCTAATTAATCACCAGTTATGATTGATGGATCAAGATAATCAAAGGCATTAGCATCTTTAAGTTTGAAATACAGTTTCTACCACAGGCATTCAATATTCTCCCAGCTCCCAGGAGAGAGGGAGTATCTAGAGAGGTTTCAATAGTTGAAGGTGCAGGTGAATTATTAAACCAAGTCCAGATACTTAAAAGATTCATCGTTATACTTCTGCTCCTCTAGAACCATTCCCAGTACCAACTGGATTTCACTGAGATGTATGACAGCATTAGAATGGCTGGATGGCTTAGGTTTGAAGTCCTGGAAAGATTTCCCCCATTCAATGTGCCTTAAGTCCAATTAGATTGAAATTGATTATTATCAAGCTATAAGTGCCACTGTTGAATCTTTAGGGATGGTTTCAGTTACTTTATATTGCTGTGGCAAAACAACATAACCAAGATAGCTTATAGAATGCATGGTTTATTTGGCTTATTATTTCAGAAGAATACAGTTCAATCATAGGAGAGAATCCTGACATCAGGTAGTAGCCATGGTATGAAGTGAAACTGAGGGCTTACATATTCATCTGCAAGTGTGAACTGCATAAAGAGAGGGATGGAGAGGAAGAATATGCATTCCCATTTTTAAAAGTAGGAATAAGGGCACAGTCCTAAATACTAGAAGAACTCACGACTAAACTCAGTTAGGAAACAACAAAATCTATAACTCCACATCAACAAAAACGCTCTCAGATGGTTCTGCTTCTCCAGCTTCACTGACTATAATACACAACTCATTTGTGGGTGGAGGTTGGGAACAGGGTATTACACACCCTGTGTGAAGCTCCCATTTGCAGACATATGACAGCTCTTGCATCCCCTACATCCTGGATGTCTTAGTTAGGACTTTATAGCAGTGAACAGAAACCCTAACCAAGGCAACTTATAAGAACAAGTTTTAATAAGAACTGGCTTACAAGTTCACAGGTTCAGTATGTTATCATCAAGGTGGAAACAGGGCAGCATCCAGGCAGGCGTGGTGCAGAAGTTGACAGTTCTACATCTTCCTGTAGAGGCTGCTAGAAGAATACTGCCTTCCAGGCAGCTAGGATTAGGGTTTTAAAGCCCACATCTACAGTGCCATACCTACTCCAACAAGGAAACAGCTACTCCCCCAGGGTCACTCCTTTTAATAGTGTGACTCTCCGGGCTGAGCATATACAAACCTTAATAGCCTGACTGCTCTTCCAGAGATCCTAATTTCAAATCCCAGAAACAACATATTGGGTCCTAATTTCAAATCCCAGAAACAACATATTTCCTCACAACCATCTATAATAAAATCTGATGCTCTCTTCTGGTATGTATTTGAAGACAGTGACAGTGTACTTATATATAATAAATAAATAAAATCTTAAAAATACTCAATCCGGCTATACTTCCACTGTTTCATTAAATGGTATCTCGGGGCTTTCAAAGAGAGAATTACTTGGTATGTATTTCATGGCTCCAGTGTCTCTCTGAAACTACACTGAGAGATTCTATAACCTCATAGTTCCTGCATCTTTTATGAATCTAAAGCCAGAACCATGTGGATGACTTTGGAAAGCTTAGCTACAAGCTTCAAATGGACCCTTACTCCATTAAGGTCATTTGCAGCAGCTTTGGTTTGTTATTGTTTTATGGGAAGAGAAAATGCCTTATGCTCTCTATCCAGTGTTGGAGGCTTACCTTGTTAACGGCTTGCCTTGAGGGTAGCGTTTCCTTTATTCTAATTCAGAACAGACCTCTCCTAAATCTCATTATCACATTGAGCACAAGTTTTTGCTTAAATATGAATACTTTTGGCCTTTTTTGTTTGTTTTTCTCTTCAACTCTATTTTGATTTTCTCTTCAACTATATATTTGTACTTCTTTTTCTTTTCAATTGTAGTCCTATAAAAGAATAATCACATGATAAAATCTATATTAGGCTGTTTTAAAATCTCCTTCACCTAAATTCAATAATTTTCCCATTTTTATTAAATTGGTATTTCTTATTTACATTTCAAATATTATTCCCTTTCCCAGTTTCCTGCCCATTACCCCTCTACTTCTATAAGGTTGTTCCCTTCCCCATCCACCCCCCTCCCATTAACATCCCCCAATCCCCTACACGGGGGGTTCAACCATGGCAGGACCAAGGGCTTCCCCTTCCACTGGTGCTCCAACAAGGTTACTCACTGGTACATATGCAGTTGGAGCCCAGGGTAGCCCCATGTATATTCTTTGGGTAGTGGTTTAGTCCCTGGAAGCTCTGGTTGGTTGACATTGTTGTTCTTATGGGGTTGCAAGCCCCTTCAGCTCTTTTAGTCCTTTCTCTAATTCCTCCACTGGGGGTCCTGTTCTCAGTTCAGTGGTTTGCTGCTAACATTTGACAAGTTCTGGCTGTGGCCCTCAGGAGAGATCTATGCCCGGTTCCTGTCTGCATGCACTTCTTAGCTTCATCCATCTTATCTAGTTTTTGTGGATATATATTTATATGTATTCGTTTTCTGAATTTTAGATATTCTGAATTGAGTAAATTGTTATCTCAATTAGTCTTAATTTGCATTTCTCTTTTTGATAAGTTTCTTAGTTATTTTATTTCTTCTTTTGAGAATTCTTCTTTCATATCTTACAGTCATTTTTAATTGGTCATTTGTTTTCTTCACTCTTTTAAAATTATTTTCATATTTTTGATATATATCTTATATCAGATGAATTTCTGGCAGATATTCTCTCCCACTCACTGGACTTCCTTTCACAATTGATTGTTTTTGTTGACTTATAGAAAACTTTTAATTGTATGAGGTCTCTTACTTGTCCATTTATGGCCTTAATTTCTATTAAATGGAATCATATTCAAAAATATACAACCAGCAATCAATCAATCAAATAAGAATAAGAATAAGAATAAGAATAAGAATAAGAAGACACTTTTTTACACCTCCATCCTGTACTTACTATGTTTTCTTCTGTTTTCTGCATTTGAGGATGAAATTTATTTTAGTGCAGGTAGTATATATTGATATAGTGACATTTTTCTACATTTGAACAGCCAGTTTTCTTAACAGCAACTAGTCAAGATGCTCTCTCGCTCTCTCTCTCTCTCTCTCTCTCTCTCTCTCTCTCTCTCTCTCTCTCTGTGTGTGTGTGTGTGTGTTCACTTTGTCAAATATCAGATTGATTTAGTAGCATATATTCATAATTGAATCTTCTGTTCATTATATTTGTCTACATATCTGCTTTTAGTGATACTACCATGTTGTTTTTATTACCCTACTCTGTAATATAGCTTGAAACTCCTCAGTGTATTATTTTCAGATTTTTTTCTACTTCTGTAAACAACATCATATATATGCTTCTTGAATCAAATAGAAAATCCAAATCTCTTGGAAGGATGGTTATTTTTCTCAAGATTAAACTATGGTTTTTGTTTTGTTTTATTTATTTGTTTAGAGTGTGGTTTCATTTCTTGTGGTTTTGTGCTAAATGGTATTCCTAAACCTGTAACTTGATAAAGAGTGCGACTGATAACCATTCCTTGACTTAGTTTTAGGTAGAGGCTCATGCTGGGCAATTACTGGTATTTCTTCCTCTTGGGTAAAAGTATGGGTAATTGCCATGAGACTCTTGAGTAATGCTTGAAATCAGAAACTAAAATTTATTTTTCTATCTAAGGATAGTAATAATTCTAAAGAAAGTTTGGTCACTGAAGTATTAGAAATCCTAGTATTAGTTATACTAAAAAAATATAATGAAATGAAACAGTCTAACCTCAGTTAAACATAGTTTTACAAACTGTTTAAGAGAGGAGTACCTCTAGAATAAGTATGCAAGGAGAATGAGTATTTTAGGTCAAAATATTAGAGCAGCAATATGAACTAATACTAATTTTTCTTATGAGGTTGCATGCCCCTTCAGATCCTTCAGTCTTTCTCTAAGTCCTCCAATAGGGATCCCATTCTCACATCAATCATTTGTTGCTAGCATTCCCTTCTGTATTTGATACATTCTAGTTGAGCCTCTCAGGAGACTGGTATATCAGGCTCCTGCAACAAGCATTTATTGGCTTCATCAATATTGTCTAGTTTTGATGGCTGTATATATATGGACTGTATGCCCAGGTTGGACAGGCTCTAAATGGCCATTCATTAAGTCTCTACTCCAAAGTTTTTCTTCATAACCTCCTATGAATATTTTCTCCCTTTAAGAAGGACTGAAGCAGTCATACTTTGGTCATCCTTCTTGAGCTCATGTGGTCTGTGGGTTGAGTAATTCGAGCTTTTGGGATAATATCCACTTGTCAGTGACTGAATACCATGTGTGTTTTACTTTTGTTTTACCTCACTGAGGATAATATTTTCTAGTTCAATCCATTTGCCAATGAAATTGATGAAGTGCAGAATTCTATCAGACCTTCGTAGCAGACCTCATAGCAATACTGTCCAAACTATTCCACAAAATAGAAATAGAAGGAACATTACCCAACTGCTTCCACGAAGCCACAATTATGCTTATACCTAAAGCAAACAAAGACCCAACAAGGAAAGAGTACTTCAGAACAATTTCCCTTATGAATATCAGTGCAAAAATACTCAATAAAATTCTCACAAATTGAATCCAAGAATACATCAAAACAATCATCCATCATGGTCAAGTATGCTTCATCCCAGGGGTGCAGGGATGGTCCCATATATGGAAATCCATCAATGTAATTCACTATGTATACAAACTCAAAGAAAAGAACACACAATCATTTTACAAAGTACATTTGACAAAATTCAAAACCCCTTCATAATAAAAGTCTTGGAAAGGACAGGAATTCAAGGCCCATACCTAAATATACTAAAAGCAATATACGGCAAACCAGTAGCCAATATTAAACTAAATGGAGAGAAACTTGAAACAATCCCAATAAAATCAGGGAATAGACAAGGCTGCCTACTGTCTCCCTACTCATTCAATATAGTACTCAAAGTCCTAGCCAGAGAAATCAGACAACACAAGGAGGTCAAAGTTATACAAATTGGAAGGATAAAAGTCAAAATATCTTGCAGAAGATATGATAGTATACTTAAGTGACCCCAAAAGTTCCATCAGAGAACTAATAAACCTGATACACAACTTCAGAAAAGTGGCTGAATATAAAATTAACTCAAAGAAATCAGTAGCCCTCCTCTACTCAAAGGATAAGCAGACTGAGAAAGAAATTAGAGAAATGATACCCTTCACAATAGTCCAAAATAATATAAAATATCTTGGTGTAATTCTAACCGAGCAAGTGAAAGATCTGTATGAGAAGAACTTCAAGTCTCTGAAGAAAGAAATTGAAGAAGATCTGAGAAGATGGAAAGACCTCCCGTTCTCATGGATTGGTAGGATTAATAGAGTAAAAATGGCCATTTTGCCAAAAGCAATCTAGAGATTCAATGCAATCCTCATCAAAATTCCAACTCAATCCTTCATTGAGTTAGAAAGAGCAATTTGCAAATTCATTTGAGTAAGAAAAAACTCAGGATAGTGAAATCTGTACTCAACAATAAAAGAACTTCTTGGGGAATCAACATACCAGACCTCAAGCAGTATTGCAGAGCAATACTCACAACATCTGTATGGTATTGGTACTGAGACAAGAAGGTATATCAGTAAAATGGAATTGAAGACCAAGAATTGAACTCATACTCCTATGGATCTTTGACAAAGGAGATAAAACCATCCAGTGGGAAAAAGAGAACAGTTTCAACTAATGATGCTGGTTCAACTGGAGGTCATCATGTAGAAGAATGAAAATCGACCCATTCTTATAGCTCTGTACAAAGCTTAAGTTCAAGTGGATCAAGGATCATCAAATAAAGCCAGATACACTCAAACTAGTAGAAGAGTAAGTGGGAATAGCCTCTAATACATGGGCACTGTGGAAAATTTCCTGAAGAAAACACCAATGGCATAAGCTCTAAGATCAATAATTGAAAAACAGGACCTCACAAAATGGCAAAGCTTCTATAAAGGAAAGGACACTGTCATTAGGACAAAACAGCAACTAATAGATTGAGAAAAGATCTTTACCAATCTTACATCTGACAGAGGGCGAATATCCAAATTATACAAAGATCTCAAGAAGTTATGCTCCAGAGAGTCAAATCCCCTATTAAAAAGTGGGGTAAAGCCTAAACAAAAAATTTTCAGCTGAAGAATATTCAATGGCCGACAAGTACCTAAAGAAATGTTCAACATCCTAAGTCATCAGGGACATGCAAATCAAAACAACCCTGTGATTCCACCTCACACCAGTTTGAATCGACGATATATTTAATTATCTGAGAATGGATAGCACAAAAGCTAAAAGAGACAAATCTGAACCAAGGTTACATATAATCCCCCTTCCTTGAAGAACAGCAAATCCTATCCCCTACTGTTCTCTAGAACCATCTTGGCTATGGAGTCTACTTGTTGTCTTAAATAGGAAGCTCTTGAATGAAGCCAAGTAAGACCATTATCTACTGTTGAGTTTAAGCATTAATAGTTTGCTTTTAATATTAGAGCTGTGTTCCCAAGAGCTGTGAATCTTGTCATTCCCATCCTGACTAGGGCCAGAACAAAGATTGGAGCAGCTCATTTAACCCTGTTAAAAGGTAGGTAGATCAAGTGTTGTCTACTGGCCTCACCCTGGTAGTAGAGTATCTGAGGGATCACATAGACGAAGATACAGAATTCAGGGTGGTCATCCCTGATGAAGTAGGATTTAGCTAAGGAGGGGGGAAGCCCAAAGACACAGGGAAAACAGATTCCTCTAGGTGAAACTAAAAGGGTTTTATCAGTGAACCCTAAGGACTCTTTGTTGAATGGCATAACTGTGGAAGTAAGGTATTAACCCAAAGGGGTATCCATGGGACCTAAAACAATCATTTCTTAAGAGGTCCCCAGTGGTGATAGAAGATTCTCAGGGACAAGAGGTGGTATTATTAAAAGACACTAGTTTCTTCTGCGAAAATGGCTTGGGATCAACAACCACTACCCCTATATAATAGGGACGCCTACCATCTACACAGATCCAACAGTCATCTGTGAGGTAGTTTCATTTAGTATTTCATAAATTGCTTCAAGGCTTTCTAAAAATAGGGAAGCGTAAGACACCCCCCCCCTTTGTCTTTGGAGGATCTCAGGTTTTCTGATAACTGGATAGGTGTTCTTGACCTATCTGGGGCTCTGCGTTACTGAAGGAGGTTTTAGAGGCCAATAGAGGCCTGAGTTTTTGAATAGTGGGCCCAAGGGCAGACTGAGAAGCCAGAGAGCCTCCCTAAGTTGAATGGTAAATGAGGACCCTGGATCTATCCTGGATATATACTCCCTCAGTCCCCATGTTTTTCCCTATTTTCCATCTTGAAAGGGCACATGGATTCCAAATCATAGGTCATTGGGTAACAGTGGTTAGAGTCATAGGGTCTTGTTCTGCCCAAGGTTTTAATTAGATCAGGATTGGGCTGTTCTACCATCCATCTTTGTACTCTCTGTGCAGAATTCACAGCCACAAGTCCCACAGTGATATTGTCTTTCTTCATCACAGACTACCACCCAAAGGGGCCTTCCTGCTGAACAAATGTCATAAGTGTTGGCCCCTAGGGCCATGGGATTAATAGGAGCCCACCTGGGGAATATGCCTAAATCTTTAGCAATGGAGGACCATACATCTCCAAGGTCTATTGAGAAGGTAGATGGAATTCCTAGGGGAATCATTTGCATGATGGCTCCAGTTTTGGTGTCAGAAGGGCACCAGAAACAGGATTGGGGCCCAGACAGGACAGTCTCTATCATATCAACATTTAGTAGCAGCAGAATAATTAAACAGGCCTTAGGGTCTTCAGTCTTATCTTTAGTATGTTTTCGAGGTGTTGACAAACTCTCCATCTGACCTCTGGGTCATTCAATCTCCTATGTGGAACAGGTGAGATGGGAAAGTAGATTATTTAAGTCCTGATTCTGTATACTTTAATTATCATCAGGAAGCCCCTTTCCTACATGATCCAAGGCTTTCTTTTTGATGTCTTTTTACCCAGCCAAGGTCACCAGGCATATGGCTCTGTTTTTGAGCCTGCAATAAGGTATAGATGTGGTGTAGGAGTGTAATGATATTATCCTGTGCCCTCTGGAGAGCCTGAACGGACTCTAGAAATTTATAATCAGACATCTTAACAATTACCTCAGATAAAAGTTTTGGATTAATGGAGGTGGCCTAGCAAATGTAATCTCAGGGGGTTAGACCACAAGAGTAGGTGGTATTCCTGACTAGGAATTGAAGGAAGGCCATCCAGTGATTTTCAGTTTTTAGGTTTAATTTGGCTAGAGATTCCTCTAAGTTCCAATCCATCCTCTACTTTGGTGATTGCATGCACAATGCAATTTCCAATTACTCCTCATTAGCCTTACAAAGTCCTGTACTATTTTAGAGATGAAGGCTTCTCTGTTGTCAGACCCAATCACAGAAGGAAGTGCATACCTGGGAATGAGTTCATCAAGGACCTTTTAAGTCACTTTGGATGCTGTCTCCTTCTTGGTAAGAAAAGCCTGAGAAGATGTCTATTAAAGCTAGGAGGTAGCAGGTCCATACCTGCCTCAGGTTTTACTTCAGGAAAGTCCACTTCCCAATATACTCCTGATGAGGTTACACTCTCTCTCCTGTCATAAGAAGGCTAAATCTTTGGGGGTTAGAAGTCTGGCATGGAAGGCATTGTTTCACATGGTCTTCCACTAATTGGTTCAATGGAGTATTTGAACTTTTAGTGCCATAAAAGTTCTTTTATTTTTCTTTTGATTTGTCCAAGATGTGTTCCTTTGTCGATTTGGTAAATCAGGGACTTTGTTAGCTCAGTAGGAAGGATGAGTCTCCCGTTCATGGTAATATCCAGTTGTCTTTGGTCTTTGTGTTCAGGAAGGAGGCAAAGTAAGATTTTGTGGCAAATACTTTGTTTTCTCTGATAGAATTGGTTCAGAGGTGGTCACACTGGAGTTTTATTAACCAAAGTGGCTTCTTTAGAGGCCTGGTGTGTTCTCTTGTTCTCATTGGCCTCCATGTAATTTCCCTTACATGGCCTTGGCAATGAATGATGGCTATCTATCTAGGCCTCCATACAGCAGCTAATAAGTCCAGTGTTTGTTTATTTTTATTAGTCTTTCCCTCAGATGTTCAAAGTCCCCTCCTTATAAATGGACCCATTCACATGGACTATGGCAAAGGCATACCAGCTGTCCATATAGATAACAACTATTTTGTTTTGAGTCAATTTTAAAAGCTTTGGTTAGGGTGTTCAGTTTGGCATTTTGGACCAGTGTTTGTGGTAAAAGAACAGATGCTCAAACTGCTTCTGTGGAAACTACCACAGCCACCTCTGCATTCTTGTTTCTGTCCCTTACAAAGCTATAGATGAAGAAAATTTGGTCTTATTGTGGCCAATATGCATCCATCAAGTCCAGTCATGTTCCATGTATCTGTTGCAGTACTTCTTGACATTCATGTAATACCTCAGATTCTGGTTTCTGGCAGCAGGGTTGTTGGGTTAAGGGTGGTACATGGGAGAAATTTGCTGTGAGGGCAGGTTAAGGAGTGGGGCTTGGTAGTAGGTTAGACTCACTTTGTCTATCCATTGGTCAGGTTATTGTTGAGTCCCCTTTCCACGGAATGGAGAATGAAAATAGTCAAAGTCTGTCCCAGAGTTAATTTATCAGTGTCCTTTACTGGAAGTGCTGTGGCTTCTATGACAACAAGACGACTGGTCTCTCCAGAGGCCACTGGGTCTAGCTGTTTGCATAAGTAGGACACTGGACTTTTGCAAGATCCTAGTTGTCAAGTCCAGAGCCCCATTGCCACCCCAGTGTTTCATCCACAAATCATTGCAATGACTATTTACACCAGGCAAAGCCAATGCTGGGGTCCTTATGAGGGCCTCCTTGATTGTTTAAAATACTTGGTCTTGAGCCTCAGACCAGTTAAAAGAATTCTCTGTGCCCCTGGTGGCCTCATAGAGTGGTTTTACTCTTTCTGTAAACCCTGGTATTCAAAGTCTGCAAAAGCTCACCTAACTCAGAAATTCTCTAACCTGTCTCCAAATTGGGGGACAGGGAATGTCTGTAATGCCCCGTTTTGGGCTGGTATATCTATCTCTTAACTTACTAAGGAATACATCCTGAATAGGAGACTTCCAGGGCACAAATCTGAGTCACATTGATACCTTGTACCCGTGTTGATCCAGAGTTTGGAGCAAGGTGCCTGAAAGCAGGTGTCTCTATCCCTGGAGGCAATCAAGAGATCAACATGCTGAAGGAGGCATACCTCCATGTCCAGGAACCAATATTCATTCAGGTCCTGTTATAGAACTTTGTCATAGATGGTAGGGGAACTTTCAAGTCCCAGTGGAATACTCATACAGGTGAGTTGTTCACGGAATCCCAGATCTGACTCTTGGCATTCAAAGTCAAAGATGGGTTGGCTCCAGGGTAGACTGAAGAAGGATTTTTTTGAGACCCAAGACTGTAAAACTGCAAGTTAAAATTCAGCTAGCTCAGAAGGAGGTCCTGTAAGGAGAGTATTCATTAATCCCTGGTTTTTGACATGAAGTAAAGGAGTATTCTTTGTTCTTTTAGTTTGTTAGTGTACTAAGCAATCTCTCTTTGAGTCTCTGGTGTAATGGAATACTGTCTGATCCAAAAAGGTGAGCTTGTAGCCTTGAGTGTAACTATAACCAGAGACTGTTGGACAGCTGTTCCAGAGAGTTTTGTCTTGGCCCACATCCCCAGCATAGTTTCTTTCAACCTCTGTAAAAGGGGAGACTCATGAAACAGGTGCTGGAGAGAACACCTTGTATTCTTCATCCAGATGCAAACTCAAAACACAGACTTTAGGCATGTTGAGATTATCACCCCTTCCTAGTGAGATTTATCTGGGCCTTCATTTTGCTCTTCATAGTGAAGAATAAGAGCAGTGGAGAAGGACCATGAAAGAATTGGTTACCAAATTGCTTCTTAAATCCGTGGTCTGGCCAGTTGACCAGGGGTAAGGGCCTGTCCAAGTTGCCCCCTGGACCAAAGATTTTGTTGTTTATTTATTTGTTCCCTTGCTCCTGGACAAAGGTCCCAAGGGGACTTTTAGGAAAAATGTTGAACCCCTGTGTCCACCACAAAGTCATCTGGCCTCCCCTTCCCTTCAAAGGTTACCTGAAGAGGATCTTTGAACTCCATGACCCTGAGTCCTCCAGTCCATTCAATTTAATGACTTAGTGAATATCATCAACTCCCTCAAAAATTTTTTTTTGTTCTTTTTAGGGACATTCTCCCTTCCAATGACCCATTTTCTTACAGTAGGCAAATTAATTCCTTTGAAGGCAGAAAAAGTCTTCAAATAGGTCAGTTGGCCCTTGGCCAGTCTGCAGAGGCCCTATGTCCAATCCTCCTAACCTGTACTGTTTTCTCTCTGCTAGCAACACCTTTGCCAGTCCTCCAGTTTATTTATCTTCAGGAGTTTCACTATTATTGTAGACCTTGGTTGCTATTGCTTCCAGTTTTGAGAGATTCTTACCTTCAAATCCACCCAGTGGTTGTAGTTTTTTCTTGAAATTAGGAGCTGCTTTTTTGATGACCATTTTGTTGCCATCAGATTGAAAGGTATATATGTCTGGTAAGTATCAAGGAGCCTTTCCAAGAAGCCCTCACCCCAAGACTCAGTCTTTTCCTGAATTACTTAACTAATCTTATATAAATTGGTCGGCCAGCTAGCAGTGTCTTGGAGTTCCCTACTGCATAAAAATCTGGCAGTAGACATTTAGCTGTCTCCTACACTAAGGAGAGTTGATCTTCCAGTCAGGGCAGGTAGAGGGAAAGATCTTGTTGATGGAAATCTCATTGTCTGAAAGCTGACCATCTGTCCTAGGGACCTGTTTATGAAATCCCTGGCAAATATAGTCTCTCTCTTAAGTAGTGAAGAAAACCTGGAGAAGCTGTTGACAGTTATGCCAAGTGAGCTGATGAGTGAAGAGGACAGTATCGATAGAGCAATGAGAGCCTGAGGCGTCTCTGTGAAATAGACAGTCTGAAATTTCCAGTTGTACAGGTCAGTATTAATAAAGGAAAAGTAGGTCAGGGGTTTGTTATCCTGAGGATCAGGAGGACCCAAAGGCCATGAGGGTAGAGTACCTGGAGTCTTAGATCCATCAACACTGACTGGGTATGGAGAGGGTTAGGTTCAAAAGGTATGTGATGAGGTATTCAGTGGGAAAGAGGGAGGTGAGGAAGAGGGACTCCATGCCAGAGCAGAAGGTGGGGATGCCAACCTCCTTCTTTCATGGCAAGAATATGGATTACAAGGATGGGAGATCTTTCAAACAATTCAGAATAATCATCTTTTATGTTTACCAGGTAATCCTCATGTTAGAATTATTTCTTTTTTTCCTATGATTAAGAACCTTTTTTATCCCACTCTGCTCCTTTTTTCTTTTTGTTCAGATAGACAAGCTGTATCCTTAACAATGGACTCAATACAAAGCTGCATATTCATAATCCCCAGCTTCCCTTGATCAACCACATTTTAGTTAGGGAAACACACTTCCATGTTTATGACAAGGAGCAAGTTATTCTTGTAGGAACTATAGATTATAAAAATAAAAAACACTGTTGGGGGAAATGAAGATCTGTAAATGGAAGATGAAGTGTTGTCAAAAGAAGATTGATTGTGTAGTACAATATAGTGAGGTTTTGAAGTCAAAGCTTAATCAGTATCATTTTTTTCTTGAGAAATATTTGTGTCTAGTTAGAAGGAATTATTCTAAAGCATCATGTAATTTGTAACTGATACTAAGCAAAATAATCCAAATGATGTAGGATTACATCTGCATTGTATTTTCAAACTCTTCAATATTGCTTTTACTACCATTCAAATACAATTTATTTAACATGGAAAATGATACAGGTATATCAAAAGTACCAGAGCAGTTCATGATTTTGAGTTTGCTCTTAAGAGTCTCCTGCACATCTCTACACCATCCGAGAAATGTCAACATACAAAATGCAAGTGATGTGTTAGACTGAGAGCTCCTTAAAAGAAAGTTTTTGGTACACAGTCCCTGTGCTAATCATGTTGTTGTTAGAACAACTATATGTATACTGGGTAAGTTGCATAAATTAAAGGAACAAGAAAATAGCAGATTAAAGTAGGAAAATGTGTCAAACTACAGTATGAGAAAGGTGAATAGAGTTGTCAGTTTCTTGTTTAGTTAAAAGTGATGTATTTAGCTGACACCTGATTATAAATAGTCAAAATAGTGTATTATTTACAAATATGTCTTATGTGCTTTGAGTCACATGGGACAAGTTAGGGTAGATGTTGAGATGTTAAGAACCTGAGATCACTACCATAATTAATCATGGAGTATGAAACTATAGCACATGGAAGATTTGAAGCCAAAAGCTAAGCATTTCTTGGTCAATGTTTCTTAGGTTTAAGGGTCCCTAGAACAATTACTAGGGTTTAAAAATCCTCCCAATGTAATGATATGCAAAGTGATGTGCTCATATTATATTCCTTTCTATTGGACTTTGTATTTTCAAAGATTAATCAAGTAAGCTTCATCATAAGCTTGACCTTCTTCATTGGATGATCTAGAATCTAGGATAACTGGGTTTTTCAGCTGGTTTTGTAAGGTTGCTAGGAACAGACAGAGGAAAAAAATCATAACATAAAAAAAAGTCTTTCCAGCAGCACTTTGGTAGCAAATTTGTAACAGAAGCTCCGGTTTGCTTTCAATTCATTGCTGTATTTACCAATTTTTCCTATTTCTCATTGTAAAGCTTAAAACATTATTTTTTGTGAACTTGAAAGTGATTTTCTATTTCAAGATCAAACAAGACAACATCATTTCCATGCTAGGATTGTGCTTTGCTTCTCAAAGTGAACTGAATATATAGATTCCTACTGGAAAAAATAATGTAAAAGGTAAATGATAGAAATGAGTAATAGCTTGGCAGCAAGTCTGTGGGGAAAGGGTTGATGTGGTGGGGCAGGTATTTCATGAATAATAAGAGAAGCCTCAGAACTGTGCACTCTCTGCCTCTCAGGTCAGAAATTTCACATTAGTGGGTTCATCAGAGAATATCAATGACATGAATATACCCTCTCCTGGGGTGAGCACAGCTTTTCCTTCAATAAACTGGCATTCTTCAGTTATACAGTAGATACATCAGACACTTTATGTAAAGCAGAAAAGAGACAAATCTGGATCAGGAGTATTTTATCATGTCATTCTATCTTCACTTTAGGATAAAAAGATGTTTTTCTGTAAAAATAGGTATCTATGACTAGCGGAATCTGAAGTAGCAGTAAATAAAAATAATCAATATATATATGTATATATATATATATATATATATATATATATATTCTATTAAATTTCATGGAGAATATTAAGAGATTACTGAATTTATACACCATAAAGGTATTTCAGGTATTCATCTGAGGAATAACTTGTAGACAGCAGCATTAGTTTGCTTCTTTAAACAAACAAACAAAAAAAACATTTTTCCAGGTAGACTTGATCTGGGATTTAATTTCTGTACTCTTCAACTTGAATTGATAAATGGAATGTGAGTAGAAGTGTCCTTTGAATGAATCTTGTAAGGTGACTGGCCTACTTTCCTCACTATTTCTACAGCATCAGTGTAGGTTAGTCTTCTTGCTCTACCAGCCTCAGTCTTAGAAAGAGGAAAACACAGAGAATATTAGAGTTGTTGGGTAGGTAACAGTTCTATAAGTAAGATTGTTAGTTGTTTGTTACTACAAAATACATTAGTGGATCCTAACTTCACACTGAAGTTGCCCTTATTTTTTCTCAAAACATTCTGTGCACATGTCATGGTTATAGGTATGATATTTTGCAGGTAGAATTAAGGTCAAAGGCTCCTTTGAAGTGACTGTAAGTCATATAAAATAAATGACAGCTTAACAAATTAAGTCAGATCACCTATTCAAGTCCTTTAGTGTAGAATGTGTATAATCTTTCCAGTCAGCATTAACTAATGTTAGATAAGATAGAGATAACTATACTAAGCCTTACAATAGGCCTATTTATCAAAAACAATATTCTTTAAGTTAATCCACTCAAGTTTAATAAACCCACAAACTACCTTGGTCTTAACAGAATGGCAGATTATTCAGCCATATCTCACAAATGAGATAGTATGTTTCCCTTTTACATTGACTTAAATAAAGTTTAAATTTAGTTGCATTCATAATGATTTTGTTTTCCTGATGAACATATGCTATGCCATTTATAATGAAATAAATGTTTGAATAAGAAATGTTGTGTACAGGCTCATGGATTTGAGGAGGTTATGGGATCCATAGGAGAAAGACCATTGATAGAGAAAAGATGTCACTGAGGGAGCGTTTGGAGTCTTTATAGCTTTGCCCTACTTACAGTTTGCTTTCTCTTCTTTTTGCATGAGGTCGAAGAAGTGATGTCACAGTTTCCTGCTCCAGCCACCCTCTGCCAGTTTTCCTCACCATTAAGAACTCTCTAAAATTTTAATCCCTAATAAATTCTTCCTTCAATAATTGATTTTGATTATATTATTTATAACAGCAAAAGCAAAATTACCAAAGTCAGTTCCTGGAGACATGAGATACCACATTACTATGAATTACCTGCCTATGTTGCTTTTTAGAGGAATGTGTAAGACTTTGGAATTTTGAGCTAGAGAAGCAGCTAAATGCTGTCATCAGAGCTTAGTGAGAAATTCTAGTGAGACTGGAAGTGATGAGAGGAGAAGAAATTTCAATACAGTTTAGTGTTGGACTTGTGGAATGACTATTACTGATATCCTTTATGAAGGTATATAATTCGAAGGAAAACATGGGGCTGAAAGAACTTCACAGATGTTACTGTTCCAATTTGTACAGGAAAAGGATAGAACCCTTATTGATGCAGTGAGTGAATATTTTAGAGAGAAGCCTTGATGTTTTCAAGAGATAAAACCTTTATTAGAAACCTCCAGTTTTGCTCTAAAAAACTGGGGAGAACTTTTGTGTAAGACTGCACAATACTGTGGGCAGCACAGATATGGGCAGCAGGGGCCTGGAAAGGAATGTGATAGTACAAAGAGACATGGGATTCTGGAAACAAGCAATGTTTGTTTTTCCACTGCTTTTTAATATATTGTTTTGCTAACTACTAAAGATAGCCCTTGTCATAGTTCGAATTAGAATGGCCTTCACAGTGTCATGTAAGTGCACACTTAATCCCCAATAAAAGAACTGTTTGAGGATACTTAGGTGTGGCCTTGCAGGAATGGGTATATCTTTGTTGGAGGAAATGTTACTGGAAGTGAGCTTTGAAATTTCACAAGCTTAGATCAAGCTCGGTGTCTCTTGACTGGCTGTCTATAGATCAGGATTTAAAGCACTCACTCCTTGAAAATCCTGCCTGCCTGCCTGCTTGCCTGTTGTCATACCCACAGCCAAAGTTATTATAAATAACTCCCCCTAAAACTATTAGAAAACTCTCAAGAGAATGTTTTTGGCATTTTTTATTTGTTTGTTTTTTGATGTTGCCTTGGTCATTGTGTCCCTTCACAGCAGGAAAAAAGCTAAGATAGCCCTACGAGCCCAGTTTGAGCACAGTCTCTTAGCCATTTTTTTTTTTTTTTTGAGTAAGTACCTTCTTCATTATTTCCCTTTCCTTGTGGTTTTCTTTGCTTTTTGTCTTGTACCTGTGTTTACAGTCAAGTAGCTAAATTTTTGTGAGGGATTTTGCCTGAGGGGGAAAAAAACTGCAGTTCATCTGGACAATAGTACAACTCTGATAAGCTTCTAAACTGTGTTAGGAAAAAAAAATAAACTAAGAGGTTACTTGTTCCTATAAAACAATTTCTTCAGCATGAGAAAGTTACTGCTAGTGTGGTCAAGGAGATCAAGGACATGTCTCAAGTTTAAAGCCAACATCTTCAGTTTCATCCACATGGTATGGGCCTTAGGGGCTTTAAGGTTAAAGAGCTATGGTGATGTGGGCTCTTCTGTAGTTTATGGGAGCCTCTAAAGCTGACTATCATCTGGCAGTGCTAGACTCATTCCAAAGGAGGCTCTGAGAATCCAGGAGCCCCAGACAGGCTATCCCATGAAGACTAGGTTACAGAAGAAACCCCAATGCCAAAAATGCCAGGGAAATGAAATAGCTAGCAAAAATGATTCTTAAAGTAAGTGTAGCAAACAGAAGCGATATATTTATATTATAAGAAGAAAAACTGAAGGCAGGGAGTTATCTGAGTTCTTTGAAACTCATCCTCAGACATGGGACATGGCAGTGAAGAATATGGCATTTTTCCTGCTAGGTTTCATTTCAATCTTTCTTTGGTCTAGTGTTTTCCCAGTATGCCTTTATTCCTCCCTTATGGAATAAAAATGTGTATTCTAAGCAAGCCAGTGTATGTTGGAAGCATGTAACTTGTTTTTATTTTTTACAAGGACCAGAGTTAAAAGATTATTTGGAGTCTTAAAAGAGAATTCAGACATTGGAATTTTGAATAGTTTTGAGACTGAATGACTCTTCGAATTTGGAAAACTGAACTAATCACCTTTTGCATTTTACCTAAAGGCCATGATCAAACCAACTTGGGGAGGAGAGGGTTTATTTCCTTCACAGCTCCATATAATAATTCATCTTCAAAAGTAGTGAAGGTAGTGAGAGGCCAAACTTATTTTATCTTGGGACTGGCCTGAGCCTAAAGACAAACAAACAAATAAAAGTCAAAAAAAGTCTGAGATCTTGATGTATAGCAGAACCCAAGTTGTACCCACTTACCAGAAAGGACATCATGGCTTGTCCTTAGTGAGAATTACACCCTAGCTACTTCGTAGTAACAGTTAATCAAAGATGCGTCTGATTGTTTGAGAGGTACCTTCAGACTGTTTATGATTGTTCACGGTCTTGCCTCAGTGCATCCAGCTGTCGGCTAACAATAGACATTAGTCAGATGCTTGCCGGACTGGACACCCTCTTACTCCCATTCCCTATAAAACCTTGTCCTGCTAAGTATTTGAGGCTGCTCTGCCCTCTCTTCCTGTCTTGCTATGTCAGGGTTGATTTGAAAGAGAGCCCAAGCCTGAGTTTATAATTAAGAGACCCTAATGCTATTACATTGGAAATGACTTCTTGGGGTCTTTTGGGGTTCACAGATGCTTGCTGGCATAACAGTAGGAACCCACGTAGCACAAGAACCTGGAGGTAGGTGCTGATGCTGAGGCCATGGAGGACTGTTACTCACTGGCTTGCTTAGCATTGCTTACTCAGCATGTTTCCTTATTGAACGCAGAGCCACCAGTGCAGAGATGCCCCCAGAGCAGAACACCCCAAATGTCCCATTAAGCACTAATTAATAACGCCCTATGGGCTTGCCTACGGTGGGATCTAATAACTTTTGTTTTAATTAAGGCCTTTATCCTTTCAGATTACCCTACCTTGTCTCAAGTTGGCATAAACTAGCCAGTACACTGACCATGACATTTTGGGAAACATAGAGTAAAATGTAAAATCTTGGATGAGAAATATGCCTAATAGGTTCCCATATTTCAATACTTTGTTCCAGTTGGTGGTATGTTTGTGGTTTGTGGAGGTGGTGGAATCCACAGAAGATGTGTATTTCTTTCTGTCTCCCTGCCAGTGTGAGATAGCACAGCCTGGAATCCTTCTCTTATGGTGAGTTCTGATTAATCATCACCCTGCTCATGGCAAGTGATGAGATCTTTCCCAGATATGTCCCTGTCAGAAGGTCTTTATTAATCTGTTCCAGTTACCCTGCTTTGACTGTGAAAAAAAAAAAAAAAAAAGCGCTACCTGCCTACTTCTCTGACATGTGTCAGCACATAGAGCTCTTAAAAGACTACTTCTTTTTGCCTGGGAGGTCATCTGAACGTTATTAGGAACAAATTATCTCTTCATTTATGCTGACTGCATAGCTAGCCTTAATGATCTGTCACCTAGTAATAGCCTGCCTGTTCAAACATAAAAAATGGTGGGCCTATGGGCTTATAACTAGAACCAGTTCATTTCAGCTATTCTCTTGTTAAGTAAGCTTCCCAAATATATAAAATATATATAGTATTTACATATTCATGAGCCTTTGCCTACAATGTCACAATAAGGAGGCCTGTCTGATAATAGGCTACAAGTTTGCACTGTGTCCTCAGGCACTTAAAGATTACCATGGGAATAAACTCTATCCAGGGTCTGTCTTCTGAAGGCTTATTTTTTAAACACAGATGTGTTATCTCTACAACAACCACTTAATGATCCTTCCTTTATCCTTTACTCCACAATACACATCAAAATTCACTCACCCTTTTCTTATTGCAAAGGAACATTGAAAGAATACTAAGAGAGCAGATTAGGTTTTCCTCTTTCAAGCAAAATATCCTCACTCAAGACTGTTTACTTTATATTTCTGTAATCTTTGTGTAGGTACCTGATACTACTTTACTTTTAAAAAAAATAAAGTTATAGCTGGATTGGTTGGTGGTTTATTTCCTAGGAACTCTGGGTTGATACTTTTGTTCCTATGGGGTTGCAAATGCCCTCAGTTATCGAGTCCTTTCTCCACTTCAATTTGGGAACCCGTTCTCAGTCTAATGGTTGGCTATGAGCATCCTCATCTGTATCAGTATGGCTCTGGCAGAACCTCTCAGGAGATATCCATATCGGGCTGTCAGCAAGCACATCTTGACATCTAGAATAGTGACTGGGTTTGGTGACTGCATATGAGATGCATCCACAGGTGGGGCAATTTCTGGACCACCTTTTCTTCATTCCCTGTTTCAGTCTTTGTTTCTGTATTTCCTCTCATGAGTATTTTGTTCTCCCTTCTAAGAAGGACTGAAGAATCTATATTTTGGTCTTCCTTCTTCTTGAGCTTCATGTGGTCTGTGAATTGTATCTTGGGTGTGCTGTGCTTTTGAGCTAATAACTACTTATCAGTGAGTGTACACTATGTGTGTTCTTTTGTGACTGGGTTACCTCACTTAGAATATTTTCTAGTTCTATCCATTTGCCTAAGAATTTCATGAAGTCATTGTTTTTAACAGTTGAGTAATACTCCATTGTGTAAATGTGCCGTATTTTTTGTATCCATTATTCTGATGAAGGCCATCTGGGTTGTTTCCAGCTTCTGGCTATTATAAATGAGGATGCTATGAAAATAGTGGAGCATGTTTTCTTGATATATGTTAGTGCATCTTTTAGGTATATGCCCGGAAGGATATAGCTGGGTCCTCCGGTCATAGTACTATGTCCAGTTTTCTGAGGAACTGCCAAACTGATTTCCAGAGTGGCTGTACCACCTTGCAATCCCACCAACAATGGAGGAGTGTTCTTCTTTCTCCACATCCTCGCCAGCATCTGCTGTCACTTGAGTTTTTGATCTTAGCCATTTTGACTGGTGTGAGGTTGAATCTCAGGGTTGTTTTGATTTAGATTCCCTTATGAGTAAACAAAGAGTTCTCAACTGAAGAATATCGAATGGCTGAGGAGAAGCACCTAAAAAATGTTCAACATCTTTAGTCATCAGGGAAATGCAAATCACTGAGATGTCTTTAAGTGTCAACAGCTTAATTTCTTCCTCAGGCAGACTGGCAAGAACTTGGAAGAATAATATCCCATCAGACATTTCTTAGAAATTCTTCAATAAGCCACTCCTCAATTTCTGTAAAAGTCAGTTTTTCTGAAAGTGAAATGGGGATAACATTCTGAGTCCTTTTATCTGTTTCCAAAGCCATTACTATGACTAAAAATACAATACATTGAAGAGTGCATTGAGAACCCCTTGAAAGGATGGCATTAAAATAAACTCAAATCATAACTGTTTGATAGATAAATAATACTCCATATTTATTTGAAAATGTGCCAATACATTTTCTTAGTTTCTTATAGAATCTCCAGGGATGTTCCAGGATTAGTATGTCTTCCTAGTTCCAGGTACTATGGTATAAAACTGAAAGCCCAAGGAACACAGGAACCGCTGCTGTGGTTGAAGGGTTATGATCTTTCTATGATCCTACAGCTCCGGGGCCTTTCCTTTTGGTATCATTAATGAAAACTAGTTTTAAGTAGAAGTTTGAGAGCCCAAGCATGCTCTATATGCTGTGCAGGGTAGACACTAGTGCCAAGAAGTGTACATTCCTTAAAATAAAGGAGAAATCAAAATCTGTGCTCATTTCAGTAGCTTCAATATTCCCCGTGTCCATGGTTGTCATAGCTACTTCTAAATGAGACAGTACAGGCAGAAAACATGCTTAATCTCTAAAAGGGAAATTAGATAACACTAGTTCAGGTCTTTCTCTAACTTGAATGTGTGTGAGAAAAACAACTCTAGATGTTTCTTAAAATTCACAACTCTGAGACTCTCACTCAAAAGTAGATGATTTCAGTACTTCTCAGGAGAATCATAGAATCTGAATATGTAAATATTTCTCAATAGTTCTTTTGGTACAGTTATTGTACTGATTAAATCTACCTGAAATATATTTCACAGTATAGTTAGATTAGAAATACCTGCAAAATTGTTTGAAAAAAATTTTATGAACTTTGCCTGAGTCTCTTATCAATGAATTTAGCATGGGATTTCTATGTGTTCTAAACTTTGAGAACTACACTTAAAATGCAGAGAAGTATAGTTGTAGAGAAAAAAATCAACATTTAGATACAAATCTTCATTATAATGGTAACAAACATTTTGAGTACTATTTAAGGAGAGGAAAATGTTAACTAATCTGACTAGACCATTACATACAATACACATGTGCAAATTATGGCAATTTAACCTTGTTAGTTGATACAATTATGCCAAGTCCTACAATGCAGAATGATGAGCATAACATAGTTCTTGCTGCTGGATATACAGGATTTCTCAACTATGTAAAACATAAGGATGCAATTTGAATTGTATGAGGGGTTTCACAGACCTAAGAGAACAGAGGCGGCTGCAATATGAACTAGGTTGTCAGAACTATAAACCCACTGACTGAAGCATTTATCTTAGCTCATTACTGATCCTATGTTCCCAGAAGCTGATTTTACTCCAGAGTAGCTTGCAAAGTCTTTTGAAAAGTTAGTCTTTTTTGTTATCTCTCAACATGATATATCCTGAACTATTATGAACAGTTCCTGCTGTAGAATTGAGAATCAGTTATTTCTGTTATTTTTCTTCCACTTAATAAAATCTATTTGAAATAAAAAATGAAGCTGATCATTACTGCTGAGGTTAGTAGATATTGGTAGATCTTTCCCTCAAGAATATCTAGGAAAGATTTTAAGAGAAAACCTATCATACATATTCAGGTGCTTCTTAATTTTTGTGGTCAAGTTTACAAAGATTTGATTTTACTGTATGACAAAATAACTTATGTTTTGTATACTTTGAATTTCAATTCTGGATGCCATTATTTAAAATTTTATTATCATAAATTAATTGCACATAATGGTTTGTGTCGACAATTTCATACATGTATATAATACATCTTAATTATGTTCACCTTTCCTTTCCCTCCTTGCCATTCCTGCTTTCCAACTAGTCCCTCTTGAACTGTCTTAGTGAGAGGTTATTTTCAGGAGCATGGACAATTGAATACTGATTATAAAAAAAGAAAAAATGCCTCTTTGTGCCAGCACCATCAATCTCTCTGTTAATCATCAGGAAGGCATTAAACCATTCAATAACTTAAAAAAGCATATTCATCTTACCTCTGTAGTGTATTTTAAGTTTATTGCTATATTATGAAACTTAAATTGTTTTTTTACAACATATTGTTAAGAATTCCTGCTTACGACTCTGAATTTCCTAAGTGTTAATATACTAAAAGATAATTATGATATAGCAGTTTATTGTGGGGCTGGTAATACCAAGGTCACACTAGACAGTTCTCTTCTCTGAGAGGGCTTAGAAATTTTAGGCAGCCAAAAGAAATATGATGTTCAATACTATATAGCAGAATATCTTCAAAAATATAAACCCTAAATGTTTCAAAAGAAGAGAAAATAAAGGATGATATCACAAAATACCCCTTTTGCTCCTCAAAATAAGCAATTATAAATGGTTCAAAATTGGAATATTAGTTCAATTTTCACTGCTACCTTCTCACTGCCTGGCCTGTGAATTCGGATGCAAAGCTCTCAACTACTGCTCCAACCTTGTGCCTATCTGCTTCTCATCATGATGTTATGAACTAAATTGCAAAATCTATCTACAATGAAAAGGAACAAGTAAACATAAGAGAAATACAAATCATGGGGTTTGAAGAGAAAGAGAACACCAGGAAATAACAGTAGTGGATCCTAGTCCCATTCTCAACTAGATATAAAGTTTAAAGAAAGGCCTAATATTGAGTGGAATAAAGAGAACCTGGGAGTAAAATCCAACCCAGCTAACTCAGCAACTTATGAAGGACAAAGGGATTTTCTCAGGTCTAAACAAAACCAAAAAAGCTTAGGAAAATATTATTCAGGAAAGAGGCCAGATTCTAATCCCCACATACAGAATTTAGCATAGAGTCAAAGATGATACATGAGTAAAGAGGTTGTAAAATCTTCCGTTAAGGAAAGTTAAAGAGATGTTTATAGCAGGTGAGATACCACAATATGAATCTATGAAGGTGAAGCCAGGATTGCACTTTAGCCCCCAAATGATGGAGATTCCAGGTCTGGGGGTTACCTGCCAGGGATAACTGCATCCAGTCATTACTGCCAACCCATAGGAAAGAATTATGTTGTAGTCGTCACAGTTGGAAAAGACTTTTTTGGGAATAGTCAATGTTTTGGATAAAGACACTGAACTAACATTCATGAAGAAACTAATTAAAATTATACATTATATGTATATGTAATTCAAGTATTAAATTTTGAACACCTGATAAAATTTAAAACATTATCTTAGAAAATAGATTATTATATTTTTAAAGTAATCTGAGAGGCACCAAAGCCTGATTAATATTACAACAGTATGCAGATAATATTTTCTTTGTAGTATTTTTATTGTATAAATATTATAAAACATTTTATCCTAGAATTAAAATTCTGGGTTATATATTTGTCACTACTACTTCAGTATCTTTTTTTTATTTTTATATATGTTACAAGCTACAAAATGTATCATTATAAATGCATCAGTATATATGTTTATATACAAACATATTGTAGAAGATGCATTCACAGTTTTACATTGATCAAGTTGCAAAACATTATGACTCAATCCAGAATATTTTCATCAATCTTTTACACATGTGAAAAAATAAAACACACAAAAAAACTTTATTAGCATCAAGACACCCTCCTCTCATATTTTTCTCCTCTTTCAACAAGGTCTGTTTATTCAGTCACTATGGATTTCTAGGCTGTGGACATTTCCAAGAAATACTTGTGGCCAACAACAGGCAAATATTTCCCAAACAGGACTTATTTTCTGACTTGCTAATCACTCTAAATGCACTTCTGTTATCTTTCGAATAGCACTTGTCTCTTAGGCTGCTATGTGTCTTATCTGTTAAACCCATGGTATTTACTAGCTAATATCTGTCTGCTTTTATTTGGTATATTTTCTTATTGCTTAGACTGTAAGTACATGACTCACATTGACTCATGTTGGTCTGAGAAATATGAGTTCTGATAGTCTGGTCAGTGTGAGGCCCTTCAGGATTCTCATATTTGAGATAAAATGCTTTTCTGAGAAGCATAAATGCTATACAACTTTGTGCCTTCATTATTCACGTGTCTTTTTGTTGAAAAAGGACTAAATTCCTGTGTTATATACTAAATGATGAAACAGGATGCTTTAGCCAGGCTAATACCCTGAAGAAGTCATAACAAAACAAAGAATTGCCAAGGACATATGAAAAAGCACACAGAACTAAGCAGCACAGGGGTCTTTGAAAACTCAGTTTTAAACGTTTGAAAAGGCCTTTCTGGGGAAAAAAATAAAAAATGTCTACCAACTACTCATGTGTAAATAGGAAATAGTTGTCCAAAATAGACAAGGGGAGACAAAATAATGGCAAAGATACTGAACAAATATTTTCTTGAATAACATCTATTCACTTAATAAAGTAAAATTTGCCACCTATTTTGAGTAAATATCAATAACATACAAATAAAAGTGAATTTAATTTGGAAGTTACTTACAGTTTTGAATGAGTACCTAGATAAACTGAGAACTCCTGTTGATATCTTTTACTCTAGTAGAACTGTTGTCTTTATCCTGTTTATGCTGTGATTGAAGTTGAGTAACTTACAAAAATGGTGTTTATTTCTGACTGTTCTAGGGACCCAGAAATCTGAAGCTGAAGACCATACATATAACAAGAGCCTTCTTGATATCTCATTTTCTTGTGGAGAGCTGAAGAGCTAGAGAACAAATGTGCTAGTCAGAGAAAGCTGCCATTCACCCTGGAGCTCTTTTCAGTATCATGCATCTGTGGGACTATGTCACTTTTATCTCAAATGTGCTTAGGAACTGACCAAGATTACAGTAGCAGTTTATAGGATTGTGACTGATCAAATTGTAAATATCTATGGAAAACCTGTTTTATAAAGAAAGTTAGATATCCATTGTTCTCTGAGCTCCTGGTGGCAACAGATTTGTGGTGTTCTTAACTTTAGTCAAAGATGCTTTTTTATTGTAGTGAGTAGTGGTTAATTAAGAGATTTACAGCTGTTCAAAGTACTCACAAGGGGTTGGGGATTTAGCTCAGTGGTAGAGTGCTTGCCTTGGTAAGCGCAAGGCCCTGGGTTAGGTCCCTAGCTCAAAAAAAAAAAAAAAAAAAAAAAAAAAAAAAAAAGAAAAAAATCTTAAGTCAAAGTACTCACAATTAGGACTGTGAGTGCTTACCTTGTGTTAGAATTTGTACATAACCTCTCCTATCCTCAAACATAAGGAAGTATTGTGGAAGAGTGATGGAAAGCTTTTAAAATTTAGAGGATGGAGTGGAGCAATATGAAATAGCATTCTTTGACAATGGCATGGCTACCTCACACATGAATCTGAAGCAGCTTTGGTTATATTCCCAAGACCTATAAAAAATAAAGCGAGTGTAAAATTCCAGCATTGAGGAGTGAGGGCCATCCTGGTGTTACTATTGAACAATTGGTATTGCTGGCTGCTGGTGAAGGGACAGTTACTGTCTTATATGGGAAGCAATAAATAGAGTTAATCAGTTCTTAGAAAGGAAGGACATAAACTTGAGAGGAAAATAAGTTATGATTCAGCTGCAGGCACTAACCCAATCTCCCTATTCAAGTGCATATAATAAACCTGTTGAACCACCAGAGTGCTGAGAAAGCTACATCCAATACCTTGGGCCACTCTTTCCAGATTTTCTGTCTCTGTGTATGTGTGTCTGTCTTTTGTTCCTTCCTTTCTATTCCCCAGTCAGGTCAATTCTCTGGAGCTATTCAAGGATGCAGCATAACCTTGTCCCTCATTATGACTTTTCTACGTAGTGATACTTTTGTTATAATTCATTAATCTACTTTGAGTCCTATTTATTCAATAAAGTTCATTATCTACATTTGAAAATCAGAAAAAAGAGCTTTGTGTTGAAGATAAATTTTGAAATACATGAGATTTTATTATTTTTCTTAAATAGAAACAATATTCACATCTTTAAAGTTATATTTAAAACTACAGTTCCTCTAGTGCTTTTATAGCACGGATGAGGCCATGAGTTCTATTGTAAACCCTACGGAAAGTTGTATTGAAAGACAGTGTAACATTGAAATTATAGAATAAATAGTCCCTGAAAGTAAAAATGTCTAGGACCCATAAAAACCATAAGATAAACTTCATCATTTTATTCACTGCAGCAATCATTATTTGCTATTTATTCTCACTTTACTAAATTGTTTAAAGATCAGCTTGAATTACACTTTTCCCATTTGCTTTCTTTGTAACATTAAATTATCCAGACTAGGACTTATCAGTAAATGCCCGACATCACTATCACTTTTATCTCCCTAATTTGATGTTCCTTTAGGCAATCAGTTTAACCATCTACACTCGCTGTATTACAAAAGAAAAGACATTTTAAAGGGAAATATGATCAATTTTGTCTTGTTTTCACAATCTAAATTTTTAGATTCCAGATGATTTGAGACATTTCATGGTTTTCATCACTGAAGCAAATTATCAGGAAAGAAATGAATTGTATCCTCTTGACGGTGAAACATTTTGAAGTCCTGTCTTTTCCTTACCAGCAATTCCTGGGGAAAACTAATCTTGTTTCTCTTGTAGCTTTTAGTTCATATTATATGAAAACAGTCCTAAAACATCTAACATGAGGTGGCTTTTGTGACTCACATAGGGTTTATGTACATCAAAGAGCAGTTTCCTGGATTATGGCTAGATAATACTTTATTTATAAATGTGCTATGCCTCTTTTTATTTTCATTCACTAAACTTTACATGTAAATAATTTTCAGCTTTAACTCCTGTGAATAAAACTGTTAAGTGTAGTAATTTACAAAGTATTTTTGCATATGACTGACCATATGCTTTTTTTTTTAATTTCTAGGATACTGTTATATTAAGAATAATATTGGGGGTTATAATATGCATATAATAAGTTTTATTGTATAATAGTGACAAGCTATTCTGTTAAAATTCTCTGGTGACTTTTGAATCTTTGTGTTTAGGGTTCTTCATTTTCAGGATTCTTTGCTTGGCTTTTGTTGTTGTTGTTGCTGGTGGTGGTGATGTTGGTGTTTTATGTTGTGTCTAATTTTGGAATAATAATAATGCTAGTCAGGAATTGTTGTTGTTATTTCAGATTTTCCTATTTTATAAAATATATATTTAAAATTGATGTTTTCTCCTCACAAATATTTTGTGCAATCCTCTAGTAAGAGAATATATAGGATTGTAATTTTATCTTAGAAATATCTTTATGAATCCAGATTCTTTATCCAAGTGTTCCTCAATCTATTATTTGACTTCTGGAAACTTGAAAGTAGATTTGTCAAATTATTAATTTCTATCATATTAATTTATTTTATGTCAGTTATAAAATTATGTATGTTAAAGTGCTTAGGCCATATTCATAAAAACCTTATAAGGCCAACATGCATAATTTCATAATCATCACTCCTATGTAATTTCTGGTAATTTTAGCTTGTTTGTTTTAGTGCATTGAAATATACTAATGATCTTTAAAATATAATAAAATAGTATGAAAACCATTATTCCTAAGGCAATTAGCTTGTAAGTATAATTGCTTCAGTTTTATTCATTCCTGTGTCTATTCATTATCATTTCTTTTTAAATTAAGTTGCTTTTGAGAGAAAGTTCTTAAAGTAAAAGCTGTGATAGATGACTTGAGGTACTTATTAATCTTTAAAATGATCATTTGGTTAAAAAAAGTTTGGCAGCATTTTATTTCAAAATATTTTATAATTTTCCTTGATACTTCTGATTTTTCTATGGGTATTTAAGTGTAAATCATTTTATTACCACATCAGAGACCTTCCAGTCATCTTTTTCTTTTTTTTTTTTAAGATTTATTCATTTATTATATGTAAGTACACTGTAGCTGTCTTCAGACACACCGGAAGAGGGCACTAGATCTCTTTACAGATGGTTGTGAGCCACCATGTGGTTGCTGGGAATTGAACTCAGGACCTCTGGAAGCGCAGTCAGTGCTCTTAACCACTGAGCCATCTCTCCAGCCCCAGTCATCTTTTTCTTTACTTTTTATTTAATTTTGTTGTGATTAAGGAACACTTTTTTTAAGATTTATTTATTTATATAAGTACACTATAGCTGCCTTCAGACACACCAGAAGGGGACATCAGATCTCATCACAGATGATTGTGAGCCACCATGTGGTTGCTGGGAATTGAACTCAGGACCTCTGGAAGAGCAGTCAGTGCTCTTAACCACTGAGCCATCTCTCCAGCCCAGGAACACGTTTTTTAAGATGTAATTTTTGAAGTAAAGTATCATTGATTTAGTCACTCAAGAAATGTCATATCTTGAAGAATACTCTAAGTGGATTTGAAAGCAATATTCATTCAGCCATGGTCTGGTACCGTTATATAGCTACCAATTAATGATTATAAAGTAATTATAATAATGAATGACAATATGCTACAGCAACATACATTTGTTTAATAACATTATTTAATTTTTCTGTACTGGTAATCTTTGTTTTTGATACTAATTCTATCACTAAATGATTGATATTAATATCGGTAACCATAGTTATGGTTTCATCTATTTCACTTCATGTATCTGGTTTCTCTTGTTTGTGGGGACTACCGTATTAAATTGTTAAGTCTGATAGTAGCAAGTAAAAATTATTTTTCCAATGTTTCAGAAGTCAAAACTCAAAGTGGAGGAGTTAAAGACTTGTTTGTTCTGAGGCCAGTCTTTTTTGCTTGCATAAGTCATCTTCCCTATCTTCAAATGGTTTTTCTCTTTGCTGTTACATCTTAAACCCTTACCTTGGAAGGATTCCAGTTGTATTAAATTGGATCTCAATATTAACTCAATGATTTCAATCAACCTTACTGTTTTAAAGTGAACTGGGGCTTCCAGCAGATAATGAACCCTGACCAATAGTGGTTCATACACTATACCAGAAATGGTTCCTCACTGAACTTGAAAATATATCTTTCAATATTAGCCTAGAGAGATGCAACCTTAAGACTATGTAAAAATATTTAATACCATATTTTGTAAATAATTTAACCATAGAACTGTTTTCATGTAGTATCTAGTAATACAGCATAAAATAACCTTTCCTTTTAGTACGTTGTGGAAAGTGTTCCAGAAGGACTATAGTAATTTATGACACATCATTTTGTATTGGCTATATATCTGAGTGATTTATAGATGGGATATATGTCATATTTGGAGCATGTTTTGAAGTAAATCTTATTATTTCTAATTTATGGCTGATGATATTATCATTCATGCCATACAAGTTTTAATTATGAAGCTGTGGCTCCAAAAGCATTCACCCTATCATTTCCAGCTCAGAAGCAGCTCATCAGGTGTTTTCTCCTTAGAACTGGTGTCACATTATGTTCCTACAAACTTCGATGCTAGTGCCAAACATGTGCTTTGCAAGTGAGGTTTTGATTCTGCCTGGTCCTAATTTTCTCATTGCCAACTGGCTCTGACTTTAAGCTAATTTCCTGATTTTCAAATGAGTGTGACATTAAAACAAAATTCTAGGTTGGGTTTATCTATAGTGTTGATATTCTCAAAGAATCAACTTTTGGTCCTTTTGATTCTTGAATCATTGTCTTGTTTCTAATGGGTTGTTTTCTGCCCTGAGTTAGATTATTTCCTGCCATCTACTCTTTGGTATGTTTGCTTTCTTTTGTTCTGGGGCTTTTAGGTATGCTGTCATTTGCTAGTGTAGGATCTCTCCATTTTCTTTATGAGAGCTTTAGCAGATCTGACCACACATAGCATAAATTATCGAAATTGGTATTTAGAGTGACTATAGAAGCATCTTGAGTTTCATAATTAGAATGATATAAACAGAGTTTAATGAGATATTCTGGTAGGAATGTAGAAGGTCAGAATTTATAAATCTCTGTCTCGAAGGCCCATTTTATATAAATGTAAGATTTTAGAAAGGATGGAGGACTCTGTGAGAATTTGAACTAGAGGCCATTCACATTTTATTGTGCAAAAGTCCTATACTTTATTTACTGAAAAATTTAGTGAACCTGAATTTTAAAGTAACTAACAAATTACACAGGTTCCAGCAGTTAATAAATGAGGTAGATGTCAGAGTGGACCAATTAAATCACTATCCCTGAACTCAATCAGTATTACAGAGCAATAGTGATAAAAAATTACATGGTATTGGTACAGAGACAGACAGATAGACCAATGGAACAGAATTGAAGACCCAGAAATGAACCCACACACCTATGGTCACTTGATTTTTGACAAAGGAGCCAAAACCATCAAATGGAAAAAAGATAGCATTTTCAGCAAATGGTGCTGGTTCAACTGGACGTCAACATGTAGAAGAATGCAGATCGATCCATGCTTATCACCCTGTACAAAGCTTAAGTCCAAGTGGATCAAGGACCTCCACATTAAACCAGATACACTCAAACTAATAGAAGAAAAAGTAGGGAAGCATCTGGAACACATGGGCACTGGAAAAAAATTCCTGAACAAAACACCAATGGCTTATACTCTAAGATCAAGAATCGACAAAAGGGATCTCATAAAACTGCAAAGCTTCTGTAAGCCAAAGGACACTGTGGTTAGGACAAAACGGCAACCAACAGATTGGTAAAAGATCTTTACCAATCCTACAACAGATAGAGGCCTTATATCCAAAATATACAAAGAACTCAAGAAGTTAGACCGCAGGGAGACAAATAACCCTATTAAAAAATGGGGTTCAGAGCTAAACAAAAAATTCAAAGCTGAGGAATGCCGAATGGCTGAGAAACACCTAAAGAAATGTTCAACATCTTTAGTCATAAGGGAAATGCAAATCACCTCCCACCAGTGAGAATGGCTAAGATCAAAAACTCAGGTGACAGCAGATGCTGGCGAGGATGCGGAGAAAGAGGAACACTCCTCCATTGTTGGTGGGATTGCAGACTGGTACAACCATTCTGGAAATCAGTCTGGAGGTTCCTCAGAAAATTGGACATTGAACTGCCTGAGGATCCAGCTATACCTCTCTTAGGCATATACCAAAAGATGCCCCAACACATAAAAAAGACACATGCTCCACTATGTTCATCTCAGCCTTATTTATAATAGCGAGAAGCTGGAAAGAACCCAGATGCCCTTCAACAGATGAATGGATACAGAAAATGTGGTACATCTACACAATGGAATATTATTCAGCTATCAAAAACAATGACTTTATGAAATTCATAGGCAAATGGTCGGAACTGGAAAATATCATCCTGAGTGAGGTAACCCAATCACAGAAAAACACACATGGTATGCACTCACTGATAAGTGGCTATTAGCCCTAATGCTTGAATTACCCTAGATGCCTAGAACAAATGAAACTCAAGACAGATGATCAAAATGTGAATGCTTCACTCCTTCTTTAAAAGGGGAACAAGAATACCCTTGGCAGGGAATAGAGAGGCAAGGATTAAAACAGACACAGAAGGAACACCCATTCAGAGCCTGCCCCACATGTGGCCCATGCATATACAGCCATCCAATTAGACAAGATGGATGAAGCAAAGAAGTGCAGGCCGACAGGAGCCGGATGTAGATCTCTCCCAAGAGACACAGCCAGAATACAGCAAACACAGAGGCGTATGCCAGCAGCAAACCACTGAATTGAGAATAGGACCCCCGTTGAAGGAATCAGAGAAAGAACTGGAAGAGCTTGAAGGGCTTCAAGACCCCATATGTACAACAATGCCAAGCAACCAGAGCTTCCAGGGACTAAGCCACTACCTAAAGACTATACATGGACTGACCCTGGACTCTGACCCTCATAGGTAGCAATGAATATCCTAGTAAGAGCACCAGTGGAAGGGGGAAGCCCAGGGTCCCTAAGACTGAACCCCCAGTGAACTAGATTGTTGGGGGAAGGGCGGAAATGGTGGGGAGGATGGGGAGGGGAACACCCATAAAGAAGAGGAGGGGGGAGAGGGATGTTTGCCCGGAAACCGGGAAAGGGAATAACACTCGAAATGTATATAAGAAATACTCAAGTTAATAATAATAAAAAAAAAAAAAAAGAAAAGTCCTGGATCTGGATCTGGGTAGTAGCTGAATTTGTCAACCCACCATTTCTCCTAAACACACAGCACTAGAGTGATCTCTCCATCACTTCCCTTGCTACCTCATCCATGCTACAGCTAGCAAGGGGCAGGGCCAGATCACCTACTCTTAAATGCTCACACATGTTTTTATGTAACAGAGCTGAAAGAAAAAAGGTATAAAAACATGTTGGAGCCCAGGTTATGACACTATTTATATCTGATGCTTCAGAGTTTGCTCTTTGCTTACCTGGATTTCAGTCTTTTAGGTCTAGTTTTTCTTGTTGGTGTTATGATTTCTCCTTTTTGGAATGAGAACATTTTATCACAAGCATATAATTTGCTATTATTTTTCATTTTGCACATGCTCACAATTAAAAGATTGCCTCGAGGCTGAGAAAAGACTGAACTTTGGCCATTTGACAATATTAAAACTATAAGATTATGTGGAACCAAAGATATTTTATATTATGAGGTGGCCATGAATCTATGAGGTCAAAAATTAGAATGTTATGGCTTAAATGTAAAATGTCTCTTACAGGCTGATGTGTCTGAATACTTTCTTTCTAGTTACTGGCAGTGTTTAAAGAAATTTTTGAACATGTGTATAGCTGAACAAAGTTGGACGTTAGGGAATAAGCTTTAAGTGTTTCATCATGCCCAAATTTTTCCGTTTTTCTGGCTTCTACCATGTACCAAGTCTGCTGCTTTTATTGCTATGAAGCATTTTATTGTATGGCTATATTACTGTTCATTTTTCCTTTCACATTGCAGTGGTCACATGTATTAGTAGTGGTTGTTTGCTGTTGTATAAAAACAGCTATTGAAACTTTGTAGATTAAAATCTACAATTCTAGTGGATTTGGGGTATGTTTTCAACTTAACGAGATGTCTATGAATGACAGTCTCTCAACTGGTTGGAATAAATGTATGAACCAGAGACTCATAATAGTTTCACAATTTAAGTGGAAGAGAATCGACAATCCTGATACTGACTTGTTTTAGATTCTGTAGTGAAATAATTGAGACTGTGTTATGGAACCAGACCAGTTCTGAAAATACAGCTTCTCAATGCAGTACATCTTAATTTTGGTGCCTGACACTGTCAGTTGTGCTCCACTCAGTATGCTTCTCTCTGTCTCTGTTTTTCTCTGTGTCTCTGTCTCTCTCTGCCTGTCTCTCTCTGCCTGCTCTGTCTCTCTCTCTCTCTCTCTCTCTCTCTCTCTACACACACACACACACACACACACACACACACACACACACATAGAGGTAGATAGATAGATAGCAACCTTGTATAAACTATGTGGCCTTAATAATCACTGATGGAGAGAGAATTCTGGACAGGTAGACAGATGTTTTTTGAATGGCTCTATATCATATAAACTCTCACATCTTAATATTGGGGCCCAGGCCATCAAATCAGTCCATAACTCCCATCATGACTGAAAACTAAGCATTAACTGGCACTTTTTGGACTCCTATGTAAGTTTTTGAATCTCACAAAACAAAGGCCTTGCCTTCCTCATTCTTTGGTAAATTTAAAGTCTGTATTCAGGACCAGAGCAGTAAGGCAATTTTTATTCTCTTTTTATATGTAAAAAGGATGAGGTTCATAAATATGATCTAAGTATCTATAGAAAGAAATTATTCCATAGAGGATTTTAAGAAACATTGACTCACTCTAGACAGAGAATCAGTGATAGACAAAAGTACAGATGTCTCCCAAGTGCAACTTGCTAAACCAAAGTAGCGTATGGGTGTTACTTATTGGCACATTGTTGAGTGGTTGCTTACTGGAGCAGAAATTCCTACAAGTCAGCTACATTGCCTACCTCAGTGAGGGTAGCAATGAATGATAACTGAGAACATGAGGCACAATCAATACTCCACTGGTGGCTTACAGCGTGGGGAATGTCCATGTGGTAGCTCAGGGAGTTTCATCTCTTCTGGGCAACTTGGGTGACCTCTGCTTCTTCCAAACATCTCGAGTTGTTTCTGCATTTTCTAAGCAGCTCACCTGGTCTAAGCCTCTTAGAAGCAGTTCGCCATGTCTGGGAATATCTTTCAGTTCTCCTAACAGTTTTTATATGCTTAGAGATGGAAAGTTGTACGGTATCTGATCAGTTTGAGGGACTTGCTGAAGCACTTACGATGTTTTTTCTGAGTTCCAGGAGTTTCCCTACAGGTTAGAAAATTTCATATATTCATATCACACTAAACCTCATTATTTTACTTCATCTTTAACATCTTATGTCATGTAGAATTTTACTCGAAAATGGATAGTTTTATATAAGAGGGAATTGCTACAAGTGTGGGCCCAAAAATAAACTATTGGTCAGTCAGTGAATGAAATGCTGCATTTATTATACTTTCATGTTTTAAATTTTATAGGATCCACATAGATTTTTAGTAGTGATATTTAGTGTTTTGAAACTCTCTTACTATGTAGATTATAATAATATAAATTTACTTTGATAACAAAAATTATTTTTGCTAGAGACTATCTTTGATTGCTTTCTTTCTTTTGATTAATGGTCTGGCTGTGCAGCCTTCAATGCCACCACATTCATAGTTGTCCGTTCTTACTTGCCAATATCATTTTAGGTTATCCCGCAAATCCTATGAAAAGAGAGGCTGATCCACTGGAATTGTTTTAGGATTACAACTCTTCTTCTTTTTCCAGAGATTAAATTATTCTGTGAGTCTCTGGAGTGTCACTAATCTTGACCAGTGAACATTTTCCTGAAATAGTGTGCCAGTGTTTTAGGTCAGGTTTTATTGCTATGATGAGACATTATGATTAGAGCAAAGTATTTAATTGGGACTTGATTATGCAGGTCAGAGGTTTAGTCCATTGTCATCATGGTGGGAAGAATGGGGAACACAAATGCAGAACATGGTGCTGTTGGAGAAGAAGCTGAGTTTTACATCCCGATCTGTAGGCAGCAGAGAACAATTCACTAGGCTTCCTTTGAGCACCTGGAAGCTCAAAGCCTACCTACAAGGACACCATCCTTACTCTAACAGGGACATGTCCTCTCTAAACAGCCACATCTATGCCAACAAGGTCATACCTTTTAATAGTATCAATTCCCATGAGCCCATGAGGCCATTTCCTTTTCCTTCTTTAAGGAATATTCATTTTATGTATATGAGTACACTGAAGCTATCATAAGACACACTAGATGATGTCATCAGGTCCCATTACAGATGGTTGTGAGCCACCATGTGGTTGCTGGGAATTAAACTCAGGACCTCAGGAAGAGTAGTCAATGCTCTTCACTGCTGAGCCATCTCTCCAGTCCTGGCTGTTTTCATTCTAACCACCAAAGTCTGCTTTTGTTTTTACTCTTTCTAGTACACCTACCATAGAATGCCTGCCTACAGACCTTCATCTTCAAATGTTGATTCTGTTCTCCTTTCACAGTAGTACAATACTCCATCCTATTGATCATACACACACATTCCCTATCTTCCTTCTTGTTTATTTTCTTCCCTTCTGTATGGGTTAGTTTTGTGTCAATTTAACACAAGATAAAGTCATCAAAGAGGAAAGAGACTCAGTTAAATAAATGCTTCCATGAGATCCAGATGTAAGACATTATCTCAATTAGTGATCAGTGGAGAATGCTCCAGGTGGTACTGTCCATGGGTTGGTTCTTGTGGATTCTAACAGAAAATTGGCTGAGCAACCCAAGGGAAGAAAGAAAGCCTATGAACAACGTCACTCCTTTGGCTCTTTATCAGCTCTTGCTTCCAGGACTCTCCCCTGTTTCAGTTCCTGTCCTGATTTCCTTTGGTGATAAACAGCAATATGAAAGTACAAGTTGAATAAATCCTTTCCTCTTCAACTTGCTTTTTGGTCATGGTATTGGATTCCAGCAATAGAAACCTTAGACAGCTTTCTCTTCTCCACCCATCTATTTTTAGTATCTCCTTCATTTAATCCACTAAGAAATATCTTATTGACATAACTGCATTAATGATATGACGCTTATTATTATTTAGTATGGAATGAATTCTATTTTTGACACTTCTGAAACCATCATTCCCCTTTTCAGTTAATTTCCCATGTTGCTTTCCATGGCACCAGGTGGCTCTACCTATTGTCATTCAGAGTGTTGGTTACATCTCTGAGATGGTGAATTCCAGCATCTTGCTATTTGCATAAAAGGGGCTGGGTGAATGTTAGATGGAAATTGGATCATTTTCTCCCTTTGCCAGTTTGCTATCATTCAACAAAATGTTTTCATTTTAATAATAGCAATGGTGCATAAAGCTATGATAATCACAAAGAAAACCTGAAGGATAAATGGAGAATCCATAAGACTGTTTCAGTGTAAGACAACATACTTAGAATCCCTGGAGGAATCCCCTAATGCTAATGCCTTACTAGTCGAAGGTGGCAACTGAAGAAATAAAAGTCTACTGTGGCCTCTTGATACACAGTGAGGAAATATTCAAAAATCACTTTTGTAGTTCCTGACACTTTACCTGCACTAGCAAAGGATACATTTTCAGACAACATATTACAAATTCTTCTATTTTAAACACTAATAGCATAACCCCAGCTTGAGCATAGCCTGGAATATCTATGAGTTCTTTCTTACTTCATAGAAGCATCAACCATATACTAGTCCCAGAGTTCTGCAAACTCTCCTAGACTTGTATTGAAGAAAGAACTTTTCAAATATCATTGTCCTTACTTTGACTCAGTCTGTGCTTTGAGACTGCCCTGGCTTAGACTTGAACAAATTCTCTGTAACTAAAATCACCTTAAACATTTACTCTGTTCACTATAATATCCATGTATTTTCAAATCTGTTTACAGAATTACTGTTTAGGTGGCTGTCTTAGTTAGGGTTACTTCTGTTGTGATAAAACACCATGACAAAAGGAACTTGGGGAGGAAAAGTTTATTTGACCCATATTTCCATATCACCATTTATCATCAAAGTAATTTAAGGCAGGAACTCAAATAGGGCAGGAACCTGGAGGTAGGACCTCATGTAAAACCTATGGAGGAATGCTGCATACTGGCTTTCTTTTCATGGCATGTTCAGCCCAGCTTGGTTTCTTGTATATCTCAGCTCAATGGTATGACCACCTACAAAATGCTGTACCCTCCCATGTTTAAGAAAAATGTTTTATTTAAGAAAGATATTGAAGAAAAATAGCCCTTCCAGGGATGTTTAGAGGCACTCAGGATCGTCCAGCGATTGACATACCATTGTAGGCTTTCCTACAATACAGCGTTTAATAAAACTAGGTTGTCTCTAACCCCTAGCAACGGGATTGTTTACGTTTACACCGAGAAGGTTGGGAAAGCACCTAAATCCTCATGTGGCATATGCCCAGGCAGACTGCGAGGGGTTTGTGCTGTGACTCCCAAAGTCCTTATGAGATTGTCTAAGACAAAGAAGCATGTCAGCAGGGCCTATGGTGGCTCCAGGTGTGCCAAGTGTGTCCGTGACAGGATCAAGCGGGCTTTCCTCATTGAGGAGTAGAAAACCATAGTGAAAGTGTTGAAGGCACAAGCACAGAGTCAGAAAGCAAAATAATTATGCAACTTTTTTAAGTAATAAAAATGAAGACTTGATCAAAAAAAAAGAAAGAAAGAAAAATATATTGTACTGTAGCATCTACAGGCTTGGCTCTCCTCTGATATTACGGAGGTATTTTCTCACCTCTTTATTTTAGATAATTATAACAAGTAAAGTTGACATTAAAGTAGCCAGCAAAGTTGTTATCCCTTAAAAGCATTATAGAACCAAAGAATCTAAATGGTTGCTAGAAAATTATTAATTCTTAACATTTAATAACCAATTTTTCCTAATATATTGGAAAAGTCCTACTATGCTTGCCCTAATATGAATGTTAACTACATTCTTTCAGAATGTTGTTGTGTTTGAAGATAGAATCTTTAAAAGATATTCTGGTTACTCTTATCCCTTTTAGGCAAACCCTTATTTAAACTTATTGGTGACTCTTTAAGAAGAGAGACAACATGGACATAGAAGAACAGAGTAAATTCCACCTGAGGATAAAAAGATATTGATCTGCAGCTAAGGGTGGTTTCAGAGGGAACCAAATCTGTCCTTTCTAAATTTTTATATCAGGAGCCATGTAAGAACTGTAAGAACATAATTTTTGCTGTGCTTGGAGGATTCAAAAATTAATATTCTACCTAACAACCAAAGTCTAACTGAAATTAACTTGGTTAAAAATTAAAAAATCTAAACTGTTCTTATAGAAATGCTTTCTATATCTACAAAATGTTCGAAACAATTTTTCTAATTAACTGTCTATTAATAAAAATAAATAAATTATTTTGTTTTATTCATTAATTGAGCAAATAATATGGTACCTCTTGTGAACCTTAAATGATGTAAGACACCAAATCAAATTCAAATATATAATAAAAATATATAATAAAACCTGTGAAATAGCTAAATGATTACAACATGAAAAAAAAGGTACTACTCTCTTAGCAATATCAAGTAAGGTGAAGAAAACTTTAGAGTAGGAGATAGTAACTTCTAGAACTATCACATTAGAGGATAATTTTTAGCATCAAAATGAAATTGCAAAGGAAGAAAGATACTAGGCCAAATGCTACAAAATAATTAATACTGGCATTTAATTTTAAAATATCAATTGTTGAAGAAGACGCTGAGTAAATGGGTTCATTGGAAGAAGATTTGGAAAGACTCATCCATTGTTGATGGGGTTGCAAACCCTTATAAACACTCGGAAAATCAATCTCGAGTTCCTCAGAAAATTGGAAATAGACTTATCTGAAGACCCAGCTATACTTCTCTTGGACATATACCCAAAAAGTGCCCTACCAATAGGGAGGCAAAGTTTAGAACAGAGGCTGAAGGAACGCCCATTCAGAGCCTGCCCCACATGTGACCCATACATATACAGCCATCAAACTAGATAAGATGGATGAAGCAAAGAAGTGTAGGCTATCAGGAACTGGTTGTAGATCTCTCCTGAGAGACACAACCAGAATATGGCAAATACATAGGCAAATGCTAGTAGCAAACCACTGAATTGAGAACAGGACCCCCATTGAAGGAATCAGAGAAAGGACTGAAAGAGCTTGAAGGGGCTTGAGACCCTATATGAACAACAATGCCAACCAACCATAGCTTCCAGGGACTAAGCCACTACACAAAGACTATACATGGACTGACACTGGGCTCCAACTGCATAGGTAGCAATGAATAGCGTAGTAACGGCACCAGTGGAAGGGGAAGCCCTTGGTCCTGCCAAGACTGAACCCCCAGTGAACGTGATTGTTGGGGGGAGGGCGGTAATGGGGAGAGGATGGGGAGGGGAACACCCATAAAAAAGGGGAGGGGTAGGGGTAAGGGGGATGTTGGCCTGGAAACCAGGAAAGGGGATAACAATTGAAATGTAAATAAGAAATACCCGATTTAATAAAGATGGAGAAAAAAAAAAAGAAAAATGTAAGAAGTGATTCTAGGAACCCCTGAAGATACCAAAATTGGCCTTTGCACAAAATGGTCATATTTGTATATAACCCCACACATATCATCTCAAACACTCTAAATCTCACAATATTCTTTGTGATACCTAATAAAAACTTTGTGTTAAAGAAAAAGTGCCCTACCATACCACAGGGGCATGTGTTCCACTATGATCATAGCAGCCTTATCTGTGATAACCAGAAGCAGGAATAACACAGATGTCCAACAACAGAAGAATAGATACATAAAATGTGTTTCATTTACACATTGGAATACAATTTAGTTATTAAAAATGAGTACAACCTATGTTTTGTAGGCAAATAAATGGAACTAGAAAATAATCATCCTGAATGAGGTAACCTGGAACCAAAAGAACATACATGGTATGTACTCACTAATAAGTAGATATTAGCCAAAATGTAAAGAATACCTACAATATAATCCACATCACTCTAGAAGTTTAACAAGCTGAAGGTCCCAAGTGAGGATGATTCAGTTCCACTTGGAAGGAAGGGGAAAGCAATCACAGGAGACAGAGGGAGCCAGGGACTGTGAGGTCTGAATTGAACCTCATTCAGGACCTCTTGAATGAAACCCATGGAGGCGGTGATCAATGTAAGTGCAAGAGGAATTTTATTGATCCAACATGTTGGCTCACCAAGAGGGAAATGACCCTGAGCAGACTCTATGAGGGAGTTATGCACCTTGTAAACAATTGGGGCAGAATTTGAACCATGGTAACTAGGCAGGGTACTATTGATGGGGCTAAGTGACCTTCAAACTGACCCATGGTCAGTGGACCATCCAGGACTTTCCAAGGGGAGATCAGTTGGGAGTCACAGGTGGCTTTGTTGGATAGTTGACTTGCAGATTTTCCAGGAACTAAAGCAGCTTTTTTTTTTCTTCCTGGAAGGTAGGAATCATTTAGCTTGGAGGTTTGTGGTAGAATTTTCCCACTAGCCTTATATTGACCCTAAGTCAGGCTCTTTCAAGACCTAGGTGGGAGAAGGGAGGGGAAGGAGAAATAGGAAACATGATCAGGTATTGAGGGGGAGAGGAGAAAAGCCCTGAGCGCCAGCAGAAGGAATGGCAATATGCAAGTGGACAGAGGCATGCGGCGTAGAGGGATACTCTAGAAAGTTCCAGAGAATCAGGAGGTGAGAGACTCTCAGGACTCAAAGGGAGGGACCTTAGATGAAATGCCCAACAGTGGGAAAAGGGATCTTGTAGAGCATACCTCTAGTAGAAAGATGGGTCATCAAGTAGAGGGGTAAAGTTTCCATCCCACAGTCAAAAATTCTGACCTAGAATTGTTCCTGTCTAAAAGAACTACAGATACATAAATGGAGAAGAGACTGAGGTAAAGGTGTTTCAGTGACTTGCCCAACTTGGGCTCCATCTCAAAAGAAGGTTCCAAGGCCTGACACTATTACTGATGCTATGGTGTGTGTTTACAGACAGAGCTTAACATTGCTATCCTCTGAGAGGCCCAACACACACCTAACTGAGACAGAAGCAGATACTTGCACCCAACAGATTTACTGAAGTCTGGGACCCCTGTGGTTGAATTAAGGAAAAGCTAAAAGAAGGTGAGGAGAAGGGTGACCCTATAAGGCCAGCAGTCTCAACTAACTTGGACCCCGAGATCTCTTAGACATTGAGCCACCTACCAGGCAGCATACAGGAGCTAGGATAAGGCCCCCTGACACATATACAGCAGAGGACTGCCTTTTCTGGCCTCAGTGGGAGAAGATGTGCCTAACTCTTGAGGACTTGAAGACCCAGGGATTTGTGGGTGGTTCCCGGTGGTGGAAGAGGAATGTGATGAAGAACTGTGGGAGGGTGCAATGGGAGGGAGGGAATGACTGGACATAAAATAAATAAAAGTAATATTTTATGAAAAGTGTTGATGCCATGAATCCATACTATTGAATAAAAAGAAAGAAAAAGAAAGAAAGAAAGGAAGAAATGAAGAAAGAAAGAAAGAAAGAAAGAAAGAAAGAAAGAAAGAGAGAGAGAAAGAGAGAGAAAGAAAGGAAGAAATGAAGAAAGAAAGAAAGAAAGGAAGGAAGGAAGGAAGGAAGGAAGAAAGAAAGAAAGAAACAAAGAAAGAAAGGAAGAAAGAAAGAAAGAAAGAAAAGAAAGAGGGCTGGAGAGATGGCTCAGTGGTTAAGAGCACTGATTGCTCTTCCAGAGGCCCTGAGTTCAATTCCCAGCAACCACATGGTGGCTCACAACCATCTGCAACACAATCTGATTCCCTCTTCTGGTGTGTCTGAAGAGAATGACAGGGTACTCACTTACATAAAAAATAAATAAAATCTTTAAAAAAAAGAAAGAAAAAAAGAAAGAAAGAAAGAAAAGAAAGAAAGAAAGAAAGAAAGAAAGAAAGAAAGAAAGAAAGAAAAACTTATTCTATATTTCAAGGCAAGTTTTCTCTCTGTAACCCTGGCTTTCCTGTAAGTCACTTGTTAGACCAGGTTGTCCTCAAATTCACAAATCTGCCTTCCTCTCCTACCTGAGTGCTGGGTTAAAGGTGCGGGCTACCATCACCTGGCTATGTATAAATAAGTTTAAACAAACAAACAATCATTTTTAGTACTTTGTGAACTTAGCTTTGTTTCTTCTTTGTCTTTTGCTTCTTCCCCCTCTTCTTCCTCCCTTCTGCCCCTGCTCCTCCTTCTGTTTCCTCTTTCTTTTCTTCCCTCTATTCCTTGCCCTCCTCCACTTCCTTCTTATACTTCTCTTCCTCTTCACTCTGTTCCAGAAAAGGTTGCTCCTCTGTCTTCTCATATTTTTCTCTTCCTTCTCTTTCTCCTCATATACCTCAGCATTTACCAATTTGCCAAGCAACAGAGATTTTATCTCATCATAAATGCAAAGATCAGCTTGAACTTGAGATGTCATGGCCCCAGGGCATTTAGAATGTTTTCTTTTGAGAAAAAAATACTAGAATGGATACACCTCAAGATTGAAGCTATTGTTGATTAAGGCTGGAATGTATTAATATAGTTGAGTTCTGCTACAGAATGCTGAGACCTGTGGGCAGCGTTGACCTGCCAGATTTTTGTTGGTACAAATGATCTGAGCTCTTAGCGGCATAAGATTAAGTTAAGCTGGATGGCACTATCAGCAAATGTGCCTGTGTTGTGATGTTCACAATTGCTGTTACAGTGCTAAATACAATCACAAATGTTAACAAAACAGTAAGGAAGTAGCTACCAACTGCGCACTGCCTCCTCCTCTTCTCCAGTAGAGATGATTTTCAAACTCATTTAAAATGAAAATGGACAAGTGGGTCTTTTGTCCACAGCCTGGTCTTTGCTGCATAAGATTACTTTCAACAATATAAGATGCATAAATGCTTTTTCATCGCATGAGGAAAGCATGCCTACTGGCAAATGAATCATATTATAAAAATTGATTGTATCCCAAAAGGGGAAATGTTATTGAAGAGCCAATGGCCTGGGTTGATACATCATTGATCATTGTAAAGAATACTTCCTGAAACTGTTTTTAATCTTTCTGCCAGAGCATTAGCAATTATTCTTTAGCTTGTGGTGAGTAATGACTTGAGCTTCCCAGCTTCTGAATCGATAAAACATTTACCCTACTGCTACAAATGTGCTCTTTGCTTAGACAAGCAGAATTTTTCTTCCAATTACTATTTTTTAAGTCTGCCCTCATAAAGTATTTTTAAATGTATCTCAAAGCTTTTCATTTTTTTTAAGATATGGCAATAGCCTTCCATGTGTTCTTTTTTCTTCTTACCTTTGAACAATGTCATGAGGGTTTCACAGTGATTTGATAACTAATACTTATTTTTGTCATCATTTTCAAACATAATACAGGACTTAGGTTCTGCCAACTGGTACATATTGGAGTTGGCTATCAAAGGGGGTTCTCATTCCCTCTGCCTGAGAATAGATAAATTAGCACTACTATGGAGGCTGACAACTCACAACTTCTATACATGCTTCAAAAAGCTATAACACTGGCTAATCAAGAGCACCCATAAGATAGTTATCAACCTAACAAAAAGATGGGTAAAAAGTTAAGATACAAACAAATGTATAGACATGATCTTTGCTATTTAACAACTTTAACCTTTTAGAGAATTTTCCTTTCAAGCAGTCAGATACTGCTTCTAACTGAAATTATTGCCTAAATCCAAGACAAATCTCCTACTATGATCTCTTTTCACAATAACTTTTTATGTAAACCAAAATGTGTTTTGTGATTTTATTAACTATGTTTCTCAAAAAAGCAATTTGTACCTCCAACAAGAAACTGATTTTTTCCTTGGGTTTTATTATTAAGTAAATTGCATCTTTGAAAATTATCTTCACATATGTGTTGAATTCTGATTAATCTCAATCCCCTTCTAATCTGTCCCCTTCAGTCTTTCTCCTTTCTCCCTTTTCTTTGTACTAACATTTTTTTACATATTTCTTTCTCATATTATGTCTACTTGCTTTGTGTTGTGATGCAATGAGATTAGTAGGACTGTTTGACTATAGATTCAGAGCAACCTGTCAGTGCCTGTCAGGATTCAGCAGTGGTATACACTCAAGGACAATAACCTCCTCTTCCAGAATTTATTAGTAATTTAAGCAGTAACAGGATCTGATTCCATAACATTGTTTAGAGTCTTGTATTAGTAACCATAGATGCTTTAACTTCATGATTGAAACATATGTATGCTGTGATGGAAGCTTTCATTTTGTAACTTATTTTCTGGTTTTTATGTTTTTCCTGGCCCCCTCTTCCATGATGTTCCTGAGCTTTGGGGAGGATAGTATAAATTCTTGTTTAGGGATGCATACTCAACTGTCACTTATTCCAAGCATCTTGGGTACCCATGTGTTTCTACATTCAGTGAAGAGGCTTATCTAATTATGGATGAGAATAGCTATTATCAATAGGTATAAATATAGCTGTTTAAAAGCAAATGGTGTTATATCCAATTTAGTTAATCAACTAAAATTTAAGCCACTACTCAGTCCCTGTGAACTCCCTAGAAATGGGTGGTTGACTAGATGTATAGAATGGGTTGCCTTTCGTGTAGCTGGTCTCAGACTAAGGGGTGCTTACTTGCCCCATGATAGTACTGCCACGGTTGCACATGTAAATGCATCTTGTCTGGCAGGTTAGTTCTGTGGTTAACAGGTCTAACAGCTACTTAATGTCTATATACTTTTCTTACCCAGTAGCATGCGTAGCAATTTAAAAGGTAATCAATGGGAGAGAGTTTCAGACTATTCCCAATTTGCTACTTCATCTTAAAACCAAAGCATGGGAAGTGTTCAGCAATAAGTCTTTTCCTTTGGTTCTGCTGAAGTTTTGCCATCAATGACAGTTGATTATTTATTTCAAGTAGATTTGTGAAACTAAATCTACCACTGAGAACTTAAATTCTTAATTCTTTCTTCAACAAAAATTTGTTTTATAATAGTGTGCTTTGAGCTAACTAAACAAGGTTGAATGACTTTTTCTTATTACCACAAATTTTACATATATATGCAGCACACACAAACACACACACACACACACACACACACACACACACACAGAAAGACAATGTTTTCTTACATGATGTCTATGTCACTATTGCATAAGAAGGCAATAGTTGTTGAACAGTTCTTATTTTACCAGGCGAGTAGCTTTTATGGCCCTAAGTGTATTTATACTCTGTATCACAGCTGATCCTCCCAAGGCTCATGGACTGTTAAAAAAGCAGGGTTAGAGCAGAAACATCTTAGTAGCCACACGTAGTAGTTGAATAAAGATGAAGTAACCCCTAGATACAGCAAGGATACATACATACAAACTCACAGTTATTGTGATAACCTTCTGAAGACCTGTGAAAGTTAAAGTTATATGACCTGTCAATGTTCAGAGGGGAGATGATCACAGAGATATACATATAGCTGGGGACTAATGGCAACTTATGGCTGATAGGAAAAGGATAGTTAGTTTCTGCTAAAAGTGTTATCACTGATACATCAACCTTAGTCCAGTGTGAGAGTAAATAGCCAATAATATATGCACATACAAAAAAAACTTGATGGATGAAAACATACCATTCAAATTTGGGTAGGTACTTAAGGTAAGTGGACCTGGAAAGAACAGCAGGAAGTAAATATAATCAAAACACCATGGAAAACATTTTCAAATATCTAATGGAAAAAAAGTCTAAAAGAATTTTATTTGAAGCACTCTCTAGGAGAAATATATAGTTTGTAAATTTCTTCCTGCATGTTGTTCAAAAACATTGGTGTTAATAACTTTTTATTAGATTATTTCCTTGTCTCTGTTTCCACTCATTCATTTATCCAGCAAATACTGATTGAGTGTCTGTAACATATGGGGTACTTTACTCTATCCAACCAACAATTGTTTTCCAATCAGAAAGACATCATGTGAAAATACTTTTTCTTTCTTATTATATGTGGAGAACCAGAAATAGTCATAACTTGTGCTTCTTACTGTGGACTTCTCCTGCCTAAAAATGTTCTGAGGAATTCCTCTCTAAAACAAGTAACTTGATTTATTCTTAGCTACCTCATCACTGATTCACTAAACAACATTTCTTCAATCTTTATTGTTTATACATACAAATGTTAATGAAACATCCAAATACAGAAGTAAATTGACAGATAATGGAGGGGTTTCTTTTGTTGTTTGTTTGTTTGTTTGGTACCACACTAGACTCTACTTCTCTGATACAAGGGAAAGTGATCACTATCAAGGGGGATGCTGACTGTGAAGTACTATACACTGTCTATAAAGCACTAAAAGGACGGGGATTATCATATGTTAACAAACATTTTGAATAAAATTATATACACAGTGGCCACATTCTTCTTTGAAGATGTACTTGTTACTTTTAGACACAAACTCCATTTATCACACTGTTAGCACCTTGACCTATGATTTTTCTTATGTCTCCTTAAAAATACCATGCTTTAAAGCTATTGTTACCCATAGCTATGTAGCTGTAGACCCTTAGCTGACTACATTTCAGTACCTAGAAATTTAATCAAACATAAGCACGTCTTCATTCTGTGGCTGACAACTTGGGGCACACAAGTTTGGATTAGTGACTGACCCTGCTATTCATTCAGACAGTGTACACTATGGATCACATTCCTCTAATGAGCATAGGGGGATAGGAGAAAGGCAAGAATTGTTAGCTAAAAGTTACCTAAGGATTTCAAAAGCTATTCACTTGCCTGTAAGATAAACTTCTGAAAATAAACCCCTTTGGCCTTTGCATCTGTGTAACAGAATCTTAAAAGATGATTTGTCTTGGTCTTCAACACCATGAAACATATGCTATGGTTGGGTCATATGGATTTTCTTGTTCACTTATCTGTTTCTATATTTCTGGCATTATTTAAGAGAATTAGCTTTGGAGAGCAAACCTGCTTATAGTACACTTCGTTTAGTGAAGAAGTCCTCCAAGTTAACAGTGTAAAGACAAACATGACACAGACAATGGTCAGGGATTCAATTTGAAATCCTCCTTGCTGGGCTACAGATTTAAATAATTAAGAAGGATTGCTGAGAGAAGTTGGAGTTATATTTTTATGCACTGTGTAAAGATTGCCTCTGTATTATACAAATGCTGATATCTGGAATATCAGAGATCTGATTTTCGGCTGGACTTTGGTATTGATAAATATCACCTGTCTTAGTGATTTGAAAATATTTCTTCCATCACCTTTTGATTGGTTTATTAAAAAAAACTTTAGCAAAGGGAGGAAGTACAAGCCAGGACTTCTGGGAAGAGAATGACACTCTGGGAAGTTTCCCCAACTGGTCACAGAAGAAGCTGGGTGTATGAAACTGGAGAGAGGAAACCTACCACATGGTAGACTTAGATTAGTATAAATGAGATAATTTAGTTATTAGCTAGTGGAAAAATGCCTAGCTATAAGGCTAATGACATTTATTAATGGATATAGTTTACATGTCATTATCTAGGAACTAGGGCAGGCATAGAAAGATCCCAAATATTTGCAAAGGGCATCCAATATAAGTGCTGGTAAAATCCATCTTTAGAGTTTGAGAAAAAGTGCCATATGAAAAGGCAGGGAAGAAGCACTTTTCAGAGCCAAAGTTTTATAATTGGACAGTAGTCTAAATCCCTTTTTAAAAAAGAGCAAAAGAAAGCCTATCAGTAGCAGTTAGCATGCGACAGAGCATTAGTGCAGGCTCCAAAGGCAAGCAAAATCACAGAGATGGGGCAGGTAAGCACAGCACACAACTGGTTGCTTTGGGTATGAGGCTAAGCTCTCATGGAAGGGCGAATAATACCTCCAGCCCATTACCTTCAATGGCAGGTGGCTAGTTGCAGCCACCAAATAGGCCATGCTGACCATTGGAGAAGCAATCTGGTTTGAAGAGCCTGCAGGCACATAGGAGAGAAGGAAATTTTCTTGAGGCCACAGAGAGATGGAGAAACCCCAAACTTCTGAACTGGTAACGTAAAGCTTGAACACAGTAAAAACAAAAGAAACTGGGTAAACAAAGAAAGAGACAATTAGTTTGAAAATAATAAAATGAGCTGTCAAAGGAAGGAGAGAACTAGAAATTAAAAGACAAATATTTTCTGTTCTAAAAAATTGAAAACACAGAGGGGCAGACACGCCTGGGAAGCCAGAGGAGACTACTCTCTGCCCACATTTCTGACTCTAGAGGAAAACACCTAGTGCCATCTGGGCCCCCTGTGCACAGGGACCTGAGAAAAGGTAGGGCAGGCTCTTCTGGTTGCTGCCTTCACGGAGAGCTGAAATGCAGCCCCCGAGTAGTGACTTGAGGCCTGAGACCAGAGGTAAGACCAACTTTTCTACTCCAAATGACCTGCCTGGTGGACTCAGGACATACAAAGGAAAAATTCCTCTGGGACCGGGCACTCCCAGTTTCTAGCTGAGGCCTGAACCTCACTGATCCTGGCCCACAGCTCCCTGCTCCCAAACCCAGTAGGAGAGAGAGCTCACCACCCAGACAGGTAGGCACTCCTGAGACTGCAGGGCAGGAGAGACAGCCAGTACTTCCCACTCCTGCCCACATCCCTGACACAAGAGGAAACTGTATAGGGCCTCTGGGAACAGGAAGATAGGGGCACTCAATGCTGCAGTCCAGACACCACCCGGATCTGAAGGGACCCGGTCAAACAACTCCCTGCACCCAAATCCCATGGAGGGAGAGTTAGACCTTCAGAGGGGCAGACACGCCTGGGAAGCCAGAGGAGACTATTCTCTGCCCACATTTCTGACTCTAGAGGAAAATGTCTAATGCCATCTGGGCCCCCTGTGCACAGGGTCCTGAGAGAAGGCGGGGCATGCCCTTCTGGTTGCTGCCCTCACTGAGAGATGAAACCCAGACCTGAGAGATGACTCCAGGCCTGAGACCAGAGGTAAGACCAACTTTTCTGCTCCAAGTGACCCGCTTGGGGGACTCAGGACACACTCTCACACGAACACCTGAAGACCAGTAGACAGGAACAACTACATGCCTGAGGGGGAACACTGTGTTCCCATAACTGGCTGAAAGAGAACAGGAAAACAAGTCTACAACACTCCTGACACACAGGCCTATATGACGGTTTAACCACTGTCAGAAATAGCAGAACAATGTAACAAAAAAGACAATGTGATGGCAAGAGGCAAGTGCAGGAACCCAAGCAACAGAAACCAAGACTACATGGCATCATCAGAACACAATTCCCCCACAAAGCAAACACTGAATATCCAAACACACCAGAAAAGCAAGATCTAGATTTAAAGTCACATTTGATCATGATGATGGAGGACTTCAAGAAAGACATAAAGAACTCCCTTAGAGAAATGCAGGAAAACACAAATAAACAAGCAGAAACCTATAGAGAGGAAATGCAAAAATCCCTGAAGGAATTGCAGGAAAACACAATCAAACAGGTAAAGGAATTAAAAATGGAAATAGAAGCAATAAAGAAAGCACAAAGGGAGATAACACTGGATATAGAAAGCCAAAGGAAGAGACAAGGAGCCATAGATTCAAGCATCACCAACAGCATACAAGAGATAGAAGAGAGAATCTCAGGAGCAGAAGATTCCATAGAAATCATTGACACAACTGTCAAAGATAATGTAAAATGGAAAAGCTACTGGAACAAAACATACAGGAAATCAAGGACCCAAGGAGAAGATCAAACCTAAGGATAATAGGTATAGAAGAGAATGAAGACTCCCAATTCAAAAGACCAGTAAATATCTTCAACAAAGTCATAGAAGAAAGCTTCCCTAACCTAAAGAAGGAGGTGCCCATAAACATACAAGAAACCTACAGAACTCCAATATATTGGACCAGAAAAGAAACTCCTCCAGTCATATAATAGTCAAGACACCAAATGTACAGAAAAAGAAAGAATATTAAAAGCAGTAAGGGAAAAGAATCAAGTAACATATAAAGGCAGACCTACCAGGATTACACCAGATTTCTCACCAGAGACTATGAAAGCCAGAAGATCCTGGACAGATGATATTCAGACCATAAGAGAACACAAATGCCAGCCCAGGTTACTGTATCCAGCAAAACTCTCAATTAATAGAGATGGAGAAACCAAGATATTCCATGACAAAAACAAATTTACACAATATCTTTCTACAAATCCAGCCCTACAAAGGATAGTAAACGGTAAAGCCCAATACAAAGAGACAAGCTGCACCCTAGAAAAAGCAAGAAACTAATCACTTTACAACAAAACAACGAGAAGATAAGCACAAACATAATCTCACATCCAAACACAAATATAACAGGAAGCAACGATCACTATTCCTTAATATATCTCAACATCAATGGACTCAATTCCCCAATAAAAATCACAGATTAACAAACTGCATCCACAATGAGGACCTAACATTTTGCTGCCTACAGGAAACACACCCCAGAGACAAAGACAGACACTACCTCATAGCAAAAGGCTTGAAAACAACTTTCCAAGCAAATGGTCTGAAAAGGCAAGCTGGAATAGCCATTCTAATATTGAATAAAATCAATATTCAACGGAAAGTCATCTTTTCTCCAAAATTGACTGTATAATCGGTCATAATACAGGCCTCAAGAGATACAGAAAGATACAAATAATCACATCCGTCCTATCAGACCACCACGGGCTATAGCTGGTCTTCAATAACAATAAGGAAAGACCACCCACATATACATGGAAGTTTAATAATGCTGTACTTAATGATAACCTCGTCAAGTAAGAAATAAAGAAAGAAATTAAAGACTTCTTAGAATTTAATGAAAATTAATGTACAACATACCCAAACTTATGGGACACAGTGAAAGCTTTGTGAGGAGAAAAATTCATAGCTCTGAGTGCCTCCAGAAAGAAACAGGAGAGAGGATGTATCAGCAGCTTGACAGTACACCTTAAAGCTCTAGAACAAAAAGAAGCAAACACACCCAGGAGGAGTAGAAGGCAAGAAATAAATTCAAAGCTTAAATCAACGAAGTAGAAACAAAAAGGACTATACAGAGAATCAACAGAATCAAAAGCTGGTTCTTTGAGAAAATCAGCAAGATAGATAAACCCTTAGCCAGACAAACCAGAGGACACAGAGGGTGTGTCCAAATTGAAAAAAATCAGAAATGAAAAGGGAGACATAACAACAGAACCAGAGGAAATTCAAAAAATCATCAGATCCTACTACAAAAGCCTATATTCAAGAAAACTTGAAAATCTGGCAGAAATTTTCTAGATAGTACCTGGTACCGAAGTTAAATCAGGAACAAATAAACCATTTAAACAACCCCATAACTCCTAAAGAAGCAGTCATTAAAGGTCTCCCAACCAAAATGAACCCAGGTCTAGATGGGTTCAGTGTAGAATTCTATCAGACCTTCACAGAAGACCTCATATCAATACTATCCAAAGTATTCCATGAAATTGAAACAGATGGAGCGCTACCGAATTCCTTCTATGAAGCCACAATTACACTTATACCTAAACCACACAAAGACCCAACAAAGAAAAAGAACTTCAGACCAATTTCCCTTATGAATATTGACGCAAAGATACTCAATAAAATTCTTGCAAACCGAATCTAAGAGCACATCAAAACAATCTTTCAGCATGATCAAGTAGGCTTCATTCCAGGGATGTAGCGATGGTTTAATATATGGAAACCATTAAGGTAATCCACTAAATAAACAAACTGAAAGATAAAAACCACATGATCATTTCATTAGATGCTGAGAAAGCATTTGATAATATTGAACACCCCTTTATGATAAAAGTCCTGGAAAGAACAGGAATTCAAGGCTCATATCTAAACATAGTAAAAGCCATAAACAGCAAATCAGTAGCTAATATTAAACTAAATAGGGAAAAACTTGAAGCCATCCAGCTAAAATCAGGGACTTGACAAGGCTGCCCACTCTCTCCCTTCTTATTCAATATAGTTCTCCAAGTCCTAGCCAGAGCAATCAGACAATGAAAGGAGATCAAAGGGATACAGATTGGAAAGGAAGAGGTCAAAATATCATTATTTGCAGACGATATGATTGTATATTTAAGTGATCCCAAAAGTTCCACCAGAGAACTACAAAACCTGATAAACACATTTAGCAAAGTGGCTGGGTATAAAATTAACTCAAATAAATCAGTAGCCTTCATGTATACAAAAGAGAAACAAGCCGAGAAAGAAATTAGGGAAATGACAACCTTCATAATATTCCCAAATAATATAAAATACCTCGATGTGACTTTGACCAAGCAAGTGAAAGATCTTTATGAAAACGACTTCAAGCCTCTGAAGAATGAAATTGAAGATCTCAGAAGATGGAAAGATCTCCCATGCTCATGGACTGGCAGAATTAATATAGTAAAAATGGCCATTTAATCAGAAGCGATCTACAGATTCAATGCAATCCCAATCAGAATTTAAACCCAATTTTTCATGGAGTTAGACAGAATAATTCGCAAATTCATCTGAAATAACAAAAAACTCAGGATAGCTAAAACTATCGTCAACAATAAAAAGACTTCCAGGGGAATCACTATCCCTGAAATCAAGCAGTATTACAGAGCAATAGTGGAAAAAAAACTTTTTGGTATTGGTACAGAGACAGACAGATAGACGAGTAGAATAGAATTGAAGACCCAGAAATGAACCCACATACCTATGGTCACTTGATTTTTTACAAAGGAGCCAAAACCATCCAATGGAAAAAAGATAGCATTTTCAGCAAATGGAGCTCGTTCAACTGGAGGTCACCATGTAGAAGAATGCAGATCCATCTATTCTTATCACCCTGTACAAAGTTTAAGTCCAAGTGGATCAAGGACCTCCACATCAAATAAAGATACACTCAAACTAATAGAAGAAGAAAAAGTGGGGAAGAATCTCAAACACATGGGCACCGGAGAAAATTTCCTGAACTAAACACCAATGGCTTATGTTCTAAGATCAATAATCGACAAATGGGATCTCATAAAATGGCAAAGCTTCGGTAAAGCAAAGGACACTGTTGTTAGGACAAAATGACAACCAACAGATTGGGAAAAGATCTTTATCAAATCTACAACTGATAGAGTGCTTATATCCAAAATATACAAAGAACTCACGAAGTAAGACTGCAGGGAGACAAATAACCCTATTAAAAATGGGCTTCAGAGCTAAACAAAGAATTCACAGTTGAGGAATTCTGAATGGCTGTGAAACACCTAAAGAAATGTTCAGCATCTTCAGTCATAAGGGAAATGCAAATCAAAACAACCCTGAGATTCCACCTCAAACCAGTGAGAATGGATAAGATCAAAAACTCAGGTGACAGCCAATGCAGGAGAGGATGTGGAGAAAGAGGAACACTCCTCCATTGTTGGTGTGATTACAGACTGTTACAACCATTCAGGAATTCAGTCTGGAAGTTCCTCAGAAAATTGGACATTAAACTACCTGAGCACACAGCTATACCTCTCTTGGGAATATACCCAAAAGATGCCTAACATATAACAAAGACACATGCTCCACTCTGTTCATAGCAGCCTCATTTATAATAGCCAGAAGCTGGAAAGGACCCAGATGCCGGTCAACAGAGGAATGGATACAGAAAACGTGGTACATCTACACAATGGAATACTATTCAGTTATCATAAACAATGACTTTATGAAATTCATAGGCAAATGGATGGAACTGGAAAATATCATCCTGAGTGAGGTAACCCAATTCAAGAAAAACACTTGGTATGCACTCATTGATAAGTGGATATTAGCTCAAATGCTCAAATTACCCTAGATGCACAGAAACTCAAGAAGGATGACCAAAATGTGAATGTTTCACTCTTTCTTTAAAAGGGGAACAAGAATACCCTAGGGAGGAATAGGTAGGTAAAGCTTAGAACAGAGGCTGAAGAAACACCCTTTCAGAGCCTGCTCCACATGTGGCCTATACACATACAGCCACCAAACTAGATAAGGTGGATGAAGCAAAGAAGTGCAGGCTGACAGGAAGCAGATGTAGATCTTTCCTGAGAGACATAGCCTGAATATGGCAAATACATAAGCAAATGCCAGCAGCAAACCACTGAACTGAGAACGGGACCCCCGTTCAAGGAATCAAAGAAAGGACTGAAAGAGATTGAAGGGGCTTGAGACCCCATATGAACAACAATACCTACCAACCAGAGCTACCAGTGACTAAGCCACTACTCAAAGACTATACATGGACTGACCCTGGGCTCCAACTGCATAGGTAGCAATGAATAGCCTCGTAAGATCACCCATGGATGGGGAAGACCTTGGTCCTGCCAAGACTGAACCCCCAGTGAACGTGATTGTTGGGGCAAGGGCGGTAATGGGGAGAGGATGGGGAGGGGAGCACCCATATAGAAGGGGAGGGGTTAGGGGAATGTTGGCCTGGAGACCGGGAATGGGAATAACAATTGAAATGTAAATAAGAAATACCCGAGTTAATAAAGTTGGAGGAAAAATTGAAAAAAACAATAACAGAGAACATTTGGACCTCATATCGTTTTGTTTTGACTGTCAACACAGAAAAAATTTTATGGTCAGTAATGATTTTAGTTTTATATATCGTTTTTAACAAGGATCAGAATAAAGAAGACTAGATAAGGAGAGGATTGAAAGATGAAGTACTAGGTTACCGGCCATAGAGTAGATATTAGATTATTATTTAAATCAGAATAAATAAACTTCAGAAGAATCTAATCTGGAACCAGAAGTGATAGCAAAAAAATGTAGTTCCAGATGAGAAGGATCCACAAAGGCTTGTGGAATTAGAATCACAACCTATAGAGATGGAATATACTGAGTTAAGTGTACAGGTTATCTTTGATGCTACATTAGAACTATGCCATAGAATAGATTATGTGTTTCATGATGCAAAGTTTGGAAAATTAAGATATCTGCATATTTTACTACATCATATAATTGATACTTGCCCAAAATTTCAATATGTTCAGCCTTGAATTCTGAAAAGGTTGATTCTGAGATTGGAAATTAATTAGAAGCCCACAGGACAGCAGAATCAACTTTAACAACAAACGGATGGCCCATTCGCTAAAAACAGGTTGGTTGTTTTCAGTCATTCAGTGGGTTATGGATGTTCATTGACATTTTAGGGATGGTGGGATTGTTCACAAGTTGTTAATGGTCATGATAAAGGAGGAAACAAATTAAAAGAGGTTAGATTCAGGGTTTCTTTCCCTCTTTCCTTTTCTTTCCAGTACCCTGCTTTCTCTCCTATCTAGTGTTAGTGGAAAAAGGAAGGAGAAGGTTGAAAAGAAGTAGGGGGACTATAGGAATGGTAGATAAAAGAGTAACTTATTGAATCTGCTTTTAGATTAAAGGACCTTAGCACACCAACATTTTACATTTGGTATGTATGTTGTATATTGATACAAATCAGTGTTATTTTTATTACAATATACATTATATATGTATCAACTCTTTTTTAAGGTACCTATATATTATCTTTAAAATTGCACTATCAAGTTCAAGACCCATGGAAAGCTGCTATTGTAAACTGTTTAGAATACTTAAGATATGCAAGTTAGTAGTTAGTCCATAAAACTTGTGGTCATGTTAGATAGTAGTATAGTTAATTGCAGTAATTTGTTTTCTAGGTTGAACAGTAGTAAATATATAGAACAAGCAATATTACCTATTCAGATAGTCTTCAAAAACTTCAAAGAGCTACAGAAAAATGACACTTAATGATGTTTTATTAATACAAGCCTTTTTGACAAGACATTTCAGCTCCTAGAAGCACCACCACTCTACTTCAAAGACTATAATAAGCATAGAAGAAAAGAGTTTGATTTTATCTGGCTAAATAGCCACTCTACATGAAACTGCTGTTGCTTCAAGTCATCAAGGTATGTTGTCCAAACTGGAAAAGCAGGACACTAAAGAAGGTGACTGCTAAGCTTAACAAGGACATAGTAGTTATGACCTTCATAATTTCCTGCTTCACAGAAAAGTCTGTCAGATATACTGGCCCAGAAGGCTGAAGATGACATTCCAGCATTGCAGAAATGTTTGATAACTCTCCAGGAAGCCATTTTCCTAGTTTTGGAAGCTGCTTGCTATGTGCTTCCTGTTAACTCAGGTATATTTATTCTTCTCAAGTCTCTAATGGAGTTGAAGGCTAGATAGCTATAGTCTCACATTTAAGTTTAAATTGTTTAAAATTTAACATAATAATTTAGGGTTTAAGACAATATTTTTTGGTTGATAAATGTAAATTATGATAGAAAGTGAACTAGGTACAAAACTTTGGACTCACCTAATAGGATAAATAATAGAGTACTTACTCCAAGGTTACCCAATACATGGACTGGACATTTTGAATGTAATTCTATGTGATTGTTTTCATAATTGCTCTTATTTATATCATCTATTGATATTAGGAAATGAGCCTTTTAAATAGAAAGCTTTGTAATCTTTATTGTTAACTGCTCTTTTTTTTTTAAACTTAGACATTTCATTTATTTCCAATTCAAATCCTATCCCCTTTCCTGGTTTCTCCTCTGCAAACCTCCATCCCATCCTTTCTTACCATCCTACTATGAGGGTGCTGCCCCATCCACCCAGCCACACACCTCCTCACCGCCCTAGCATTCTTCTACACTGGGGCATCAGGCCTTCAATGGACCAAGAGCTTCCCCTCCCATCAATGCCAGATAGTGTCTTTTCAGCTCCTTCAGTTCTTCCCCTAACTCCCCCATTGGAGTCCCTGTGATCTGTCTGATGGTTGGCTTTGAGCATCCACATCTGTATTGGTTAGGTGGCAGAGCCTCTCAGGAGACAGATGTATCAGGCTCCTGTGAGTAAGCACTCTTGGCATCAGCAATAGTGTCTGGGTTTGGTTTCTACATGTGGGATGGATCTGGTGGAGCAGTATGGTCTGGACAGGTTCTCCCTTCCTTTTGTGGGGTATTTTAGCTAATGCCATCCCTGTGGAGTCCTGGGAGGCTTTTACTTCCCTGGCATCTGGGGCTTTCTGGTTCATATCCCCAGTTCCCCATCCCACATTGCTACACAACTCAGTTCAATTTACTGATCCTCTGTACATCTCCTCCATCACCTCCCATACCTAATTCTGCCTCTCTTTTCTCCCTCCTGTCCTCCCTTCCTCCCAAATCCCTCCCACTCTCTACTTCCCTTGATTATTTTGTTCTCCCTTCTAAGTAGGACTCTTTGGTTTTTCTTAGGACATCCACTCTTTGGTTTTCTTTCCTCTTGTGCTTCATGTGGTCTGTGAGTTACATCGTGGGTATTCCAAGCTCTTTGCCTAATATCAACTTATCAGTGAGTTTATTCCATGTGTGGGGTTGTGTGTGTGTGTGTGTGTGTGTGTGTGTGTGTGTGTGTGTGTGTGTGTGTGTGTGTGTCTGGGATACCTCACTCAGGATGATATTTTCTAGATCCATCCATTTGCCTGAGAATTTAATGAAGTCATTGTTTTTAATAGCTGAGTGGTATTCCATTGTGTAAATATACCACATTTACTGTATCCATTCCTCTGTTGAGGGACATCTGTGTTGTATCAAGTTTCTGACTGAGAATGAGCTTTTTATTGGACTAAAACTGGAGATGTTGTAGTAATGTTTTTAATGCAGTATGTAAAGATTGTCTCCATTGATTTCTGAACTGGCAGAGAACTGATTTCAGGCTGAAATTTGGTATTCTTAAACATCTCCTGTCTTAGTGTTTTGTAAACACTACCTCCCTCACCTTTTGTTTGGTTTCTTAAAATGTTCATAGCCTATAGCAAAAGCAGAAAGTAGAATGGGGATTTATAAGAAGAGTCTTCACTCTGGAAAAAAGTCAAAAATGGGAGGATTTGACACCAAGACATAGAAGAAGCTGGATGTATAAATGTGAGGATAAGTAACCAACCATGTGGCAGGGTCAGATTAATATAAATGGAATAACTGAGTTGTGAGCTAGTGGGAAAAATGTCTAGCTAGCTATAAGGCCAATGCCATTAATCAAAACAGCCTATAAGTCTGTATTTAGGAACTGTGGCAAGCATAAAAAAGCCCAGTTACAGAGGTCTTCTCTTTGTTTCTTATTTTTCCTTTTATTGTCTCTTTTTTCCATTGGCTACTTTCTTTCCTATTGCCATGGTCAGTGTTGTTTTTCCTTGTTGAAGTCTAAATTCTGGCTAGTTGAGATAATTTCATTGTGTATTTGCCTGTGGTTGAGTTATTAGCTTATTTTCATGCTTCCTGACCTTGAAGTGGCTTCAGTCCAAGCATGTAAGTTTGTGCTTCTTATATGATATTTGTTACAACTTAGTTGTAAACACTTATGTTTATTATAATACACATTAGCATAGTGTAGGCTACAAAAATATTTGAAACAAGTAAATTATGACCTGTATACAGAGGTATAGGTATAGACAAATTGTTATGCAAGGGTCAAGTAGTTGATATAGGGATAGTAACATTACCATATAGAGTTGTGAGGTTTGGGTCCAAAGCAACCTCATTGTATTCTCTAGAGTTAAACTAGCTGAAAAAGCACCTACAATGCTCTTCCTGAAGAAGTCTGCATCTTCAGGAAATGGAAGAGTTACACAAAATCATACCATTGACCTAACACT